>NC_044321.2:2737181-3075306 GCF_007474595.2 Lynx canadensis | reverse complement strand
TCATGTTATATTTCCTTCCATGTCATTGGTTGGTTGAAGAATTGCACCATTTTTATTTGAACCATTTTCATCAAAAGCACTTGAAACCTTAAAGGAGTTATTTGTTTTTCTTTAAAGAGTCTTGCAAAAGGAATGAAAAGGTCAAAATATTTTAAATACTAATAAATACATAGAATTTTAATAAAATAGAATCAAAAAAACTGAAGAGGACCTTGAAGTGTATCTACCCCAAAGCCCTCATTTATCAAAAAGGAAATTGAGGCTTAAAGAGGTTGCATAACCTGCCTAGGTTCACACAGCAAGTGATGGAGGCAGGGAAGAAACCCAACTTCCCAGACCCTGATTCAAACCTATTCCCACCATTCTTCCTTAGCTATTAAAAACTGTGCCAGAGTAGAGGGTAGCCTTGATCTTCTGTGCAGAATAGACTGGCTGTGCGGGATTCATGGATATCTGCGCACAGAACAACTATCAGGAAAGCCCTGATTGTCTCTCCTGTTTGGTATTTTACCTACCAACTGCTTCTCCACTTTCGGCTTCCAGTGTTGAAGTTCAGATTTCCTCTCAAGGTATTCTGTAGCTCTTAGGAAATACAAATGTTGAGCTCGAGTAGAAATTTTAACTAGTAACAGGCACTGATGTGACCAGTAGATTTGCAGCTTAGTAAGGAGATTCAAAATGCACCTGTTATTAGGATGCTCAGTCCAAGAGCCATAAGCAACCATCAGTCAAATCAAAGGTGACAGGGCTATAGATTATTTCATAAATGTCTAAGGAGAGGTCACATTATGGGCTCACATTTATATTAACACTTCATTTTTACAAAAATGAAACAGTGGATAATTAGAGGGGTTGTTGGCAATATCAATACCTATAGCATTCCAGAAAATATTTAGACTTTCCCACTTTTCAACTGATATAATCCCAGTTCTCAAGTTAGCAAGTAGTCAGGACCAGCTTCCTTAGTAATCAAACACAGGAAACCAAATCTAATTGGAGGAAGAGCATTAATTACTTAAATCAGCATGTCGGAAGTGATCAAGCTCCATGGCAGTGCTGGGCATGGGTCGCGTCTCTACACAGCAGCTTTTCAAAACAACCCAGCAATGTAATGAGCACTATGAAAATAACTAGATAGTTGGCCTTAGAATTATACTTCTAGCGATGTAGTCCCAAAAAAAGCAATCAACAGATGCATGGAAAATGATGTTTTCTTGAAGATGTTTGCCACAGTATCATAGCAAAGAATCAAATGAGAAGCTCCAAGATTAAAAAGACAAGAAAGTTATAAGGAACACATGCATTTACTCAAAGGAACAATAATTAAAATATTTAAGAATTGTGCTGAAGACATACAGTGGTCTGGGAGACACAGTGTGAAAGCTATGCATCTACTGGACACAGTTGTACAAAACAACGTTGAGGGGGAGATAGATAGCCAAGTAGGAATGACAGTAAAATGCTAACCAAACATTTTGGTTGAATTTTATAGTATGAAGTATGAGTGGTATTTTTCTTTATCCAATTATTCAAGTTTTATCACAAATTATATTCTGTAGCACACACACACACACACACACACACACACACACACACAAACACATAGCTACATCAGTCATGGCCAATAGTTGTAACAGGATAAAAAAAAACATCTAGCAAAATTTTTATAATCCTGATTATTTTAACTTGTGAAAATCTTCAATCGATCACATATTGACATCATTTCTTTAAGAGGCTTCAACACATCAATCTTTAGAGCCAAACACAAACGTCAGTAGTTGTACATGTCTGAGAGCATTATAAACTCTGGGAGAATGGCCCCCAAATGACTTTGATGATGCATTGAGCACAACCAGATCAACTTAACGTCTTCTCTTGTGTGTCATCTTTGGGCAATCTTCCAGTCTTTAGAATCACATCTTCCTGATTGCAATCATGTTTCCTCACTTGATTGCTTGCATGACCTTAAAACTCTACAGGGCACAAACTTTTGGGCTCCCAGCTGAATTACTCTGCCAGCGTCTCCTGAGGCATGAGAGCTACATCATGCTGGAATTCAAGAAAATGGCAGGAAGAGATAAGAAACAGAATGCTATCATTTTATACCCCATCAGCTCTTGTCCTGTAGTAGTGAAAAATACAGGGTTTAAAAAAAATCTTTTTTTACTTCCCAACATTCATGCACTAGACAGAACTGAGAGAATATTGTAAGCCACACAGAATTTTACTCATCAAATTGCCCTTTTTTTTAATTTCTCATGAAACAGACATTTTGAACGTGTGGCAGAATACATTAGAGGAAAGTCTGGGATTCGAATGGATGCAATTTTGAAACCAGTGATTTTTTTTAAAAAATGCATTTTACTTGGGCAATCAAGTGAGGATTCCTTTAGGAATAGCTAGCTTAATTAATATTTTCGTTGTGAAAGCTTAATACATCCAATATATTGAGGGTGGAAACAGAAATACATCTCTGAATTTTTACCCTGAAATTGATTTTAGTGGATTTTTTCTTTCTGCATGTTGAAGTGGTACCTGGATTTGCCAGTGAGGCAAAATGGTCTTTAACATCTTCTTGGCTCAAAGCATATTTTTAAGGAATGGGAGGTAGGTGATTACCCTGGGTGGGTTTATTTATAACAGCATCTGGGGATGCCAATGGCAAGACTACCCTAAATTGTGGAGTGATAAACAGATTGCACGTTTTTTTAGCACTGGAGCTAAAAGTTTTTTTTACCATTTTCTTAAACCGTGTGTGTGTGTGTGCGCGTGCGTGCGTGCGTAATAACATCCCATAAAACAAATGTCCAGCGGGAAGGGGAGGAGGAGAGAAGGAGATGGAAATGAGCAAAAAAATCCTGAAAGCGCTGAATGCCACTGTATCCAGAAATTCACATGCCCGAGAGACAATCAGAGCCTTCTTTGCTAAGTAAAAGCTGCTTTTCTGTCTTTCGGGTTTTCATTTGCATGTGTACAACGTTGCACCTGCAGGTCTGTTCCAGAAGGCGATCATCCAGAGCGGGACCGCACTGTCCAGCTGGGCAGTGAACTACCAGCCAGCCAAGTACACGCGGATATTGGCAGATAAAGTCGGCTGCAACATGCTGGACACCACGGACATGGTGGAATGCCTTCGGAATAAGAACTACAAGGAGCTCATTCAGCAGACCATCACCCCGGCCACGTACCACATTTCCTTTGGCCCCGTCATCGACGGGGACGTCATCCCAGACGACCCTCAGATCCTGATGGAGCAGGGGGAGTTCCTCAATTACGACATCATGCTTGGTGTCAACCAGGGGGAAGGCTTGAAGTTTGTCGACGGCATCGTGGACAACGAAGATGGTGTGACACCCAACGACTTTGACTTCTCCGTGTCCAACTTTGTGGACAACCTTTACGGCTACCCAGAGGGGAAAGACACGTTGCGGGAGACCATCAAGTTCATGTACACGGACTGGGCAGACAAGGAAAACCCCGAGACTCGGCGAAAGACCCTGGTGGCTCTCTTCACGGATCACCAGTGGGTGGCCCCCGCGGTGGCCACGGCCGACCTGCATGCTCAGTACGGCTCCCCGACTTACTTCTATGCCTTCTACCACCACTGCCAGAGTGAAATGAAGCCCAGCTGGGCGGACTCAGCCCATGGTGACGAAGTCCCCTACGTCTTTGGGATCCCCATGATTGGCCCTACTGAACTCTTCAGTTGTAACTTCTCCAAGAACGACGTCATGCTCAGCGCAGTGGTCATGACCTACTGGACCAATTTTGCCAAAACCGGGTACGTGCTTCCCCACAGCAGGTTTTTCTTGCTCTTCTCCTAGATTGTCTGGTTCTGCCGTGACGAACGGAGTGCAAGATGCATTCACACATGGTAACGGTGGGGGGCCTCGCTTTTTCCTCCTCCTTAAATTGTTTTCTGCCAACCAGATTTTTACTAAGGGTGCTCCTTGCATACTTAAAAGTCTGTTTCTACCTGCCACTCCAGGGTTCAGGGGTAAACGGCAATACCTTTGGAAGCCAATCCCAGAATTTGTGTCCTTTGGTAAATAGTAGGGTTATCAAATAGGACCTTGTGTCCTTTGGTAAATAGTAGGGTTATCAAATAGGACCCTGTGTCCTTTGGTAAATAGTAGGGTTATCAAAACACGTGTACCACGTGGCAATTTGTGTTTATTGCGTAGCCACGAGAACAGATTCAGTCTCATAATACATCTAAGAAATACGATCCATGTGTGTTTATACTATATATGAACACACACGTATGTATGTTTCTCTACAGTTATGAGATTTATTTCCTGTATATACACATATTGGCAAATACTTATTCATCTATATGTCACTTATACATATTTATTTCATAAACAAATATATATTTCATATATATGTGTATATACATACCTCACAGGAAAGGACCTCAGCTAAATGTAGTACAAAACCCACAAGAGGCACACATAACGACAGGTCCACCGATATCCTGTTGAGCAGCTTCCAAGCAAACAAGGATAGAAAAGTCTCCCCAAGTTTTTATTTTGTCAGGTTTATTTATTTTGAGAGAAAGCAGGCGTGTGATGGGTGAGGAGTACACAGAGAGGGAAAGAGAGAATCCCAAGCACGCTCCACACTGTCATCCCAGGGCGCGATCCCACAAACTGTGAGATCATGACCTGAGGCAAAATCAAGAGTTTGACACTCAACCGCCTGAGCCACCCAGGCATCAGAAGACTCCCCAACATTTAAATATTTTTTAATGTTTTTATTTATTTTTGAGAGAGACAGAGATAGAGTGAGTGAGGGAGAGCAGAGACAGGGAGGGAGACACAGAACCCGAAGCAGGCTGCAGGCTCCGAGCCGTCAGCACAGAGCCAGACGCGGGGCTCCATCTCACGAGCCGTGAGATCATGGCCTGAGCCGAAGTCGGATGCTTAACCGACTGAGCCGCCCAAGCGCCCCGACTCCCCAGCATTTGAAATGGCTACAAAGTCACAGCAACTTTTCATTTTTCTCCTGTCTAGCAACGTGATTGTGGAAATTAATGAGGTATCATTCTGTTCTACCTGGGTGAGCTTCTCTCATTAACCTTGAGCCTCTTGCCCTGAATTAAAATCGGAGACGCTCTCCCTCTCCGCGGGAATGTGCGTCTTCCCGTGGCACTCCAGATGTGGGACAGAGGCGCCCACACGACAGCAGCCCGCAGTGCCTGAGTCTGAGGCAGCTCTAGAGACAGGGTTCGTGGTGCTGAGGGCTCAATGCTCAGGGCTCATTCTTTCACAACGATTCCAAATGTTACTGTGTGCACGCTGTCTTCAGAGTTTTGGAGGTCTTAGCAAAAGTATGGCGTGTTTATAGAGTGGCAAGTGTATTGTATGGATACCCACGTCCAACTGTCACATTTTACATGTTTGGCCTAACCACGGTGGGCATAGGAGGCAGTAGGGGAGGGAGGATGTACAGATATTTGGGACAGATGCTTGCCTGTCACCTAAGGGTTCTTTCCTCAACAAGGAGATGATTGACATCAAGCCAATGAATTTTTTTTAATGTTCATGTAGTTTTTGAGAGAGAGAGAGAGAGCACGAGTGGGGGAGGGGCAGAGAGAGAGAGGGAGACACAGAATCCGAGGCAGGCTCCAGGCTCCAAGCCGTCAGCACAGAGCCCGATGCGGAGCTCGAACCCATGAACCGTGAGATCATGACCTGAGCCGAAGTCAGATGCTCAACCGACTGAGCCCCCCCAGGCGTCCCCTAGTCAACGACTATCTTTATGTCACCCCTTGTTTATGATGTTATTATAACATCCCTAGGGTACTGTAACCATGTACCACAAACGGTGTGGCTTCAAACCACAGACATTTATCGTTGCCCAGTTCTGGATGCTAGAAATGCAAAATGCAGGTGTTGGCAGGGCCGAGTTCCCTCTCCAATCTCTAGGGGACAGTTTTGTGCTCCTTCCTAGTTCCTGCTGCTTTGCAGGCTATCTGTGGCATTGCCTGTTTATAGCCACGTGACTGTGGTTTCTGCGTCTGTGTGATGTGGCGGCCTCCCTATGTGTCTGTTTGCAGATGGCCGTCTTCTTCTAAGGGCATCCGTCATATTGGTTTAGAAGTCCAACCTGCCCCGTCTTATCTTCACTGATTCCATCTGGAATGACCCCGTTTCCAAATACGGTCACATTCTGAGGCCCTGGGGGTTAGCACTTTGGCATATGGTATTAATTTGATGGGGGAGCAATTCAACTCATCACCCCTTTTAAAGGCAGGATGACGCCCAGTTGTGTCATTGAACTCAGGTGTGTGATGCCTTTCCTAACCAAGTGTCATGCTCTTGAAGCAGAAAGATTTCCCAAATGATGGCCATCTGCTTTCCCTACATTTTCATCCAAACATAGCACTCTTTAAGTAATATCAAAACATCCTTACTCGCTTTAGTTAAAACCACATACTTCTTTCCCTTATGTGTTTTGGAAATGGACTTTATATGATTTTTCTTACATGGTGATCATTCATCAGCAGTGTAACTGAACCATGAAAAAAATGGCAAACTCCAAACAAAGCCATTAAATTCTCGTTAGCTCCTCTTGCCTTGCCAAGAGCTCTGGGGCTGATGCCCTCTTGGCGTTTAAAAAAGAAAGAAGAACGGTAAAGGAAATTAATTAGTGTCACGCGATGGGAAAGATCGCCTAGCGCGAAATGGATATTTTCACCAAGACCTATCAAAGGCTGAGCCAGGATTAAAAATACCGCAGCATTCTGCTATTGAGTGCTTCTTTTCATGTCATAGCTTGGTTCCTAAAATCTCTGTGCCCGGCGCCTGTGGTTCACACCCTCGTGTGGGGAACGTAGTGACGGAACTGTTAAATAGCCTGGGCTTAATCACGGCCAAAGGCATTCGTGTGACCATTCATGGTATGTGTTCATGAAGGTGTCAAAGCAGCCAGAACAGATGGGAAAAGGGGTCGGAAGGGGGAGACATCCGCTTTGGGGGAACAGGTGTCATCTAAGTGGAGTCTAGAACTTCAGAGAGAGTCAAGCTCTCCCTGAGCAAACGGGAAAGACACAATGGAGAGCTGTGGATGTCAGGCTGAAGAACCTGGACTGGATCCAAATAGGAGCTATTGTTACTTCCGCGGTGCCTGTGGGCCACGGCTGAAATAATACTTAGGGATATTAATGCAGTCAGTTTTCTTCATTCGTTTGGAAAGGTCATTGAAATGACTCAAATCATCCTTAAAGAGAGTCACTCAGAACTTCCTCTAATGTGAAATGCAAAGTGGAGTCTTCCAGTCTCCCGTCAGTATGTGTGGGATAATATTTCCATGGCGGCCAGTTGAACAAGGAGACAGAGGATGGAACGGGTGGGCAGTCTAGTGATTTAGGTATTTGTCAATACTTGGCAAAGTCGTGAGAGGTGGTTGCTATTCGTTTATTTAATTAGGGTAGTGGTGCAGTAGGCTCTCTGCAGGGGCGTATTTCCTTGTCCCCGGTGGGGGCTGCTTTGGTGGTCCCAGGGAAGGTGAGCCAAAATGGTGCCAGTAATGGAACAACGTAGGATAAACCATGTCTGACGCCACAGTGTGAGCATGCTGGTTAACTCTGTTCTTCAGAACACATTCTCAGACCGTGACACAGAGACCACCAACTGCTCCCCACCAGCACTAGAGGGACAGGACCTAGATTATAAGAACATCTCCCCAGCCATTTGTCACAGCCCTTGTCTACGGAGAGAGAGGAGTCCATGGCATCAGGACATGCTTTGCCATTATCACTGGCTGCTGTTTCCGGTCTTCTGTACCTTACAGACAACACGCTGCTGTTCCTTACTGTTCGGATGTTAGGCAAGGCATATACCCTGGTGCTGCTTTTCGTACAACCCACAGCTCACAGGTGTGACCTTATGTCTGTCTTTAAGTGTAAATACATGATATGCCAACATTTTGTTGTTGTGGATCACAGAGAAGTAAATGTTGGGAATATGCGTATAGAAGACACGGAAGGGGGAAGGCGGGTAGGGAGGGAAGGAAGGAAGGTTCCATGATCCAGCTTAGAAGACTCAGCCAAGGTGCTGCGAGGGTGCCAGTCGGCTCAGGTCATGATCTCACAGTTCCTGGGTTTGAGCCCCACATCGGGCTCTGTGCTGACAGCTCAGAGCCTGGAGCCTGCTTCCGATTCTGTATGTCCCTCTCTCTCTGCCCCTCCCTTGTCTCTCTCTCTCTCTCTCTCTCTCTCTCTCTCTCTCTCTCTGCCCGTCCCCTGCTCACACTCTCTTTCTCTCAAAAATAAATGTTAAAAATAAAAAAAGAAGATTCAACCGAAACAGTGCTGGAAAAGAACAACACAGGCCAAAACAATAAGTACTAGCCTGAAAATAAAGCTGATGTGGAAAGTTTTGCTAAATGAAAAGCAATGTCAAGGAAAAATGAAAACTAATCCCAAGGCTTACAAAGGCTTAGAAAGAATTACAACCTGTGTCATAGGAAATCTCTTTGGGAATGCGAGCCCTGACTGGTCCATAGCATCCGGGTGCTTGTGGATCAAACACCGATTCAGTCTGAACTCTTTTGTGGGGACACCAAAGAAAAGTTGGTCTCTGTAGGACATATTGCAACAATCAGCACTTTAAGGAACCAGATGATGCATTGTCCATCGAGGGCCTTACTTAAATGCCATTGGAGTTCAGAAAATGCAAAGATAATTCTGGCACGGCAAATGCAACCAACACAGATTTCAATTTTTTGACTTGGTCTCAGGACCAAGGCTCTCGGTGTAGGTCTAATGAGATGCTATCTTGACTGTTGACGTTGTTGGTGTCCTGTGATGAATTTATTTTCAACCTTTGCGAAAACTCAAGAGGCCCTTAGGGTGCATGGCTTAGAGAGAACTGCAGCCCGTGTCTGGTCTTAAAATGACCTTTACGGCCAAAAAGCATTGTAAGCAGAGTGAATGAACATCTTGACCTGTTGTGTAGGTGCACGTGGTAGCCTTCTTCTTAGACATCTGGTAACAAACACCAGGTACTACGTTATGCTAGATGTGAGGAGAATCTTGTGTCATCAAAAGGAGCCCATCAGAGAGTTTACTGGTGTTTCTACAGGAATCACATTACCTACCTCTAGCAAATAACATGGATCACAAGGGCTTAGAAATGCACTTGACTATCCTCCGCCAAGATGATGTCTCAAATAAATTGTGACAGGTGAAAATGTGTGTCTCAGGTGCTGGGAAATGTGGATGCAGGTAGCATTGAGGTTTTCACTAGGGAGAGAAGATACGTCCATTGCTTTTATCCTTAATCATCACGATCTTTAATTTTACTCCTGGAAATTAAAACATGCCATATGCGGAAGTCAAGTCTAAAAAGCAAGACACTGATATCCCACTTAGAGGTCTTGCTGTCTTTGGAGTGTTTGACAAGGGAAAATGATGGACTTTCATAAGCTCTGTGAGTTTATCTTGATTTAAGGCTTCTGACCGTGCACCTCCAAGAACTTTAATAGATAGATTGTATCAGGCTAAAGCTTACTTATCTGGATTTTCAAAATCCTCTGCTCTATTCTTTGAGAACAAAATAAATGTGTTTCTTTACCTTTCAAATGCACACCGAATTTCATCAAAAAGAGTCCAATATCCAACATGAACAGAATACTCTTTTTCCTAGATGCCCTCTGCTTAATAAAAGGTCCACACAGCTAATAGACCCAATTCAGTGAAATCAGATCAATGGGAAAATAGTAGGAATCCTTACCACCTTTCCTTGCTTTTAGAAAATAAAAATCGGTGACAAAAGTTTCCATGGCACATTCCAATTAAATAGGAATTTTTTTCAAAAATTTATTTCAGAAGACTCAAATAAAAGAAACATGAGGTGCTATATTGAATCCAACATGGTTCTGAAACATGCAAGTATTTTTAAAAATCAGATAAAAAGATTTTAAATATATTAATGTTTGTAAATGAACAGATAAGAAAGAAAACTCATGCACTAGGATCTACAAATTTGTATTCTTTTTTCTTGATCTCATGAGTAAAATAAAAGTGAGTGTGCACTCAGTTAAGTAGTAAAATTTCTTTTTCTGTATGCCGTGTATATAGTTATATTTACATATAATTATATGTATCTATATATAGCTATATATCTAGTGATATAGATATCCATATATATAGTGTACATTATGCAGTATGTACTATGATATATAGTATACTTTCACAGAGTATATATTCTACATTATACTTTTATGAAGCATATACTGGATATAACATATAGTATATACCATAAATCCTGTGGTATAGAATATATGCTATATGAAGTGTATACTATACTGTATATACTGTAGTATTCAATACATACAATATGTAATATAATATACTGTGATGTGTACTATGTACCATGTAATATACATGCTATGATGTATATTATTTGCAATGTATAGCATACCATACATACGGTGGTAAACAGTATACTTTTATATGGCATATACTATATGCAGGATATGGTACCCTGTACATGCTGTGGGTATTACAGTATATTACTTTACAGTCCTCTCTCCCTCCCTAAGCAATTTTTAGGCATTCTACTTTGTATATTGGCCGAAGGGGATAATATTTACTAGGATGTAACTATTTTCCAAAAATGTTGTTATGATTATCGAGCCTCCATCAATTACTTCTAATCCCAGCATCGTCACCCATTCTGTAGATGAGGATGATTAGGCCCAGAGAGGCTTCAGAAATTTGCGCAAGATTTCACAGCTGTAATGAGGGAGAGCCTCAGAGCTTAATGCCTGGAGATGATTTTGACAGCCTCAGACTGAGGGCAAATGTCCTTCTTTTAGCAACGGCTGCATGCACCAGTTGGCCAGGGTATCGTTTGCATCCTGCACAATGCACGGTCACGTGTGTGGACTTGGGACTTTCAGGTAGGACTTCTGGCCAGTGTTCTGGCATGTGAGCATATAGGCAGTGGCTAGAGGCAGCTTTGTCCGTGCTGCCAGAACGTTGTTCCGTGGAAAACAGAAGTGAGAAGAGCCAGATCTGTGTGTGCACATCCCAACTTGCTCTGGTTTGTCCATGACGTCTGAACGTTCAGTGTTGTCTACTAGGTGATATTTTACTGTGCATGACCTCAAAGTTTTCAAAACAAATAAACATTAAGATGAAATATGTTTTACACTTCACTTTGCCAACCATAGAAATAGATGGAAGAAATGAGAATATGATATTTTGGGGAGGTTCTTTGTTATAGTAAAAGAGTTGGTGGCAAAGATGTTTAAAGTACCGAGTTTTCTGGATTTCCCTTTAATTTTGGTGATTCCCTTTCTGCCTGTGCCCATTTATGTAAATAACAAGACAATTCTTGGGTTCAGAGTTGGCCTGGCACACTTAACATCTACAAAAACTCTCAATTTCTTGCACCGTGTTTGACTTCTCCTAAACATGTTAGCTTCGCCATATGTAAAGCTGTGATCTTATCACCGTTCTTAGAATTAATGGAATGTTATTTGATATTTACGTGGCTCAGTCTTGGAAAGGTTTTCAAATATTCAACTATTCCTCTTTCAAAAAGACAGCAAACTCGTGGTGCCTTCATTTCACCGTGTCTTCACATTTTGCAATGGCAAGTCCTATTTTTATTTGATTTTTAACACAATTTTAGTTCTTAAAACTTCAGTATGTGTTTGTCCACCTCAGAAGCCACCCTGGTGCAAGAAAGAAAATGCCTACTTTTTGAACAATTGCCTCTAAATCAGGATTTCTCAACCTCACTACTATTGATGTTTGTGCCCTCTACTCATTCATGGTGGTACAGTCCACACATGACAACCAAATATGTCCCCAGACATTGCCAAATGTCCCTGTGTGGACAACACGCCTCGGTTGAGATTTATGGCTCAAGAGTAGCTAAACTTGAAATACTGAAAAAATTTCCTACACCCATTTTTTTCTTACTTTTTTTTATTTTTGAAGATCATTTGATGCATTTAAAAAAATAGTAGAAATGTTATGAAAATGCCAGACCTCTGCCACCAGGAATTATTTTTAAAATAAAAGGAAGAGAAGACTTTAAGGAAAATACAAAGTGGTAGCCATGGTTGAATTAAACCACAGTGTGTCCGTTGCTATTTGAGTACTTGGTGTTCATAAACAGGGCTTGGTGAGCTGAATTAAATGGTCCTAATTCCCCGTTTTGTTTGATGGCGAGATTTACTTGTCACATGTCGAAGGGTGTGACCTTTTTTTCCCTCTTTTCTCTTCCTTCTGTCCCCAGTGACCCAAATCAGCCTGTTCCTCAGGACACCAAGTTCATTCATACAAAACCCAATCGCTTTGAGGAAGTGGCCTGGTCCAAGTATAACCCCAAAGACCAGCTCTATCTACATATTGGCCTGAAGCCCAGAGTGAGGGATCACTACCGAGCTACCAAGGTGGCTTTCTGGCTGGAACTGGTTCCCCACCTGCACAACCTGAATGAGATATTCCAGTACGTGTCAACAACCACGAAGGTCCCTCCTCCCGACATGACCTCCTTCCCCTATGGAACCCGGCGGTCTCCCGCCAAGATATGGCCCACGACCAAACGCCCAGCCATCACTCCCGCTAACAACCCCAAACACTCCAAGGACCCTCATAAGACAGGGCCCGAGGACACAACCGTCCTCATCGAAACCAAACGGGATTATTCCACTGAACTGAGCGTCACCATCGCCGTGGGGGCCTCCCTGCTCTTCCTCAACATTCTGGCATTTGCGGCTCTGTACTACAAGAAGGACAAGAGACGCCACGAGACGCACAGGCGCCCTAGTCCCCAGAGGAATACCACAAACGACATTGCTCACATCCAGAACGAAGAGATCATGTCCCTGCAGATGAAGCAGCTGGAACATGACCACGAGTGTGAGTCCCTGCAGGCTCACGACACGCTGAGGCTCACCTGTCCTCCAGACTACACCCTGACACTGCGCAGGTCTCCAGATGACATCCCACTCATGACACCAAATACCATCACCATGATCCCAAACACACTGACGGGCATGCAGCCTTTGCACACATTCAACACCTTCAGCGGAGGACAAAACAGTACCAATCTCCCCCACGGACACTCGACCACTAGAGTATAGCTTTGCTGTTCCTTTCCGCTACATCTGCTCCTTCCCACTGGAGAGAGGGAGAAAGAGAGAAGCAACGTGTGCCCACGAGGAGTGTGGGTCATCCCACTGACATAAGACAAAAAGAACAGGGCCACCATCGTGTCCCTGTAGACCCATCCCATTGGCATTTCCCAGTACGACAAGATCTACTTCTGACCCTATGAAATGTGAAAAAGTATACATTGCTGTTACAATACTGCTTTAACATCTCCACCTCTCCAGAGAACGTTAGTTTGGCTAGGACATCACCGTCTCCAGGACCTGGATGCTTCCCGTGTTAACAATAGAAGCTGACACTTTGGGGACTCAGCCAGGGACACTTAAGAAAAAAAAAATTTTTTAATTAACAGTTGAAAAATACAATATGTGCCATACGACGGATGGCTCTACTTAAGGGAAGGACGAGTCTGTGGGATTTTACCCAGTGCATGGAGCTATCATCCAGACAGAAGGAGAAGTAGAATTTTATTATTACAAGAGCCGACTATGCAGTAACATATGTATAGTTCTGTGCAAAGAGGTGTTTCGCCAGCCTGAACTATATTTAAGAAACTTTGTAAAAAAAAAAAAAAAGAAAAAACAAATGTATATAGCTGTGAGTTTCAACAAAAAGACACACAGAGAAAGGAAAAAAAACAACCAACAAAAAAGCTTTTATTGGTGTTTTCAGTTTGAAAGACCTTTTAGCAAGATTGTGCTTTCCATTGTGGTCTGTATGTATATAAATATATATATATATATATACATTAGTCATTCACCTCTGTTTCCTCCAGGACACAGGAGGATGTTCTTAATTCCTCGTGGTAAGCAAACACATGGGGTTTTCTAACGCATTTCATTTGTAGGACGATGTGGTGTCACACAGCGGACCCAGACTGTCTGTGTGGTGGGGCTCTTCACCCCCCTTTCTGGGATGCATGCGACAGCATTGTTAGGAGACCGACCGTTGTGTTAGCAAACTTTTATTTTTGTGTGTGTTAGCCTCCATGGAGTTGCACCACCTAGATGGATCCCCCATCCCCAGCGTGGAGTTTATGTAAAGCTTGCTGAATTAGAAACACACACACACACAGAGACACTGCGGGAACAAAAAACAAAACACAAGTCTTGGTCTGTGGTTGTGGTTCTTTGAATATGTTTAGGGAGACCTGCTGCCCACCCCCAGGGGTCCTGCCAAAAAGGAAAGAAAGCTCGCCTTTAGTGGGGGTGGGGCCATGCCCCGCCGGGTAAATACGGCTCAGTGTTCCCCAGCAGCTGCAGAAAGGGCTGTGGGTGCCGGGCTACCTGCTCAGCTTAGCTAATCAGATTGAAGGAGGGCATGTGTGTTTCCTGTTTTTTCTTTAAGCAGTAAGTCCCTTATTTATCAGGAAGCAAGATTTTTTTTTTATTCTTTACATCGTTTATGGGATAACACATATGCTTGTCTAAAGTACTGTGAGACTTGTGTATCAGTCACTGGTCAATGAATCGTATGGGGAGAAAACAAACCCACGTGAAAGGACAGAACGTGAAAAGCCCTCTGCATGGGTTTTTCTGCAAAGTTAGGGTCGCCTTCGCTGTCAAGATAAGTTACGGGAATTATTCGCCCCACTTAAAATTGGCAAGCTGGGGACTGGACATTTGCCCCCAACACCTCCTCACATTCCCATTGTCCTTTTAATTTTATCTGAAGGAATATTTTGAGTGTCCTACGGTGGAAGGGAAAAGAACAATGGTTACTTTATAGTTTGTCTTTCAAGCGTTATTGCAACATCAGGAAGTAGCAGCCAAAGATGTTTGAAAATCCTGTCTCTGGGCTTGACTATGGTTATTTCGGAAAGCGAGGCTTACGAGTCATTGCTACGTTGGGGATGCTCCACGAGATAAGTCCAGCGTCCTTGCCCCTTGGCACAACGCTCGCGTACTGAACCCCTACACTAAAACAGTAACGATCGATACCAACGTCTTCGAAAACGCCCTTTAGCAAAAGACAGTTCCTACAGGTGCATAGAAGTCCCACGATAAATTCTGTCGTCCATCTGGGTTAAGATTTGAGAGTGGGTCTCTGTATATACATGTGTGAACTATGATAATCCCCACTTTGCACATGGCCAACCAACAATCCTTTCCTGCAGCTAGACGTGTCACGGGTACAAGTTTTGTCCCCAGTTCATCCTTTTCTAAAGGTATTGTCAGGTCATTTCTGCAAGCTATGTATTACCCCCAGCGGGGTACGGCAAATAGACTCTCCATACAACTACCCGAGAGGTGATGCTTGGCATCAGTGTGGGTCTGGTATGTTTGTAATGTGAATTCCAATATTTGTTTAGTATTTCCAATTGTCTTCTGCTAGCAATATGCACAGTAATGTATCAGGCTTGTGACATTTGGATAAGGAAAAAAAAAAAGAGTTCTTGTTAAGTGAATAGCTTTTACAGAGGATATGATCAAAAGAAATTTAATACACCGTAAATGATATCTTATTTCTACATGGAAAGAAGTTATAGAATCTTCATAGAGTTCTATGAGAATAAAATATACTTGCTATCTATAAAAAAGAGAAAAATGAGAAAAAAAATGAGAAAAAGAAAATAAGTTAAAAAAAAAAAAAACTTTCCTAGGCTTTTATCCTTGACCTTCACAGGCACGCAGGGTTTAATGGTTTCTTGGGTTATTATTTTGAAATTTTGTTTTTGATTTTGCCTTAAGTAATGATAGAAGATATATATGGCTGGACACATATGTATAAACTTTTCAGCAGCATTTTTAATAATAAAATATCACAGTATTTTCTAATGCTTTGTGCAAATAATTACGCGTCCATCCTTTTTTTGTAGGTGGCCTATGTTATTTACTTTTCCTACCCCTTTGACTGCTGTTTTCATTTTCAAAGCTACGCGGTACATCAGACATAAATGGACACACTCAACCTGTAACGGGTCAGCTTCGCACAGTTTCTCCCAGTGCGTGATTCTTGGGCGACCCACGGGGGGAGTTCTGCCTGACGTTGGAGAAGGAAGCCCCAGACGGGGATGATGATGTTTCCTGAAGGTTCCTGAACTGGAGCACTTGGATTTATTACTGTTATCACTGCCCGTTCTTATGGTGCTGGGTTTGGCATTGAGTTTGACAGAATAATGCCCTCCCGCATCCAAACAGCCCTGTTTGAGTAAATCTTCGGGTGACAGCAAGAAATTGTGAGTAAAACTCAAGAGGCAGAACATGCCTCCCGGGCCCGTGGAGAGCAAATTGGCCAAGTCCTCACAAGTGCATCTGGCTGTTTCTTATCCTTTTAATTAACATTCAGGAGAGCCCCCAGGCACAGGCACCTGTAATACCCCTCCTTTAAAGTGGAAGAGGTTGAGAGTTGGGAACGTGTGGCCGCCAGGCAGCACAGGTTGGGTTCAAACGAAGGTAGTGTGCTTGAGAGCCCCAACTCCACCAGTGAGGAAGACAGCAGGAATTTCTAATGCAGGTGCACACGTGTCCCCGTGCATTAGCCGATGGTCAGATAAAGAAACCCAGAAAATCCTGTGACTGTTTGCTGCAGTGGAGCACTGAAGGTTTTTACATATTGATTGGGGTTATTTGCTAGTATGAGGCAAACGGGAGATAAATATATATGTCATATGTTACATAATAATAATTTAGTAGTATACTTCCTATTATATTTTATTATAACTACATATTATATGCTTATATGATATAAACTATACATAATATATAATATAGCATAGATAATATATGCAGACTGTATAATATAAAAATATATTTTATAGTATATTGCATATTAAGTTGATATATTATAGAAATATTGTATATACAGAATTTACATCATATATTTTATTTGTAATATAATTATAGTATTTATCTTATAATTATATAAAGGAAAATATAAATGTTATTAATATTCACAGTATGACACATTCATTTATATATTATATACAACATATGTTATATTTATATTTAATATATAAATAAAACATAAAATATATAGCATGTATTTATATAAGTACATAAAATATATACCATGTATTATATAATCTGCAATACATTTTTATGTATTTATATGCATATTTTATATATTGCATATAGGTGTATATTACATGTATATATATGTGAATGTATAATACTCTCATACATATATGTATATGTAATATATATTTCATGGAAATGCCATGTTCATGGATTCAAAATTGAAAAAAATGTTTAAAACCGAGTCTTTAGCAAATTTTAGCTAGAGGGAGAGTCACTATTTTTTTCCACCATGTATATATACATTCTTGCGCATCCTAACTGGAAAAATGGTAAGAGTGTATGCATTCCTTCATGCACTCATTCGCTCATGTGTTCACTCAGCAAATGTTTACCGACCGTCTCCCTCCTCACAGGCCGTGTGCCAGAAAGGACAAAATAGCAGTAGGCTTTGGAGATGGTACCCAGTGCCAGTGGGAGTGTAGACACAGCACCTTAACCTCACCTGCTAGGAGTGGTGAGCCCTCAGCTGGGGATGTGTAGGCTGGAGTCCCCACATTTCCCACAACTTCTCAAGTGCTGGAGAGGCTGCTGGTTCCCAACTGTCCCCAACTATTGAGAATGTTCAGAAGTAGCCATGACGGTCACGATCAGGGGGCCCTGGGCGCCGTGAAAGCTGTTCCGTGGAAAGCCAAAGCAACGTGAGAAATGAAGTACCATCCTTCTCCGAGGTGGTGGGGACAGGGAGAGGGGTAGAGCCGTTTTACAGCCCTGTGTTCCAGAACTGATACAGCCCAGTGGCCAGAGATGACCAGGGGCACTTCCGGCATCCAGCTCGAGTTTGGTCACTTGCAGCAAAGGCAGAGCACACGCAAGACCAGTGAGCCATCTGGGTGAGCCGTTCACACGACAGAGAGGAGCGTTTGGGCTTACACAGGGCGGCGTTAAGAGGGCTTCGCGAACAAGAATTTGTTCTGGATTAGTTACCCTCAGGATAATTTGTGGTGTACAGTGTTTCCGCAGGAAGCAAGAGGAGCGGAACAGGTCCAGACTCGTCATCAGCAAATTAACTGGAATAAAAGTAGACGTTTGGTCACTTTTAGCGGAGCCCAACATGACCGAGCCATGAACCATCAGACTAGTTCAAAGCAGTCAGATGGCAGGGCTCTTCATTTCCTTCTCAGAACTGCCTCAAAATGTTCTCATCTCATCATCTTACCTCTTCTGGACCACCTGATTAGAAAAAAAAAGTTGTAAATCTAGTCTCTGCTAAGGAAGCAAAAGCAATACTTTGTCTGCAGATGCTCATGATTATATTTTAATAAATGGATATATATATATAGAGAGAGAGAGAGAGATATAGAGAGAGAGATATATAGATATCTATAGATATCTATATATAGATATATATAGAGAGAGAGCGGTCTTTTAGGACTCTACCTTTTCACAAAGCGACTACCCGCATATTTAGAAAGCCTACAAATAATTGTGTTTTCCTCCAGACAAGGGCTTGAGAGAAAATGGGGAGGGTGCGTCCTCTTCCACGTTTGGCCAGGGCGGAGAAGCAGCTGGCCAGAATGAACAGGTGGAATGCATTAAAGTCTTCATTCTAGTGTCTGAGGTCAGAGGCTCCTAATAGAAATGGCTTGGGGGCTTCTGGGTATTGAGAAAAATTGCCAGCAGGTTCAGCTGGGAGAAGCTTTGAAAAGCAAATTCATCCAAGTTCCTCGTCTCAGGTCCCGAATGCAGGACCTTGGTATTGAGTGCGTCCGTTGATGTAGGGAGGAAATGGGGAGATACATTTCTGGTACCCCAACGTACACCAGTGGAGATGTCTCTTGAAAAACTGGGAAATCAGCTGATGCCCAATTGCAAATATGGGAAGCATTACACAGCATCAGTGGTGAGATCTGTTGCGCTTTGCTGTGCTTATCAACTATTCTGTAATGTAGCCGGTTGGTTCGGAAATCTATGTCTCCTGTAGGAATTTTGGAAGATAAAAAAGTCTGTCATTTCTGTCTTGAGAAAAGTGATAGCTTTAAATTTTAGAGCTCTTTGCATGTAGACACATGCCCACATACACACACACACACACACACACACACACCTGCACACACACATTCAGATGCCTATATGATTTTGTAGAGTGTTCCTTTATTTAAAAAAATAATTTATCAGCATCACCTATTGTCTTACTTACAATTTTAGGTTCCTTTTGTGTCGTTAATCATTGGGATCTCATTTTACTGAAGCACTATTTTTAAACACCTGCTATGCCGGCCTCTCACATGAATGGATGGATATAGAACAGGAAACTTGGCCTGTTAAGGTAAGACAACATAAAGGGGACAGAGTTACACCAGGACCCACTGTAAGTAATTTATAACCTAAGGAGAGGGAGATGCGACCCGCTGTAAATGTTGACCCTACGTGTTGTTATAAAGCCTGCTTTTGAAAGAAGCAGCATTTGAATGACGAGAAAGCACAGAGAAGAGGCGGGTTCACAGGCAGGTGTGTTGGCCACCTGAACCGTGTGGGCTCAGCTCATGCTTTGTCAAATAGGAGCCACCAACCATCACAGTGCCACGAGCCCCGGCACATTGAGCTGTCCCCATGGGGGTTCCGGGGAGCCCCGCTTCCCAGATGTGCGCAGGGTCAAAGACAACAGTGGTCAGCGGTTGTCTCGGGAGTTCCCTCCTCTGCCCTCAACACCACTGAGACAAGCATCCGGGTAACGGACGCCAGATCCCGGGAGCAGGCAAAGTCCCAACAAACAAAAAGAAAGAAAGAAATTAGCAGGACACCTGGTCGCCGTTCACACCTGTTAGCCTCATTTTTATTATGGACCTAAATGCGGCTCATCACAGCAAAACTTTTCACCTTTCTTCCAAATCCCCTTTTAATCACATATAAATGGATCCTACGCACTAACAGGAATAAGGCACAAACTAACAGTTTAAGATGTGCCTCTTGGTTAATGTAGATATTCTACAATGTGGAGAGCTGACGTTTCATATTTAAAATTTTTTTAATGTTTATTTATTTTTGAGAGAGAGAGAAACAGAGTGCAAGCAGGGGAGGGGCAGAGAGACAGGGAGACAGAATCCGAAGCAGGATCCAGGCTCTGAGCTGTCGGCAAAGAGACCCACACGGGGCTCGAACCCAGGAACCATGAGATCATGACCTGAGCCGAGGTCGGACACTCAACCGACTGAGCCACCCAGGCGCCCCTGACGTTTTGTATTTTAAATTAACTATCGGGGGTAACTAGGGAAAATAACAATTGACCTCCTGTCTGCACAAAGTATGCAAAAGTATCTGAATGTTGGGTGATCCATGTGTGCTAGGAAAACACTTAATTGTTCCCTTTATCAACAACAACAACAAAAACCTAGCAGCTGACAGTTATGTAAGAAATGATCTGGAACTTTAAAATGACGCTATCTTTGTTGGTGTTCAGGGCACAAAATTAGAGGAATGATGACCTTCAATCGTAAGCCACGAAAATTAAATCCTACATTTACCTCTGTCCTCCTGGGAGCCTTGAACACTGAATTTCTGGGGAAAATAAAGTAGGAAGGAATAGTGTGCACTTTGGAACCAAGATTCCCAGAAAGTATGGATTCTCCTCATGGTATTTCCACCAACAAGCCATAAAGTTCCTCATGTTCCATTCTCTCATCTACCGTAATGTGCTTAATTGCTCTGTAACATTGAGAGAAATGTTGGAGAGACATAAGGCAATATTCCTATGAATAAACATCAGAAATCTGACTTTCATTATATGAGCCCACAATATAATTATCATAAGCAAATATCACAGTGGTTCCCTTAACAGTGCATGGTTTGAGCCCATGGTAGTGTTACTCATTAGAGATGGCAGGATCTTTGCCACATGTCCATACAGTTGGATGCTGTAGGCATTATCTTGAATTCAGCATCATGTGGGATAGCAGTTTGATTTCATCCATATTTTGCTATTATTATTTCCTTTCTTACTAGAAAAGTAGACCATGCATGCGTGTGTGTGTGTGTGTGTGTGTGCACGCGTGCGTCCTATTCCGCGATGCTCTACCTCGGCTGTGGGGTGCTGAAGCACTTTACTAAGAATATCCTCGCGGAGACGCCTGGAGGGCTCAGTCAGTTAAGCATCTGACTTCGGCTCAGGTCATGATCTCAATGGTTTGTGAGTTCGAGCCCCGCGTCGGGCTCTGTGCTGACAGCTCAGAGCCTGGAGCCTGCTTCGGAATCTGCCTCTCTCTCTCTCTCTCTCTCTCTCTGTTCCTCCCCTGCTCACATTCTGCCTCTCAAAAATGAATAAACATTCCAAAAAAATTTTTTTTAAAGAGAAATATCCTCGTGAACTCAGATGAACAACGAAGAGGGAAAATTAGAAATAAGTGAATAAAAGTGGGACTGTGTCCCTTTGATTAAAGTCACACTCGTTCCTTTCAACCTCTTATGGGGATTTTTCTTGCTAACTATTTTCCTTCCACAAAACCCACACCTATGTCTTGATTCTGTCACATCCTTTTCCTGCATCCCCAAACACATCCTATTTGGGACAGCATCCTCCTTTGTACTTTCTTTTGAACCGTAATACCAAAATCACCTCGGAAGTGAGTTTCCTAAGAGGCATGCTCGTAAATTGGTCATGAACCCTATTCTGTTTTATCCTAAAGTTTTACAGAGTGTTCCATAATGCCCGTGGGACATCAAAAGAAGCGGGAACTAAGGTAGTTCTTGCCCCGCCCCTTGTTCTTTACGGTAACAAGTCCGGTGTGGACCGGTGAGGCATCTTCCGGCTAGACGAAGCCTATTGGAGAGGCCCGTTTAAGTGACTGGAACAGGCATGTGTCAACCACACTCTGCAAACAACTGTGTCAGAGAGAAAGCGGAACATAGTTTGTGGTGGGAACAAACATCTCTTAGATTTTAATGGGCAAAAAATCATGTGTTTGTTGCTAGTCTGTTGCAAACAAAATCTAGTATTGAGTCTCAGTTCTTGAAATAATATGAAATAATGCTTTCGCTATAAACTATGGTTATGCAGAATGTCTCTCTTTATTGTGCATCCTTTTAGTCTAAAACCAGATGCTAGCCTGTCCCCTTGGTACAGAAGGTAGAGACAGTATGATCTTTAATGTGCCAAGAGGCGCAGGGGGAGAAAAAAATACACCTTCAGCTTCTCATTGACCCTTTATTTAGGACTGAGATACAGGTGCAAAATACAAACATAAGGGCCATATTTGCTATGTTTCTTGGTTGCAACGGATGATGATAGTAACTTTGGTTCCACTGGTCTTTTTAAAGGTGCGTGTCCAGAAAAATAATGATAGTGTTAAAATAATGATAGTGTGAAAACCCTATCTGTAAGTGCTTTCTTACAGAATTGTAAAAAGGGGCAACAATTGAGGGCATTTTTTTTTGAATCAATGTTTGGTCACAAGAGATACATCAATAAGTGAAATACGAACCCCTCTTCCTTTTTCAACAATGGAGATAAATCTACACCGAACCTCTAGGGAAAGGAAAAGAGTTGGATCTTTGTGCTAAGGACGCTTGTTAGCCTGCAAAGCATGTGTTTAAATACGAGCGAAACACCCCAGCACCTATGGGTCAGAGTCAGGTGACCTGGCATTTTCTCCTGCACTGGCCAAAGGAAGGTCAAGTGACCTCACACAAGCCACTTAATTTGTGTGCATTTTGACCTGCCAACGAGGGACCGTGTTGGTTAGACCTGCTTCCTCCCCCCACCGCCCCCGCATCCAGTTGAAGATAAAACAAAATGGCACATTTGAGAATTTGTTATAAACTCCTATAAATCTCAAAGGGTCCTGGGTAATCTGATTCTTTCTAAACAATATTTGAAGAAAGTGGTCACTCTATCTTGCTGACTTCTAGGAACTGTGCTTATCAATGTGGACTCACTTTTTTTTTTATTGTTCTCTGTTCATTTGGCATGAAAAGTAGAAGCCTGTGCTGTTTATCTCATGTATGGGGAACACTCCTCTTGGGAGACCTGAGCACACAGAGTAAGGGAAAAGAGACTGTGACAAAGTTTAGAAAATCATACTGAGGTATACATTTTTTTAATGTTTATTAATTTTTGAGAGAGACAGAGCATGCACAGGGGACGGGCAGAGAGGGGGGAGACACAGAATCTGAAGCAGGCTCCAGGTTCCAAGCTGTCAGCACAGAGCCCAACTCGGGGCTTGAACCCATGAACCGTGAGATCATGACCTGAGCCAAAGTCGGATGCTTAACTGACTGAGCCACCCAGGTGCCCCGATCAGTAGCAAGTCTTACTTGCTTATTCATGTGTGCTTATATAAGTATATATGTGTGTGTGTATATGTGTGTGTGTGTGTGTGTGTGCTTAGTATATACTGTAATACTGGCTATTAAGTATATATTATACATAATTATATATAATTTTATTTATCATATATATATATATATAAAATCATACGCAGTAAAACCTTGGATTGCAAGTAACTCATTCTGTCAGTGTTCTGCAAGATAAGCAAACCTTTCTAATAAGTTTTAACTTGATGAATGAGTGCTTTGGATTACAAGCATGTTTCCAGATTAGTTATGCTTGCAAACCAAGGTTTTTACTGTATATAATTTTATTAGGCTATATATATTGCAAATATATAATTATATAGATATACATAATTACGGCTATATTACATATATACACAACATATAAAAATAATGACACATATATAGTATATAACATATATGTACCATAATATATACTATGAGACATACGATATTGTATACATATAGTATATATTATGTATGCTATATATAGTGACATAGTATATAGTGTGTAATATATACTGTATATATTACATATGCCCATATATGCAGTCTATATATACACACTCATAACTTATTTTTGGTGGGGAGAAGAAAGGCCTGCACAACATACAGACTTTTCTTTTGAAATGTAAAAACTGTATATTTTTTTCTGATTTACTCCTGTAAACGTTACATATGGTTTTTGAACATGAATCTTTACTTTTGTTTAACTATTTGAATGATCTTTAGGTAAGTACAATGTTTATCCTTTATTTGAAAGTAATTTAAGCCTATAGTAATACGATTAAAGGAGATTCTTGGGGCACCTGGGTGGCTCATGCAGTTAAGCAACCGACTCTTGATTTCCCCTCAGGTCGTGATCTCACGGTTCATGAGATCGAGCCCCAAGTTGGGCTCTGTGCCGATAGTGTGGAGCCCGCTTGGGTTCTCTCTACTCTCTGCCACTCCCCTGCTCACACTTTATCTCTCTCAAAATAAATATATACACTTACAAAAAAGAAGAAGATTCTTGGGACACGTGGTGAGTGTGTTAACATGAGCATTGGGTTGGACAACAGTGGTCTAGATCATGGCCTTACACCTCCATCAAAGACAAGAACAAACACTGGGTTGGATATGCGTAGACATCCAACATAACAAGTCTCTTGTTTTCATGTTCTTATGCCAGCAACATAAAAGCCAATACTTGCAAATTGAAGAAGGTTATAGGATCAAGGGTCAGTTTTCCCCCAGTTCACTTGTAGGACAACCAAAGATCAGCTATGCTTTGTGCTTTAGAAAATATTTTTACTAGCTAAGGATGTATGTGCACGCACACACACACACACACACTATTATGTACGGTTAAAAAGATGTGTGTGTTTGTATAAGGGCATTATTCTGTCAAACTCAATGCCAAACCCAGCACCATAAGAACGGGCAGTGATAACAGTAATAAATCCTAGTGCTCCAATTCAGGAACCTTCAGGAAACATCAGACATAAATGGACACACCCAACCTGTAATGGGTCAGCTTCGCACAGTTTCTCCCAGTGCATGATTCTTGGGCGACCCACGGGGGGAGTTCTGCCTGACGTTGGAGAAGGAAGCCCCAGACGGTGATGATGTGGAGTTCAGAGTCACTGTCTAATTGTCTTGTACTGACACCAAACCCTTATAAATAAGTATATGTTATGGGTTGATAAGTATAAATAATATACATGTGTGACTCTTACCATATGTGTACCTATATTACGTATAGATGTGTGAATGTATACATACGTGTTTTACCAAGCCATTAACAGTTCTTGCTATGCATTTGGATCAGTTTTGAAAACGTGTCAATACAAGACAATTAGACAGTGACTCTGAACTCCATTCACGTCTTCTGTCACCGAGAGAGAGAGAGAGAGAGAGAGAGAGAGAGAGAGAGGGGATTTTGTGACAAGGGAGATAACTTATACTGATACCTTTCCCTTTCCCTTTCCCCTCCCACACCTGGGGCAAATCACTTAAACTTTGTAGGTCTCTTCCTCATTTGATTTTCGGGTCATACTACACACAATGTCATATACATGATACAAATATTACAGTTATACTTATCTGTTCCTGTTTCATACTGCACGTATATGTCCCACGATAATGAACAAGGTGTTTTCACAGAGGAAAAACACAAATGCAGGGCATGCACTAAAGCCACGGGAGTGACCCAGTAGGTGGCATTATCCGCTCTGTGTCAGAAGAGAAGGACACTGGATGGCTTGGCACTGGGACCAGGTTCACAACCTACGAACTTGGAGCCAGGTGACCAGGCTTCCCATCAGCCCCTCCCAAGGCTCCTTTAATGGTCTCATCACCGTCCCGCACAGTGAGCCTGTCTTGTGATGGTTGAGCTCAAATGCTCCAAAATATTACACTGGGAATTTGCAGCATCTTACTTCGGAGAAATTTCATACACTGCTTTCATACAAATTGGGGAATTACCGTATTCATCACTTGTAAAATTGGTTCTAGGAAAATGTGATTATTTCAAAATGACAAGAAGAGAATTGTATGACATAAGACCCTCGATTGGGACGAATGGGGTTTGCATCATAAGTAAGGTCATGATCCGTAAAAGCTCCACTGCCATTTTTCCCTGGAAATTTCACTTGGAAATTCTGTTTTACCATGAAATTTATTTCATGGCCCCACTAAAATAATTCTGTACTGTGTTAGAATATATTCACACTGGTGATCCTTTATGAGACGTTCTGATTTTTACAGCTCAGGAGACCCAACATTCTGAAGCATTAAATCGTTTGTACCAAAAGCCCTTTCTTAAAATGGGTCTATGCAACGGATATTTATTTAGCGGTGTTTATGTGCCTGGTTTCCTGCTAGCTTCCGGGACAGACCCAGTTTCAGAGAGAAGAGCTGACCTGTTAGCTCATAAAGGAAGCAGTAGGAACAAGGAGAAAGCACCCCACTTTCACAGCGAGGTGTTTTGGATTGTACAGGACGTGATGATGAAATACAGCAGGTGTACGGGGGGCGTCCTCGGACAGGCAACTGCCCAGGAACAAGTGACCGTCTGGTGAGAAGTGAATCCTGAAGGATGGAAGGAAGCCGATCTTTAGGGCCAGGGAGGATGAAGATATCTAGACAGAAGGCGACTCAGTAGGAGGTGAGGACCTTTACAAGAACAGAAGAAGTCCTGAGTCAATGGGATGGGAAAGGAGAGCATAGGTGAAAAGGTGACCTCGTGACTGTGCACAGAAGCCCAGTGTGTGACCGTGTAGTCCTGGGGAGAGATTGATAGATTCTGGTAAACTTGCTGAGAAGCTGCTGGTCTACGCAGTGTAGCGACAGGGGCCGCCCGCGTGTCTACACAGCTCAGCAAAGCTCTGCACAGGCCAGGAGCTGCCTTGGGGGGGGAGGGGGGAGGCGTGTGCCCAGGTGTAGGCAAGGCGAACCCCTGGTTGGGAACAGTAACAAGGGCTCCTCAAACATGGGTCTGGGTGTATCCCCTCCTCTTCACCTGTTTAGAAGAACATGGCAGGATTGTCATTAATTCTCTATGTGTTTGACAGAATTCACCAGCAAAGTCATCTAATCTCTAGCTTTCCTGTATTGGGAGGTTGTTCATTCCTGAGTCCATCTCTTTACCAGACTTTGGTCTGTTCCCATTTTCTCCTTCTTCAGGATGCAAGCTTGCTAGATTGTGTGCTTCTGGGAACTCAGTTGTCAATTTCTTGTAGGTGATCCGACCCTTTAGCAGATAGTTATTCAGTTGTATATTAGGATCCTGTTGATGTCTGTGGCACCTTTTTAGTATCTCTTTTTTATTTCTTATTTTTTTAAAAACAACTCTTAGTCTCATTGGGTTTTTTTTCTATTCTCTATTTCACTTATTTCTGCTGAATTCTTCATTATTCCCTCCTTCTGCAAACTTTGGCCTCAGTCTGTTCCTCTTTTTCTTGTTCCTTGGAGGGTGAAGTTCGTTTGTTGATGGGAGACCTTTCCTCTTCTTTAATGCAGCCACTTCTGCTGTATTTTCATTTTCAGATGTCTCAAGACATCTCCTCCTAATTTCTTCTTCAACCCATTGGTTGCTTAAAAGTAGTGTTGTTTAGGGACGCCTGAGTGGCTCAGTCGGTTAAGCGTCTGACTCTTGATTTCAGCTCAGATCATGATCTCACCGTTCGTGAGTTCGAGCCCCACATCAGTCTCTGTGCTGACAGTGCGGACCCTGCTTGGGATTCTCTCCTTCTCCCTCTCTCTCTGCCCCTCCCACATCTGTCTCTCTCTCAAAAATAGGTAAAATCTTAAAAAGAAAAAAGTGGTGTTGTTTAATTTCTACCTATTGGTGAAAAGCTACCTAGATTTTTTTTTAAATAACAACTCTATTGAAGTATAATCCAGAAAACATTAAAGTCCACACTTTTCAATATTTCACATATGTTAGTGTGTTCACAGTCATCATTACATTTAATTCCGTAATGCTCTTATCACCCCAAAGAAAACTGCAAACCATTAGCAGTCACCCCTGTCCGCACCCTGTCCTCAGCCCCTGGAAATCACTAACCTCCTTGCTGTCTCTATAGATTTGCTTATATTAGACATTTCTTACTAATGGGATCATCCAACAGGTGGCCTTTTGTGTCTGATTTCTTTCACTTAGCATAACACGATCAAGGTCCATCCATTTTTTCCCATGTATCAGTGCTTAATTCCTTTTTATTACTGAATAATATTCTATCATATAGCTATTCCACATTTGGTGTGTGCATTCACTGGTTGATGGACGTTGAAGTTTTTTTTTTTTTCCTCTGTGTAATTATTATGAACATTTATGGGCCACTTTTTGTGTGGATGTATGTTTTCATTTCTCCTACATATATAGCCTGGAGAAGGAATGCTGGGTCATGGGCAACTCCGCATTTAATATTTGGGGTGACTGCTGAATTGTTTCCTAAAGCCAGCTCCCTCATTTAACAGTCCCACCAGGAGGGTATGGGAGCTCCAAACTCTATATCCTCATGAGTACTTAACAACATTTTTTTTTTTAATTTTAGCCACTCTGTGATGTGGTATCTCACTGAGATTTTGATTTGCATTTCTCTAATGACTAATGTGTTGAACATCTTTTTGTGTGCTTGGTAGCCATTTCTACCTCTTCTTTGGTGAAAAGTCTATTCAGATCCTATGTGCATTTTTTAAATGGGGCTATTTGTCTTTTTATTGCTACGTCTAAAGTATTTGGGTGGGACACTAAGTGAGTTGAGTGGATAGAAGAGAGATAACTCAGTGTGTATGGTGATTAAATACAAACACCTAAAAAACACAGCTACATATCCCCCGCACACACACACACCAAGCCCCAAAACTATATTCATTCTTAAATCAAAGGTGTTTTTCTTTCAAAGATGTACACTGCCATGACCTTCCGATCATGGATGTACTGAGAAAGCAGAGCTATTAATATATGCCACGTTTTGTTGCATCTTTATTTTAGAGAGATACCAACAGTGTAGAGTTTCGCCACAGAGTAAGTCATGCTTGTAAGAAAATAATATATTATAACATACTTTTATCATAACAGTCACAGGTAGATTCTTTCCACTAAGTAACCCTGCTGGGAGAGTATTTTTAAAACCTTTTGTTAAGGTTGGTTGGTTGGTTTATTTTTGAGAGAGAGTGCACGCGCACATGAGTGGGGGATGAGCAGAGAAGGAAGGAGAGAGAGAATACCACTGTCAGCATGGAGCCCAACACAGGGCTCGAACTCACAAACTGTGAGATCATGACCTGAGCTGAGACTGAGTCAGACACTCAACCAACTGAGCCACCGATGCACCCTAGAACAGTATTTTTGATCACACTGGAAGGAAGTAATGTCCCAACCACCTGCTCAGACATAGATGCCTGACATTACATTCTTAATATGTCACCCTTTCCCGAGAAACTCTTACTGGTGCTCTTTTAAGTTGAAAAAACACTAGAAAGAATATTCTCATAGGAATTAATTTCTCCAATTGTTTTCCAACTTCTTATCATCTTTCTTTTTTTTTTTTTTTTTAATTTTTTTTTTCAACGTTTATTTATTTTTGGGACAGAGAGAGAGACAGAGCATGAATGGGGGAGGGGCAGAGAGAGAGGGAGACACAGAACCGGAAACAGGCTCCAGGCTCTGAGCCATCAGCCCAGAGCCCGACGCGGGGCTCGAACTCACGGACCGCGAGATCGTGACCTGGCTGAAGTCGGACGCTTAACCGACTGCGCCACCCAGGCGCCCCAAATCATCTTTCTATCCCATGTATTGAAATGAAATAAGGAAGAGTGGTCAGATAAGACTTCACCATATTTAGTGATCTCTCTTGGACTCTTTGTAATGTGAACTAAGTCATTCAGCTTTATTAGGTGCACAGTCTGAAATCCAGAACCATGTATTAGAAAAATTACATATCACGCAGCCTCTGTTTTCACTGATGAGTAATGGCAATCATCTCTCTCTCTCTCTCTCTCTCTCTCTCTCTCCTTTTATTTATATAGACTTGGAGATAAAAGGGTTATTGCTTTTTGGTTTTTACATGTTTGCTTATTTATTTCGAAAGATGGGGTGGGGAGAGAGAGAATCCTGAACAGGATGCACTCTCAGTGCAGAGCCCAACACGGGGCTTGAACCCATAACCACGAGATCAGGACCTGAGCCAAAGTCAAGAGTTAGACACCACCCAGGAGCCCTAGAAGGGTTATCGTTCGTTCTGCCATACGAAGATACCCACTTACTCACACGTTTGCATCTCAAAATTTTTAATGAAATCTAGCTAACCTCATTTCTGCTGAAACTTGAGGCCAACGTTCCTCGTTCTGACTTTTGCAATAGGAACTGAAGAACACTGCTGACTACCACCTCCTTAGCATCCCTCTTATCCTCCTGCTAAATGCTTGTAATGACACTTGTGGCCTCCATGGATAGATCCCACTGAAATATAAATGACAACAGAGTCCCCTTTGCTATTTAATGGGCCAACCCGAGTTAAGCATATGCATCGTAATTCAGTTCTGTATGATTCCCATGTAATTTGTTGCTTTGAGCTTGTTATAGCTATAATGAACAAGAGACTTAGAACATCAAAGGAAGGAAGGAAGATATGTAATGTTTTATTTAGTGCTCTCAGTACCAGAGTAAGTTTGATTAAAGGAGCAAAATCACTATTTGCATAAGTTTGATGCAGGATTTATTCCTAGCCTCGTGAATGAATGACTCCTCTTGTTGATTGGGAAGACTTAATTAGCAGTAATTTTATCAGATGCAGATTGTGAATTATTGATTTGCACTCTCCAGCAGGTCTTTCCTAGCGCTGGTAACAGTTATGCCTTCCAGCTCCCTCTGGGTTCTCCCAATATGCAACCCATCTTCCACACTCAGTGATAGGGACCCAATCACTTTGTTCCAACATCAAAACTATCCCCATCCACTCCCTATCCACCCCCTAACTTTTGGCTTAAGCATTGGAACTAAAGATTTGAGTAAATGACAAACAAACAAACAAAATCCTACGTGACTGCCAGAATTCCAAAGGCAGACAAGATTCCTTGAACTCAAGAGTTGGCTTCTGCCAATAGAGTGGATAATGAGCCAAATAAGACAGACGTGAAGTCAAAAATGGAAGAGAGATATTTGAGCAAATCATGGGACATGTTTTTCATCCTTGTAATCCATTCCCTACGACCAATTTACTGCCCTGGATAATTATCTGCTAGACTTTATTTCTCCAGAATAGCTGACACTAGTCATCTAGCTTCCCAAGCTTTTTGGATAAAGGTTTTCATTGTTGTTGTCAATGAGCCTGTTCCTCAGGCTGTCATAGAGAAATACCCTGGACTTTGTGGCTCAAACAATAGCCATTCATTTCCTACAGTTCTAGAGACTGGGAAGTCCAACATGAAGGTGTCAACAAGGTAGGGTTTTATTTTTAGTTCTCTTCTCTCGACATGTAGATGGCCACCCCCTCCCTGTGTGTTCACATGACCCCTTCTTAGTGTGCCTGCAGAGACAAAAAGAGAAAGAGAGCTGCTGTCTCTTTTTATTATAAGGACACTAGCCCATCATGGTAGCCCCCAACCTCATCTAAACTTAATTATTTCCCAAACGCCGTGCCTCAAATACCATCACATCAGGACTTTGAGCTACAATATATGAATTTGTGAGGGACACAAACATTCAGTTCATAACAATTGGTCAGAGGCCACCCTAATATCCTAGCCATGTGAAGCTCTCAAACGTGACTACTTACTTTATCAATCCCTATAAGTTGAGAAAGTGTTAAAAAAAAAAAAAGAGGAAGAGGGTTAGTAAGACAGAAGTCATAGTCTTTTATGACATCCTATCACTTCTTTCTTATGCTTTTGGATACAAGGAAATCAAGGGATGGCCAACACTCAATGAGACAGAATTATGCAAAGATGTGAATACCAGGTTTGGGGATCATGGGAGCCTCTGTTAGAATGAACCCTCTACAGGGAGCTTCTCCTGAACTCTCCAGCTTCATACTATCTGCACAAGGTTCAGAAGTGAACAGATATGAAGGGTGCCCCTAGTACATGTCTGACTCTCAGCCTGGCACCCACTGTGCGTGGTATCTCCACGCACCAGAAGACAAAGGATACATGAAAATTGTGGATTCCTAATTACTTACGTAGACTTCACAATCTGAAGAAGGCTAGCCACACACCCATAAGGGTACCTCAAGGATTACAGAAGGGGTTCCTCCATATTCCTTGCCACATCTTTCTTTTCGTGAAAGATAATAACTGATGAAGCCTGTCCTTCACCCTCTCCAGATAAAACCTTTGTTTCAAAGATTGTTTCAAAATATTTAACACTTAATGACATTTTCTATTAACAATACCAATAAAAGAAAGGTCTTCCAGTGTTTAACAGTGACTGAATATGTAGAGGAAATGCATAGAGTAATATACATGGGAAAGGAAACAACTTACAAATTATGGAAGTGAGAACTGATACCTACCTACTGTCTCCTCTTGAAAGAACCAGTGCTTATTGTTCTCGAGTGAAACTCCCATGGAAGACTGAGTCTATTGGAATATAAACAGACATCCTGATTCTCAGTTAATTCTGGTTAAACATAAAGTTGGAGTGACACCTTCTCTGAAATCCTCGTCTCGTCATTATTGTACGGCACATTTTCTTCTAAATTTCATTACGGTGATTATTCACTCTTTTAGTTAATGTAGATTTCATGTCAGTTATAGCTCCTCAAATACCTCCATACCACTTCTCTGTGCCTACATGATGAATATGAACACAATTCCATCTTGGCCATGAATGGTTACTTGGAGTCCGCTTAAAGGTCAAAGTCTTAAAATTTCTCTTTAGAAGGGCGTATTTCCACTGAATGATAAAATAAAGAGGGCCTATGTGCCCTTCTATATTCTTCACCTGCATGGAACGAGGATTCTCGCTCAGAAGTCCGTGAGCTGGGGTATGCCCACAGAAAGCTCGAAATACATTGCTGTGTGTCCTGTAGGTTGTTTTCATATGTATAAAGCAAAATACAAAAGTCAATTGGGTTGTAAGAGAGAATACCACTGAGTTGCCAACCAGCTCTAAATATTCGACTTGGTCCTCTCAGAGCTGAAAAGCACCACATACAAGGTCTTGTCTGAAAGCCTTGCCCAGCCTGGCCCTATGGTAGACTCTTCATCTGTTGAACTACACTGAAGCATCTGTAGGGATAAACAAGGCACTGACATGGATAAATATGTAATTTCCACTATCGTTACATGCTGTGAGAAGATTTTCCGGTTGTGTAATGAAATAATCGAGTGGAATGAAATAATTCCACAGCCCATGTACAATGGGACAACAAGATGGGACACAGAACATGCTTTCTTCAACATGTCGAGGCAATGCAAGAATTATTAGCTGTATCTGTTCACAGCATTCACTGTGGGCATCAGTTTTCATTTCTATTTCTAACAAATAGCCTCAGGGAATCCTGGATAGCATGCATGTCATCCAAAACGCTTAAAATTCTTTCGTGTTTTAAAGATGTTTAAGATCACGCTGTAGATTTGCCTTTCTATTCCTCACTGCCATCAGAATAAATGGGAAAGCCATGATGAGGTCACTCTTCCATTTCCTCAATAATAAAAAGAAAAGCTTCTTCATGGGCACCAATCACGTACCTGAAAATTTACTTCCACTTTACATCGAGTCTTTATCATATTGTCATGTTGGTATTATTAAGTATCTCGTACATGTGACACAGCAGATGCTCAGAGAGTTGAGATATGTCCTGAACCCACAGACCTCCTCTGTGGGCAACTGGAGATTGATCTGCACATCTGTGGCACCACAGGATTGTTGCTGTTTTTACTGTGGAACTTTGTTCCCTCGTTACTTAGGTATTGTTTCGTGTTTCGTGTCTCAAGGCGTAAAGAAGATCAGTGATCTTCACGAGTACATTTTGTGGCCCATAGAAGACATTGCATTCAAGCCAATGATAAACATTCATTCAAATACCAGAATTTACAGCCACTGAAACCTCCTTTGTTTCCCCCATGGTGAACTAGAGTCCAGAGAGTTTCTATCTATACTCGAAGGAACAGCTGGGTCATGCAAGGTAGATCTGTTAATTTCATACCTTCTTTTTTAAAAAAAAGTTCATTTGTTTATTTGGATAGAGAGTGCTAGTGGAGGAGGGGCAGAGAGAGAGAGAGAGAGAGAGAGAGAGAGAATCCCAAGCAGACTCTGCACCATCAGCACAGAGCCCGATGCGGGGCCTGAACTCATGAACTGTGAGATCATGACCTGAGCTGAAATCAAGAATCTGATGTTTAATAAACTGAACCCAGCCTCCCTTTAATTTCATACCTTCTTCTGTATACCAGTCGTAAGGTATGGTTAATTTTAAGAACAATTTCACAATTATATTTATAATACACAGGAAATAACCAGAAGCCATACATACCACAAAATCCACAGTTCAATCCTTATGAATTATGCCAATTTTAGTACAAACTTACAAACTGGAAAAGATTAAATACAAATCAAAAAACTTTCTCTTTAGCTAGGCAAAGAGATAGTCAGCGTCGAGCCAGGCATGATAACACCTAAGTCACTGGGAATGTCGCTGTCCTGTCAGATATTTATTCTGAACACTGCAAGAGGCCTCAAATAAACAGCTCAGAGTCTGAGGAAATCACCTCTGTCAGAGGAAGAAGCAATTTCTTTTCACACATTAACGATTTATGACGATGTCACTCCTACTTGCCAAAGAGGATATTATGTCCACATTTGATGCATAATAAAATTGTTACAACCATATGAATAAAGCTTCTCAGTGGTGCTATAGACTGAATATTTGTGTTCCACCCAAATTCATATATTGAACCCTACCCCCCAAGGTGATGTTATCAAGGCAGGGCTTTGTGGAGGTGATCAGGTCATGACAGTGGAGACCTCATGAATGGGTTTGGTGTCTTTATAAAAGAGATCCCCAGGGGTGCCTGGGTGGCCCAGTCAGTTGAGCATCCAACTCTTGATTTCAGCTCCGGTCATGATCCCAGGGTTGTGGGATTGAGCCCCATGTCAGGCTCTGTGCTGAGTGTGGAGTCTGCTTGGGATTCTCTCCCTCTCTCTCCCTCCCTCCCTCTCTCTCTCTCTCTCTGCCCCTCTTCCCTGCTCATGCTCACGCACTCTCTCTCAAATAAAAATAATGATAATAATAAAAAAATAACTGCAGAGATCCACCTTGTCCAGTCCATGATGGGTGGACAAAGTGAGAAGATGGCCATCTATGAACCAGGGGGCACTTGGAAAAACAAGAAGCCCAATACCATCATCAATATCACCATCGCCATCATTACCACCATTATTATCATGACCTTCAACACCACTATCATTAACCCCATCACCATCATCACCACTACCATCGTCATCATCTTTATCACCATCATCACCACCATCATTATCATCATCACCACTATGGTGACCATCTTTTTTTCCCTGAAACATTTAATCAATACTGTTTCCTCTCTGAATGTAAAGAAAATAAGATTCTTTAAGGGGCGGAAGCAGATTTTTCTTCTACTGAGTTCAAAAGGGCATATCATAAAGGATGCAAAGACTCCTTGTCAAAATCTTCCTTAGGGATAATCTTAGGCTCCAGACATGCCCAACATATGATTCCATGGGTAGGAGACTCAGGGCTTGATTCCAGAAGGCTAACACCCTCTTGTATGAAACTCAAGGCATCTATGGTGGCAACCTAAGTATCCTATACCCTCACTTGTCCTTTTGTTAGTTAGAAAACCAACATGATTCTGGAGACTTTCTCCAATGAGCTGCTGAGAACATCTTGCATGCCATCCTCTCTACATGAAGAGTTGGTTTAGTGACAGTCAACCAAGAGCTCTCATCAGTGGTTGTAATCTGGTGCCCACCCAAACGAATTGGACTCCAGGCCAAAGCAACACTAAAACTCATGCTTCCAGACTGTAAAAATTAGTTGCATGGGAGCTGACTAACAATGAGAGGCCAAAAGCAAGCAGTCGTCAGCTATGGCAGCCATAAAAATGTGCCAGGCACATCTTTGAATGCATCATTGATTGGGGAGCCCAGCTACTGAGCTCGGGAATCCACCACTGCATTTGAACCAAATTTCAGCCTCCTGGGGGTGTTCCCTACCCGTGCCTAAAAGCCACAGGGAGTCAAAAGCAAGTTTGTTCCTCGGGGTCACAGGATGCCTTTGGCAGATGATTTGTGACTGACTTGAGAATACTCCCTCAGCCTTGTGGATCTGTCTTTGAACTGTGCTGTAAGCCAAGATGCTTCCTCACCACCTTCCTGCCTGCCTGCCCGCCCCAATGCACCACTGGATACATGCCCATCTGGTCTGATGGCTCTCCTACTCCCTGCAGGCTCTGTCCTCATGTTCTCTCCCAAATATCCCCTCATAAACCTTTGGTCCTCTAATCCTGTCCTTTCTGTTTCGCAGAGGATCTGAACTAACATACAAGCCTGGATCAAGACTTTTGAAAGAAAAAAAAAGGCAAGGAAAAAGGGACCATTTCAAAGCTAGATGCACATTTTTATTCTTGCTTTAAAGTATGTGTTGCACCCATAATCTCCCATGGAAAATAGAAATAATGCTTCTTTATTATGTTAATAGTTTATTATTCAAGAAAAGGCACTAAGCCTGGAATATTTTTTTTGTTTTGTTTTTGCCTAACTTTTGACTTCTGTAACAGGCATTCACTGCCTCAGATGAAATAATATCACCAGGAATGTCTCCAGCCTGATTCAACACAGTTGTACTCACTTTGCAAAACAGCAGGAACCTAAGATTCCTTCTGAAATGCTCAGCATTCTCTCAAATTTCAGGTCTGGGCATTTTACTGCCTAAAAAAAATACATTTCCATGTGAATGCTTTCCCTTTACCTTCAATCTATACAAAACTGAACTCATTAACCTCAGTGGGAGTTGGAAACAAATCTCCTGTGTCCTTACCCAAATAACAGCCTTTTCCCCACAGGCAACGTGAATCTTGCTCCTCTGGGTGACATTTTAGGAGGAGCCCTGAACTGCCAGAGCTCACATTCACAATTATCTCTGCGTTTGCCCATCTTTGATTGGTGGACTTAACTCAGTGCATTCTCTGCCTGCCGCTGATCAATCCCCCACTTAATAGGTGTAAGATGAAAGGCATCGATCCCTTGACCTAAGTAGGTCACCCACTCAACCCTTGGCAAGAAGGGGGAAGGATTCCTAATTAAATATTGTAACTAGATGGAAGCCAGTGGAATCCCAAAGCGTGGATGGATGGTTCCATGAAAAAGAAACATAAGAAAATTCTCTGGCATGTGAAATAAGTTTAACTTTCTCTTTTTTTCCTGACGCTCATTCCATCTGATTCTATTATCATCCTATATCCAATCATTGACCTTTGTCTCTGGGGGGTAGGTGAGGTTTTGGGTGATGGTCAGTGATGACTGGATTAGTCTCCTATTGCCGCCATAACAAATGACCACAAACTTAGCGTCTTAAACACTATACGTGCATATCTTATTACTATAGTGTACTGGGTGTCTTATTGGGCTAAAACCAAGCTCTTGGTAGTTCTTTTATGTATAGCACAGAGGCTTTAAGGGTGGGGGAATCTGTTTCCTTGTCCTTTCCAGCTTCTAGAAGCTTCCTCCATTCCTGACCTAATGGCTCCTTCCATCCTCAATGCTAACAGTCACCAGTCAAGTCTTCCTCATGCTGCTGTCTATGTGACACCAACTCTCATGTCCCCCTCTTCCAAATTGAAGTGATTTATATGATGCTCACTCAGATAACCCAGGATAATCTCCCTATCTTTAGGTCAGCCAACAACTTTACTTCCATCAGAGAACCCAATTACTTTGGCTGGATAACCCTAACGTATTCTTAGCAGCTGAAGATCAGTACATGAACATCTTTGAAGAGTGGGTGCATTCTACCTATCTCCCTAACTATTCCCCATGTGTCTTACCCATGCAAGAGCAGTGAATTTAAAATTTGACACAACCATTTTAAAGACATTTTTTTAATGTTTTTTTTGAGACAGAGAGAGAGAGAGAGAGAGTGAGCATGAGCAGAGGAGGGACAGAGAGAGACAGAGAGATACAGAATCCAAGGCAGGTTCCAGGCTCCAAGCTGTTAGCCCAGAGCCTGATGCTGGGCTCAAACTCACAGACTATGAGATCATGACCTGAGCTGAAGTCGGAGGATCAACCGACTGAGCCACCCGGGCACCCCGACACAACCATTTTTGACAAGGCTTTCTCAAACCAGACAAGCACAAGTGTCCCTTGCCTCAAAGAGCTGAGCCCATTTCCCCCTCCAAATGCCATGGAAGTACAACCACCCAGACAACACTTGATTACGTCACCTCTCAACTACAATGACAGAGCTCGGAAAAAAAAAAAAGGTGATTTGGTAATTTTTAGCAGTGTGATTCTTCGTATTTCTCATGTAAGACAATGAACCACTGGCTTGGTAAAGTTCCATGAATGTATCTGATGTTTGAAAACCTCAACCATCGCCTTGTGTGGGGATTCCTATTTCATTGTCTACTTGAATTTATTCATTAGACTGAGAGCATACAGTATCGATTTAACCGTAAGAAGTGGAGTTAACGAAGATGTTGAGGAAGTGTCCCCAAGGGAGCCAGAAGGGAAGGTAGTGACATAACAGACGGGAAGACGGGACAAATTCCTAGACTCAGCCTGACCCCATGGGAGGTCTGAGCTGTAAATTCAAGGTTGTGTCAGTTTTAATAAGGGAAGGTGGACCGTCATATGGTTAATGGCCAGCCTAAGGGGTTCCCAGGTACATGTAGGTCTCTACACCTGGGAGTGGAGATCCAGCAGCCTATAAACAGTTATTTTGAGAGTTACATAAAGTGGGGTGTTGAACTAAACCACACACACACACACACACACACACACACACACACGATGGGTCATGGTGCACAGTAACAGTTTAAGGGTAAAAGGAAATCATCCCTAGTATCTGCTACAAAGAAATATTGATAATATCTTTGTATTAAAAGGTACATTTTTCAATGATAGATATTTGAACAAAACATAAATCAAGAAGGTGTTCCCAACTGTGGTATATTAAAGGTATATTAAACTGAGGTATATTAAAGATAGCGTTTATACTGCTAAATGCTTTTTTTCCCTCCCCCTTCCACATTTAAGCTCACAAACTGCCACCTTTCAAGAAAGAAAATTTTACCAAAGGTAGATCATCCTTCTTAAAAAAAAAAAAAAGATGGTGTAGTGTTTGCTCCTGTTGTGTTACAGGAACTTGTTGGCAAACTCGGAACGCAATAGCGTGACAGCTAGAGGGACCTGGTCTTTGACAGCGCGCTGCTTTGTACTTCCTCTCTGTCTTTAGCGGTTGCCACCACACAGAGAACACGATTCAGTCTTTACAATATGTTGTGCAAATGTAGCAAAGGTCCCTCATCACTGGCACTTTTTCGAGTGGACTTCCAATCAAGTCTCCACACCTCACGATTTCAGAATACAATGTGGTTGAGATTGAAAACACATTTTCAGAAATTAAGGACAGTCAGCATGGATAACTTGCATATTGCCTAGGTCATGAAAGTCCCCTGTTTTACCGTGTTCTCCTCATTTCGCTTGTCAGCAGGGTCCAGTTCCAACCGCCTTTAATCAAAAAGCAATCTCCACCTCACCTCCGGTCCTTATAAAAACAAAATGCTCTCAGCATTATACTTTTTTTCATCTTTATCTTCTGCAGTCTAATGCTTCTGGTCAACCACAACCTACCGCTAGTTGTTATAAATCAAATTTTCCTGGAACACATCTGTACCCATTTGTTCACACATTATCTACAACTACCTTCTCACTAAGATGACAGAGTTCAGTAGTTTTCACGTAAAACCAGCAACATTTCCTATCTAACCACTTAAAAAAAAAAGATGGTCAATGGCTACCGAGATAAAGGGCATTTGCAGTGTAAAGTCCAACATTGTGGTAGTATTTTCTGATATAACAGAATTCCGCTTTGAGGGACAAAGGTTTGAAAAAATGTCCACATGAGCTCCTGTAATTAATACATTAATTGATTGTACAGAGTGACTTTTCTGAACTCAGAATGTCAGAAGGAATCTGAGAAGAGGAAGAGTTAAGTCTTACTATCACCACACAGTATCTCAAAGACCCATTTCACATTTGTCTGATTAACACAGCAATTAAATGAAAGCTGACGCTTGAACAACACTGGTTTGAACTGAGTGGGTCCACTTGGAAGTGGATTTTTTTTCCAATAAATTAGGCATTCAGTACCGCAAAGGTATTTTCTCTTCCTGGTGATTTTTTTTTTCAACGTTTATTTATTTTTGGGACAGAGAGAGACAGAGCATAAACGGGGGAGGGGCAGAGAGAGAGGGAGACACAGAATCGGAAACAGGCTCCAGGCTCTGAGCCATCAGCCCAGAGCCTGACGCGGGGATCAAACTCCCGGACCGCGAGATCGTGACCTGGCTGAAGTCGGATGCTTAACCGACTGCGCCACCCAGGCGCCCCTCTTTCTGGTGATTTTTAAGTAACATTTTCTTTTTTCTGGCTTACTTTATTATGAGAACACAGTATATACTACATAGAACATATAAAATATGTATTACTGTTTTTGTTATCTGTAAGGCTTCTGGTCGACAATACACTATTAGTAGTTACATGTAGGGGGAGTCAAAAGTTACACATGGATTTTGGACTTTGCAAGGGATTGGCGCCCTTAACCCGTGAGTTGTTCAGGGGTCTGCTGTAATGTCCCCAGAGCCAATGCAGATTTGTCACGGTGACATAAATTCCAGCTGTTACGTAGTGAGTTTGTCCATATCTAGAACCACAGCTGGGTCCAACCAAGTCAAGTGTAAAAATGAAGCTAGTCTCTAAAATATTGGAATCATCAATAAAAGACCAAGTAATAACCTTGAAATTATTTCTCAGATGCTTTTGCCATCAAGAAGTGATTTCCTGGGCACCTGGGTGGCTTCGTCAGTTGAGTGTCCGACTTTGGCTCAGGTCGTGATCTCATGGTTTGTGAGTTCAAGCCCCACATTGGGCTCTGTGCCTAGGGTGCAGAGTCTGCTTGGGATTCTCCCTCTCTCCCTCTCTCCCTCTGTCTGCCCCTCCTCTGCTCATGTGCTCTCTCTCTCTCTGAAAATAAAATTTTTTTAAAAAAGTTATTTCTTCTCAAAGCCTCCCAAATCATTGATCACTCACTTCCTTAGCCAGTGTTTATATTATGCAAATATTTTCTAATCTTTCTCATCCAAAAACTAAAGTTTTGGTTATATGACCACGTTAGTTTATATTACCCTAAGCCTTTAAATCAGTTGTTTGGTTGCATTTTATACGCTGTCCCTTGACAATAGTGTTTAGATTTTTTGTATGGGTTTTAATTCTGTAGTCTATACATTTTGTCCCTATTATAGTCATCACTAAAGGTAATTTACTCACAAAATCGGGTGTCTAAGTCTAGCATCACAGCTTGACTTACTTGACTGGAAATTTCTTGTAGCTTAATTACTACTTTTATTTATTTGTAGTAGCATTTGCTCTAAACTTTGTGTTCTGATGAGTATTTTATATTGAATGCTAATTCTATTGATTAGAATCTCTTCATTCATTTAAACATTTTTCATATAAATATATAGCAACGTTTATTCTTCTAATACCTTACAAATGCCATATCTAAATTATGGGTCATGGTGTACACAGCTCAGAAAGCTCTTTTAAATAGTAAGTAATTGAGTAATTACTTTGAATTATATTCAGGAATAAAGACACATAGGATTTATGTTTAAAGGTAACAGTGAACAAGGGAATTCATGTTTAAAGGTAACAGTGAAGAATATTTCTAAATAAATATTTCTAAGTCAAGCTGCCTCCAATCCAGTTGCCAACATGCCAATTCATGTACGTGACTTTAAAATACTTCTCATACGTGATATTAAACTTAAGAAACAATATACAGGGGCACCCAGTTTTCTCAGTTGGTTGAGCATCCGACTCTTGGTTTTGGCTCAGGACATGATCTGACAGTTCGTGAGTTGGAGTCCCGTGTTAGGTAGTACAGAGCCTGCTTGGGATTCTCTCTCTCCTCTGCTCTCTGCCCTCCACTTCTGGTGTGCATGCTCTCTCTCTCTTTCAAAATAAATTAATAAATTTAAAAAAAAGAAAACATATAAACTCTATGTTATGGCTAAGAGCTTAGCCAGCATACATATATCTCTGTGATTATTCCTTAAATGAAAGCAGGTGGCCTTTTAGGTAAATGCCAAAATGTACATACATGCAAAAATGTGCACACTCATGGGCTTTAGATAGAGAATTTCCAATTTACAGTTCAGTAGGAAAGACACAAAAGTTAATGTCAAGAATCTATAAATAAAGACAGATAATGTATTATAGCATTAGTTCCCTACCAAGCAGCAAATTCCCCTTTCTCTTTGTAGCAAGTAGCACCCAGGGGGATTCCTTTCCAGAATAGTGTAGGGTGTAGCAGACGCCCAAATATTAGGGTAGGACCCACAGGGCTGGTGGGAGTGCAGCCCTACACCCAGAGAAATAAAGACAGAGGCAAGTTTTCAGATTACTGCACCAATTTGGAATCAGGAACCCTCTTTTTTTCCTGCCAGAGATCCCCATTGGAATCACTAACCTGGCTTCCCGCTGTCAGAGGATCCCATTGATGTAATCCATCCATTTAAGCTTCAGGGGGCAGAGAACAGAATAGACAATGGTCTGACAACAAATAAAAGATGGTTTTTTGGTTTTTTTATATAATTTTGGTATGTCTCAGATATGAAACCAACCCTAAGATGTCTCAAAAACTCTTGACCCTATCCCTTAATCAAAGGATAATTTTCCTTGGGGTGAGCCATTCTCGGAAGTCCAAACACTTTCTTGAGATTTGACTAGAAGGGAGAAAGTCCTTGGTTCAAACAAGTGGACAGTTTAGATAATGTGTCCTGGGGGGGTTTCTGGAAAGGACGAGTCAGCTTCTCCTCTACCACTGGATGTTACTATCTGTATGGTGTATTTCTGTTGTACTTTTGTTCTGTCAGGTGTGGTATGATGTGTGGGACCATAGTTGCCCTCTTGGGGAAGGAAAGAAGCTAGCTTGAAGAGCAAGATGGCAGAATGGAAAGATGGAAGGAGGGTGATCCTCTGCAAATTTTGTTGAGCCACTGGATTTGTCAACATGGGAGCACTCTGCTTTGGTGTTTAATGTTTCATTACTTTCAGCCAAAGGCTTTCCAATCTGTACAGGTTCCAGCAAAGGGGTTATGGGTAACGTGAGGGGGAAGGTGAGACAAGGTTGTGGAGCCCAGAGTATTGGAAGTCTTGAATGGAAGGAATTTCATCGTGAGAACTAATGAAAATTCTTAAGCATTGGAGTGTCACATGGAAGGAATACATACTGTGAGATGGGCTGAATCAGAGTAAGATGTGATCCAGGGAGAGAAATGACAGCAGTTGTGCAATAATTGAAAATACACGTGTCAAGAATGTAAAATAGAATGCAAATCTATGAAAAGGAAAGTAAGGCAATCTGAGAAATTCACCAGAAAACAAGAAACTGTGGAACAGATTGACTGGGACAGGAGCAAAGAAAGTAACAGAAAGAATTAAAAAAACACATTTGTCCCCAAAGACAACTTTCTTTAATGCAGTTCAAAGACTTAATATTTTTTTTAAAGAAACCATCTAATCCGTAATTCAGGTTTTGTTGGAACTCAAATGATCAATGTAAAAAAGCATTCAGCTGAGGGTCCTTTTATCTCCAGAATTATTAATGCAGGTAAAATTCCAACTCAGTAAATAGATACGGATTTGCTTAACAGGAACAGCTTTTCCAAAATCAAAATAAATTCCAAAGAAATTAAATAATATTCTCACTGTCCTTAAGCTATAAAGGCAAGATACTGGTAAAATTATTGTTCATCTCTTTTTTTTAACTCATGGCTGACAATATTTAATATATGTCCAGACACTGTGTTGGGACTAAGTACGTAAGGGATGAAAAATGTAGCACCTGCCCTCTGGCAATCCACAGTGTAAAAGTTAAGAGTCAACAAACAGCTGAGGCACAAGATAGAAAGTCCTGCAACTGAAGTGTACGTGGGTGTCACAGAAGCACAAAGAATTGTCATCTGACGCGCCTTGGAGTGAGCTGGTGGAAAGTATCAGGGCACAGTTCCTGGAGAAACTGAACCTAAGGTGACTTGTGAGGAATGTCAGTGAATCGAGGAGAAGGGAGTCATGAGTATGACATTCTTTCCGTGAAGGATGTTAGCTGTCACAGGCCATTAGGCATGGCTGAGACAGGACCTGGTTGCTCAAGAAGGGAACAGGGCAGGGTTACAGGCATAAGCGTGGCCGCATCAGGAACCTGATATTCCAAAATGAGATGCCTTGTTCTTTTTTCTCTTCTTTTGGTTACAAAGATTTGGCTTTGACAAGTGAATGTTGCATGTAGTTACTTAGGCATTTGGAATGCTTCAAGAGCATCTAAATAAGTACCTTTTGTCCTGGCTTCATCAATCCGTTATTTTTCCCTTGGGGCTTGTGTGACCAAAAAATCCAAAGTTATACTGGTTTTCAGATTTTGTTTTTGTCTTGCCAGGAAATTAAAAAATGCAATTTTAATATTAAAATTGTAGTCATTTTCTTTCACCCAAGATGGAATTTATTCAAAGACTCCTTATAGTTCCATGATTTAAAAAAATGTATGTGTCGAGGTGCCCCGGTGACTCAGTCAGTTAAGCGTCCGACTTCGGCTCAGGTCATGATCTCACGGTTTGTGAGTTCAAGCCCCGTGTCGGGCTCTGTGCTGACAGCTCAGAGCCTGGAGCCTGCTTTGGATTCTGTGTCTCCCTCTCTCTCTGCCCCTCCCCCACTCACACTCTGTCTCTCTCTCTTAAAAATAAATAAACATTAAAAAAAAATGTGTGTGTGTATCCAATAAGTGATTAAAAATTTATAAGAGGTGATAAACTTACCAGGGTCAGTAACGTATTTATGTGAGTTTGATTTTGTAAAATAAATCATTAGTATTTACGTATCCAATTTCAGCTTCAATTTGATGTAGTTCTTTAGATAAGATTTATAACCCCAAGTTCTAACAAGTTCTCACTCGTTCTTTCTACAAAGACCAGTTTGAAATTGAACCACCTTCATTCCAAATCAGTGGACTGCTGGAGTAAACCAGCTCTTAAAATTAAATTGGGGGCATCTGGGTGGCTCAGTCGTTTAAGCACCTGACTTCAGCTCAGGTCACAATCTCGCAGTTTGTGATTTGAGCCCCGTGTCGGGCTCCGTGCTGACAGCTCAGAGCCTGGAACCTGCTTTGGATTCTGTGTCTCCCTCTCTTTCTCTCTGCCCCTCCCCTGCTTGTGCTCGCGTGCTCTCTCTCTCTTAAAATAATAAATAAACATTAAAAATTAAAAAGAAACTAAATTGAAAGGTATTTTAATACCCCCTTCTAAGTATAAAATATGTGAAACAAACTCTCTTACAACTTCCTAAGAAGACATCTGTGAATATAACTTGTCTACTCTGTCCCTATATGAAATCACATTATGCATATAATTTATCTCCCTATCTTCTTTGTGGTCAGAAAGTCTGAAACCATAGCCGTGCAATTGCATGGGTTCGATAATCTGGCAAAAGTTTCGTTTTCTTTAAATCTTCTTAGTTTTTGAACAATCTGAAACTTGGAAGAATTTACCAGAAGGTGAAATCTTTACTTTTATAGAAATCTTTGCTGCCATCTGAAAACAGGAATCGCTGCTTTTTAACAACTGACAGATTGGTTCCCTAAATTATAAGAAATTATTCTTTTCTGACATTTGTCAAGATATCAGCAAGGTTAGACAAGGTCTCATTATTTAAGCAGAATTTATTAACATTTTTGGATTCATAAACACCTATGAGTTTCTGATCAAAACTATTGACCTTGACCAGACAAATGCTTATATGTACCTTTGCACATAATAGTTATAGGAATTTTCAGCCCATATAGGGATCACTGGTTAAGAATGCCTCCTTCAGAAAGTAAATTATGCTTTGAAGAAGTCACCTCTCTTAGTTTGGGAGAAAGAAGAATTAAAAAGATAACTACCAGCAAGGATTCACAATAAAAATGATATGTTACCAGAATTTCCTGAAATGCCTATGCATAAAAGAGAGTGATTTTCAGGAGTGAGAATTTTTCATGGCCTTAGTGTTCATGTAGATGTTATAAGAATGATATGCAATTCTAAATACTCGAACACAATTTTCTAGAGGTGGATGTTTCTTAGGCAGAAATCTGAGGTGAGATCTAACACCAGTGGATTTTTCAGTCAGTTCCTGGTAGGTACCAGTGAACTTTTGTTGTTGCTGGTGTTAGATTTTAGATTTAGATTTAGATTTAGATTTAGATTTTAGAGTCACTACCAAATTCTCTTTGAGAATATTAAACCAATAGATAAAATGTATATTTTATTTTTTTGTTTATTTATTTTTGAGAGGGAGAGAGAGACAGAGTGTGAGTGGACGAGGGGCAGAGAAAGAGGGAGACACGGAATCCAAAGCAGGCTCCAGGCTCTGAGCTGTCAGCACACAGCCTGACATGGGGCTTGAACCCACAAACCTCGAGATCATGACTTGAGCCAAAGTCGGACGCTTCACCTACTGAGACACCCAGGTGCCCCTAAAATGTGTATTTTAGATAATATTAAGAGGATTCTACTTTGGACCATTTTGATTTTATGTCTGTTTCTTGAGTTGTTTCACATTATAATTTCTTACCATATTAAAAATGAAATACAGTTAGGTCATTCAGTATCAATTAGATGAATTAGCATGATGGTTCAAAATTAATAAAGTTATTTCTCCTATCATACGATCACTGATCTCCGTAATCGTAACCCTGAGTTATCAAGAATAAGCAAAATTAAGCTGGGAAAAAAACCCTAAATGCCCATAAAAAAAAGTGTCATGTTCATACAATGGAATACCATTAAACAAACAAAATGCTACTGATTTGACCATAGCATACCTTAGGGACAGTTTGTTCGGTGAAAGAAGGTCAACTCAGAAGCCCACCTCCTATGTGATGCCACTGACAGAAAAAGTCTAAGATCAGACAAGACTAATCCACAATGATCTTGAGATAAGGATTTTTGGGGGGAAATGGCCATGAAGAATCTTCCTTCCTGATGGATGATGGAAATGTTTCGTATCTTCTTCTGGGTGATGATCACACGGATACATCTGCTTTGCAAATTCATGAGGCTGCGTACTTAAGATGTATTTACCCTATTGTACTTGTATTCTTTGAAATACCATTAGTTTTAAAGATAACACAGTAGTTAGCATCTGCTAAAATAGATCTGTGGAAGTAACAATTCCACAGGGTTTTAATAGGTGTTAATGCAAAAAAATTCATGTATCAGATAATAAATACCTAGGGCACCAATGTGTTTGACAACACCATTTGGGAAGCTCTCATTTAAACAGCGCTGAGTACTTAAGGATGACATTAAATCATCACCTACTTTTGTAGAAGTATTTTCCTCCAGATGTGTGAGATTTGGGGAAAGCTACTTTCGTGGAAGAACTCATGGATGAATGATTCCAGATAAATGACACATTACTGCAGAGAGATGAAGTTAAAGATTTTGAATTTCACTATTTGCTGCAGAACACTCGCTGTGAAAGAGTAGATTTCAGTGAATGGAAATAATCAAAAGACGTTACAAAGTTTCTTTATTTCGTTCACCTGTGTGCTTAACAAACCTGTAAACCAGATGGGTAATTTTTAAAATTTGGTTGCTTTTTTTTCTTAATGATGCTAGAAAAATATTTTTCCTTTATTTTTCTCTTAAAATTCATTGATAGCATCACATACACTGTCATGGTAACAGGTAACTTTCTGATGCTTCCAATGGACACAAGTAACTATACATCTAGAAATCTATGACATAATGAAAGAAAAAACAAAAATGGACCTTATAGACGATTGCTTATCTCATTTGATTATCTTACCTACAAATCATGACCGTAATCTAGAAATAATATTCTTCTATTTGGTAGACCTGTTAAATAAATAAATAAATGATTTGGGGAGGGAAAAAAATGTGAAGCTTTCAACTCGTTAGAAACAATGTAACGTTGTGGATCCCCCGAGTGCATGGGGGAGTCTGTGATATTATGGGTTAAAATGAGAGGGGCTCGTCTTTAAGCCCACTCATTTCATGAAAATTCACGAAGGTGTGTTTCCCCCCTTAAATTCTCAGTTACGCGCTAAATCTGAAAGCTTCAAGGCTTCCAAATGAGACCCAAATGCTCTGCTACACATTGTGAGCAAAGTATTGTGTGATGAGGTTTCTGACAGAGCCTTTTAAGTTAATGATCTTTGCATTGCTGCCTGTCTCTTGTCTCAATAGATTTTTCTGTGACATGTGCAAGTGAGAAGGCAGTTCCATTTTTGCCTGCCACTGGTAAACAGGTCTGTTATTTTTATCGGCTACTGCCTACATGCAGAAGGTCAGGGCTACATTCTCCCCAGAGTATAAACACCCAGGTGACTCAGAAACGATGACTGAGACCATATTTGTCATCACACGCTGAGCAAGAAAGATTTAAATTCTGCGGCTTGTTTTAGCATCAAATTGGGATACAATAAAACATGTGAAGCTGACCGTGCTTGAATAAAAATGGGATATAATTTAATAGCATTTGCATCTGGAGCTAAACTTGCTCGCACCAATTTCTCCAAATTCAATCCATCTTTTGGCTCCTGGCTGAAACATCGAGCATGGTCATTCTGTCTTTTTTGTTGTTCCTTACTCCTTAAACACAGCAGAGCATGCGAACAGATAAAAGAGTATGTTTCATAAATCAATCAGAGAAAATTATAACCCAACAAAGAATAGAAACATCCCCAAAAGATGTTGGTAGGGTTTGGACTGGAATTTTTATATTCCTTTTTTTTTTTTTTTTTTTTTTGTGGGCTATTTCTCATGCTAAAAACTCAGTTGTGTCACACTTAATACATTCAACGTACGTTTGGTTCTTAAATAGAATTTGTGCCAGATATTAAATCATTTGCTTCAGAGTTGTTTTTGCCTTTTGTTTTTCTTTTATGGCCTTGTGCTGGAGAGAGGTCATTTTCTTTCAGGTTTTATGGAGAAGCATTGAATGTTGGATTAAAATATACATATTTACTGAGATACCGTTCACACACAGAAAATGCACTGATTTTAAATTCTCAATTTAATGCTTTTCTGTCGATCGCCGGCATTCGATGTGACAACTACCCAGTGTATGCACAGAACATTTCCGTATCCTACAAATATCCCCGCCCCATAAACCCATTCCCATCTGGTGTGGAGTCCACACCAGAGGAAACCATTTGGTGGTTTCTATTGCCATGGAAAAGTTTTCCCCGTTCTTGTATTTCTTATTAATTACGTAACACTATGTGTTTCTGTATCATTTTTTAACCTCACTATAACATTGCTGGAATGCATTATAGTGTTGTATTTATCAATACGTCATTCATTTTAACTGCATATTAGTAGTCCCTTGAGGAAATATATACAGCTGTTTATCTATTCTCCGGACGTTGGATATCCGTGCCGTCTTCTGGGTCTGGGCTGTTACACATATAGGTTCTATAAACATTTGTGCACATGTCTTTGCATGGGCATATATTTTTTGCGTTCTTGGGACTTGCTGAGTTATAGGATTGATATACTTTTAGTGTCTTAAGAAATCACCAATTTTAATATATAATATTTAATATTAGATATTTTTTATTTGTACATAAGGATCTACCAGGTTTTCCAAAGAAGTTGTCCAACTGAGTACTTTCAAGCAATGTGTGAAAATGCCACCTGTCCCCAGTCTTCACCAATAATTGGAATTGTCATTCTTTGTCATTCAGATCATTCTGGTAGTTTGTTTTCAATTTAATTTTGAGCAACTTTTCATGTGTTTATTGGCAATTTTTACGTATTCAATTGTGAATTACTCATTTTTAGTCCATTTAATTGCATTTTCTCCTTCATTGTTCATTTGTAGGCATTGTTTATATATTCTGGATGTGACTCTAAAAATATATATGTGCATATAGAGATTTATACATAACAAAATATATGTGTATATCATTTTTCTCAGTCTATGGTTAGCCTAAATATTTTATCAATGGTGCCTTTCATATGTACAAATTACCAATTTTGATTGAGTCTAATTTTCCCATTTGTTCTTTCATATTTGGTTGTTTTCATGTCCTTTCAATGAAACCGTACTACTCCATGGTCAGATGAAATTCTCCTATGATTTCTTCCCAAATATTTCTCTTAAACTCAGGTACATATCCCGTATAGGATTAATCGCTAGAAGTCTTCAGGCAGAAATGTAAGCTCTCATGTTTTTTGGTGTGCCAGCTATCCCAACACCATTTATCGAAATGTATGCTTGGGTCTCTCTCTGGCTTCCTGTTTCCTCCTGCGGTCTGCTTACATATTCACACCCTGTTGCTTTGTTAAAGTACCTGGGAGATTGTCTACCTATTTAATTGCTATCAATGTACAATATCCTGTGTACAAATGACACAGTGATATTGTTCTGATGGCAGTAATATGGTACATGTTGATATCAGAGAGTGTACATTCTCCTCCTTTTTCAAAGTCATGAGGTAACCACTTTTCTACATACATGGCTGGATTCAATTGCCTAACATTCTGGAAAGCATTCTTGCATCTCCATTCATGGAGTGGCTGTCTTATAATATTTTTTTAATATTAAATGTATTTGATGCAGTACATCCAAAGTATTATCATTTTAATGTTTAATCACTATAAAAGTTACTAAGATATTTTTCATTTCATACACAGTCTTGAAATTCTTGTGTGTGTGTTACAATTTGGACTACTGAATTGCCAAGCACTCCATAGCCACATGTGGTTAATGGCTGCCATATTGGATAGTGTAGGTATATAGCTACCAGAGATATAATATTCTAATCTAGTGATGTGTTTATTAGGTTTCAGTTTCGAGGTAGTGCTGACTTTTTAGGACAAACTGGAAAATATTCCTGGTTTTTTAGCAGTGTTTATGTAGTATTGCTTTCATGTCTTGCTTGAATGTTTTGGAGAATTTACCATTAAATCTGTCTGCACCTGGACGGTTTTTTTTAATGATATTTTTTATTATCCTCTATGAAATTCATTGTAATAGTTACATATCCCCTGATACATATCCAACTGGTAAATTTTGGTTTTTGAGGAAATTTTTTATGTAAGTTTCCGCATTTATTATCATAAAATTATTTATAGTATAGCCTTCTCATCATTTGAACATCTGCTGTCTCCTTTCCACTCCTGGTATTACTAATTTCTGTTTTCTGTCTTTCTCCTTACCATTCATTATAAATGTTTGTAATTTCATTAAAATTTCCCCCATAAAGCCCATCTAATCTTGATATCTCTGTTTTGCATATTTTTAAAATATTAATTTCTGCATTAATTTTTATCAGTTTCTTCAACTTACCATGGTTTCATTTTGTTTTTTCTAGCTTGTTAATGTAGAATCTGAGATTATTGATTTTATGCTCTTTCTTAAATCTAAGCACTGTTTAACCACATCACACATATTTGATATTTTGGTCTTTTCATCATCAGGCAGGTCAATGTTTTCTATTTTCTCTTGTCTTTGTTTTTTCTTTGCTGATTTTTTTAATGTTTTCTTAATTTTTAAACATGTAGATTTTCTTTATTTCTCTCTGTTTCTCTATCTCTCTATCACAATACAGACACACACAAATACACTCAAACACACACAGGTGCCTGCATACACATTCACACCCCCGTTGCTTTGTTGAAGTACCTGGGAGATTGTCTACCTATGTAATTGCTCTTAATGTACAATATCCTTTTAGTCAGTGAATACCCTGAGTGTGGTTCTAGAGTTTTAATGATTTTTGAGCTTTATTTTTAGGGCAGCCCGTAACTGAGTGTTCCAAGTGCACTTGAAAATCTTTAGTAAAAGGCGAAAGATTTATACGATCTGAAGAGAAACCAGAGTATGCACTTGAAAATCAATGTATACTCTGAAGTTGCTGGGTATACCCTTACATAAATTTCAAATAGGTAACTTTGTTCAAACCTTCCCTGTCTTCCTTGAATATTTCCTCCACCTGTTACTAAATGTGGGTGGGTTGTTTTCTATGTGTCCCTTTAGAACTACATTATTTCCTACATTTTAAGGCTCCATTATTTACATTTCTGGTGTTGCAAGATTTCCAGAGCACAGTACCTTCAGCAAGTTGGTTTTCAATCCATTGTCTTCTGGGCTCCCCTTACATGGTGACGTGTCAGATTTTCTCCCTCTCGTTGTCTCTCTGCCTCAAACATGTCTTTCGTGTGTGATTGCTTTCAGGTTTACGTATCACTTCCTTTTTCACCAGCTTGACTACAGTGTGACCAAGTGCACTTTTCCTTGTACTAATGCTGCTTAGGGATTCCTGAGCGTCTCACGTAACTTGGGTGATATGTTTTATCCACTCTTGAATTTTTTCACCTATTTCATTTTCAGATATTTATTCTGGCCTTTTCTATACAACATCTCTTGAAACTCCAAATGTGCATATGTTTAGCTTCCAATAAATCCCATCAGGTATCAGATGCTCTATTCTGTTTGTTTTCCACTTTTTTATATAAGTTTTTTAAAGTTTATCTATTTTGGGGGAGAGAGAGAGAGAGAGAGAGAGAGAGAGAGAGCGCGAGAGAGAGCGCACACGCACGTGTGTGCTGTTGCAAGTGGGGAGGGGCAGAAAGATAGAGGAAGAGAGAGAATCCCAAGCAGGCTCCAAGCTGTCAGCATAGAGCCCGACACAGGGCTCAATCTCACGAATCATGAGATCATGACCTGAACCAAAATCAAGAGTCAGGTGCTTAACCGACTGAGCCATCCAGGTGCCCTAAAATTTTTGTTTATCAGTTTGGGTACTTTTCTATGCAGTTATGTCAACATATCATACACTTTTTCTTCTGCTGTTCTAATCTCCTGTTGGCTGAATCTAGTGAATATGTCATTTTTCATACTGAAGTTTTTAACTTCCACTATTACTTTTTGGTAACTTTTTAGAATTCCAATCTTTTTATGAAAACATCCAGTCTTCATTCTTTTGTGCATCTTCTGCATTAACTCCTATCTACCTATCAATTTATCTATCAATCTACCTATCAATCTATCATAGTTGTTTTAAATTCCTTGTCAGGTAATTCCAGTATCTGGACCACCTCTGGGTCTGCTTTTATTGACTATTTCTCTTTTAAACATGCGTTACACATTTACAATTTTTAATTCTTTGCATGTCTCATGATGCTTGATTTGCACACCAGGTATCTTGATTAAAGAAGGGTAGAATGTGAACCATATAATCTTTAACCTCAGGGGGAAAATATATCCTTTTTCCTATTAAGTCACTAGAATGTGAAGCTGTGTTATTATGACCTCTATCTCCACTAAATTTGTCTTTTACAGCTTTGATTTGATTGAACTTGACTAATTCCTTCAGGTGTTTTGAGAGTAGGCTTTAGGTTTTGTTTTTGTTTTTGTTTTTTCAGCATAATTGCTGAGCATTTGCATAATTTCATTCCATGTGTGGCCTTTTTTGTTTACTGCCCAGTGGCCAGCTTTTAGGTTTGTTAAGGATTTTCCCCTTATTCTCTACTGCTGCTCTGATATTTCTGTTTGGGGGAGGCATCTCTCTGCACCAATGGTCTTCCCCCAGACTCTAGAAGACTGTCACCTTACAATCTAGGAAGGCCAGGAGTGCTTTGGAGGATGACTCTTAGCTCTTGTCCCAAGCTTCTGCCTTCAGAGCATGGCTACATGGCTCTTGGATGAGGCCTGAATACCTAGTGACTGTGGATGTACACCAAGTCTCCCATCCTGCCCTCAGGCACGAGTGAGCTCTTTGTACATTTGCACAGACCTTGTGTGAATAGTCAGTGGGAAATGCAGAATCCTTCTGTGGCTCTCTTCAGGATTCTAACCGTCTCACCGGACCATACAGCCATGGAGAATTAGTTGCAATTTAGCTTCTGGAGCAAATCTTCCTCCTTATCTTTTTGCCTTCTCCCTTCTCTTACTCCTTCCTCCAACTCCTTGGGGATAATAACAGCCGTTGGCCATTCTCTCACACAGAGAGCTCATCTCCTTTACAATTTAACTTAATAGGTTTCTTGGCTTCCTCAAATCTCTGATGTGTTCATAATAAATACAATTTGTACCATATCCACTGTTTCATAACATAAGAGTGATTTCTTCTTCATATTTTCTATATCCTAACTGGAAACAGAAGAAGACCCACTATAAAATTTAAATTGACTTCCTACCAAAAAAGAAATGACAGCAGGACCTCATGTAACCAGTTGTGGCATATAAATATAAATATAAATATAAATATAAATATAAATATAAATATAAATATAAATATAAATAAATTTATATAAAATATGTTATATACGTTTATACATTTATATAAATAAGTCTATAAGTATATACAAGTTTATATACATAAGTATATACTGTATATAAGTACATTTATATATGTACTATGCTGTATATAAGTGTATATAAGCACATATTTATATGCTTACATATATTTATAACTCCATATATAGCATATATATGTATAGATATAAATACATATTTATTTGTATATAAATGTAAGTTTATATTTGATTTATGTCTTATATTTCCTTTCTGGTATATTTTTTGGCATGTATGAGTAAATACTTATATGTACATGTGTGTATATAGTATATACATAATATATAGTATATATAATTTATGTATTTATAAATATATATATTTAATTTATGTTTTATATTTCTTTTTTGGTATATTTTTGGTATAAGTAAATACTGATATACAAGTGTGTGTGTATAGTATATATAATATGTAGTATATATATAAGTGTATATAAGTATGTACATCTATATATACTTTTATATATGGTATATGTATTACTATATGTAGTATATGCCTATATATACATACACACACACATATATATACATAGGTATATATATATATACACCTATATATACCTACATATAAATTCATACCTGTGAATCTGCTGAAGTCCTTTGCATTTATGACATTATATAAGGTCCAACCACTGAGAACAATAACGAGAACCTTTTTATTTGCACTCGGTATTATATGACCTAGCAACGTGGATGGAAAAGGCTACTTACTTTCCCTCAATAGACTCTTCAGTTTCACATACCATTTTGTAATCCCCGCTGATCCAAGTCTCCATAAAGTTATTCTAATACGTTTTATTCAAAATGCCTATCTTAGGAGTGCATTCAGTCCTTTACAACCTCAAATATTAAAAAGCTCAAATAATTGTATTTTTACAAAGGTGGTGGGTGGCATCTCATGCTTTATAAATTGGAGAATGCATGTGTAGCATGGAGATAAAAGGTATTAGGGATCCTCTGTTGCAGAAGCATCTTTGGGGAATTCCAGTGTCTATGTGCCTCCATATTTAGGAGCAGGTAGAAACCATACCCTCCTGGCTCAGACACTAAAAGAGTGAACACAGGACTGGAGGTTGAACTGACTTCTCTCCCATGCAGTAGCCTCTTTTCTGACCTTTCTAACTGAATTCCAGATGCTCTTTGTACCTCTGCCTTCACACAGGCTTGCCTAATGCCGTCCCATGTTTAACCAAACTTTGCCCCACTAAACATCAGTCTGTTGTGCTTTTCCTTCCCCATCTGCCGCAAGAGCGGACATGATTGTTTAGCTTGCCATTCTTTGAGTTTAGGATGACCTTACTTGCCTGGGCCTGTTGGTCGGGGCTGGTTGGCCACAGGGCTTTGGCCCATATGTGTCAGACTGGTGGCTCTCTTCCTGGAGGCTGGCTGGCAGTTGACTGAGGGATTCCTGCTCTAGGATGACATCAAGATGGGGTAACTTGTCTGGGGTGACAAGAGACAGTGAGATTCAAGAGAAAAAAAAAATCTGTACTGGAATATAGATATACAGCAGGCTGAAAACCCATGGCCAATGTTGTAATTGGTCCACCAACCTCCTCAGACTAGCTGATATTCTTGACTAACTCATACCTTCCTGACTCATTTCCATGCTCTGGCTCACCTCAAATTGCCCTGTTTATTCTAACCTCTCTCCAGCATGAGGTGTATATCCCCACCAGTCCCCAAATATGATTTTATGGTGCACAAGTTTCCATCTGAAAGACAATCCTATAGTCAGTGATTATGTCCCTGTAGGTAATATATGATTGAAACTGGAATCATTCAGGTGGATGGCATTGGCTTGAGTGGAACCCAGAAACTTAATAGTAAAGGTTTTTCTGGGGGGAAAGGAACTGGTAAAATGGGGGATATGCAGTGCATTGACTTATTCCTTACCTTTATGGAAGAGTATATCTATCCCTCCAAATACACCCAAAAGCATCCCTAGCATCAAATTTCTACTTAGAAAAAAAAGTGAATCTACAATTTGAAAAAAAGACATAAAAAACCATAAATCTGTATTGTCCAATATATTCAGTGTGTGGCTATTTACTTTAAAACTGAAATTTGCTTGAATATAAATGAAAACCCAAGGTGTCCGTGGATCCTTAACACTGTTCATGCTCGGTTACCACATGGTCTACATGTCACTTAACTATTAATATCAGCAGCGTCCAACAGAAATTTCTGTAAAGAATATTTCCATCTATTGGATGTTGCTGGTATAAATTGTTAAATGATGTGTATACGTCACTGCATCCTAGAACTTCCTACTTGCTATGTGATACTGTTAATCACTGCTGACTCTAATTTCCGTGCTCTGATTTGGATGAAGGAGAAAATAAAGTCGGACCCACCCCTGACATATCTCTGCTGTCACAAAGCTTCAGGGATAGAAGTCACCTGTGCAGCTTTCGTAGCCTCACTGTCCTGTTTCTCTGAAAGCCACTAAATTCGCATACATTCTGATCATCGATCAGAGGATTGCCTCTCAACCTAGGAATCAGTTTGCCAAGATCTCCATGTCCCTCAATCTGCACCACATTGAATTTCCTCTAAGATATCGGAGTACCGATAAGATGTTCCCATTAAGTGCAATTTCCAGAAGAGAGACCTATTTGCTGAATACAAATTCATGATTAGGACAGGTAGCTTGGAGGTCTGAGTGGAAGAGATTGTAGCTGGCCCTTGTCATTGGAAAGTGGTGACAGATTAAAATAGGACTTATCACTCAATTCTGATACTCTCTGTCTTTATAAGTAACCAAAAAGCACAGTATTGCATCAGCCGCTCAACCCCAACTGTTGATTATTGCCTGGCTTGCTGTTAAAAAGCATGAGTCTCCATTCTAAATTCTGTCCCAGGGAGTGATGGGTCAGTTATAGTTTGGGTTACGGAAGGCATTCCTTTCTTGACCGTGTAGGTTGAGGACTGTTCACTTAGGGCATAATTATTGCATAAAAGTGGAACCACAGCATTAAAAAACCCCTGAAGTGTGATGGTATAACCTCACCAGCATTCTTGATGTGGCTTGTTTTAAATTTACTGAAGGGCTAAAGGCAGTTCCTCAAATATGTCTCTTGGCTCTCACACATGGGCTGGTCTGCCATGTGCCTGAATTACTTGTTCGGGTGTTAGCAAGGAGTATGTTGACAGTGTAGTACAATTTTCAATGGACTCTGGGTAGTGCCCGGGTAGAAAAGAAATCAGTTGGATTTCAGTGCCAATTTTGGTCTAACTTACAGGCTGATGGCTGAATCGTTGCATACCCGGGCTGATGGTTGAGTCAAGATGAAATGCCACCCATTTCTTGTTTTTAGTGTTCATTTACTTGTGATAGAGAGAGAGACAGAGCGTGAGTAGGGCAGGAGCAAAGAGAGAGGGAGACACAGAATCTGAAGCAGGCCCAGGCTCTGAGCTGTCAGCACAAACCCGACACAGGGCTCGAACTCACGAACCGTGACCTGAGCTGAGGTTGGACATTTAACTGACTGAGCCACCCGGGCGCTCCATATGCCACCTAAGTCTTGTGTTTACAGGGACAGGTGCCTTCTTTTTATCTGTGGACAATATTTCTTGAGGTTGTGATATAGTTATTCAGTTAGGTCATCTTTCTCTTATAGATTTTTCAATGCCCCTTCTCTTGTCCTCTTGGAAAAAAAAAAGTGCATGCCATACAAAAATATATGATTGGGGTGATTTAAATGTACAATGAGTCGAGTCAGATACTCTTTTCATTTGGTTGGAAAAATCCAATTTCAATTGCTAATATGACAGATCTTCCCATCCAGAGTAGGTCAAAGGATTGAATCATTGACATGAAGCTTCTGTCAAACAGAGGACGCACTTGGATGGAGGGGAGGACTTCGGGAGGAGCTGGCCTTTGTGTTATCAACTCTTGCTTAGAAAAGAGGATTAGGTCCAGGGAAAAGCGGGAAGTGGGTGCTGTAATCTATACTACTCCCTTTCTCAGATAACGTGAAGGCTAAATGTTATACGGGTGGCTTCTTCAAGAACGTAAAAGCAACAGCTGCTAAGTTTGGGAGGGAAAGGGGACATTAGCATGACAGCCGGCGCTGGCCACAGTTCTGCAGTCATGATAATATTTGGCTTAGGTGAGCTAATTATACGGCTTTCCTGCCTGTGCCTTACAGAGGATGCATGACCTCTTCCCTCTTCCGAGCCCTGATATTTATAAAGGCCAGGGCTGAAGTCGTTGCCACGTGCTGAAGCGGTGAGACGACTACAGATAGGTTACGCGCGCATGAGTGCAGCTCTTAAGATTTCCTGGAAACACAGTTGTAGAGGCTGGTCACTGATGGGTTTTCCGGCTTTGAAGTGGCTACTTATTAGGGCAAAGGTGCAGGCGGATGTTGTATACGAGGCACCGAGAGAAAAAGCCACTCGTCGAAAATGTGTGTCAATTACCTCAGAAAGAATTTGTAAGCACTCTATTATGCCACCTGGGCCATAATACTTGTGCAGCGTGACCTCCCTTCTGAATTCTGAAAAGGATTGTTGGCGTAGATTAGTCTCAGCCTCTCTGCTCCTGCCTGCGGCTGGGGCCAAGGCTCAGTTCACGTCAGGTATGTTTCATCGATGATCCTTTAGGAGCTCAGACAGGAGGGACAGGGGCGTATCACTGAAGCCCAAGGATGATGATATCTGTGCAGGCATTTTTTTTTGTCTTTTCTTCACATAGTAGTGGCTCATTTCCATTGGCCAAAAAAAGTCGTATGGTCCAACCCAAACCCCCAAGAACATGGCAAGCTTGTGGATATATCATTCAGAGCACGGGAGTCAGAACTTGGGGCCGATTATTGAATCTTCCACAAGCACTTTTCTTGTGCAGTTTGGACAATAAACGATTAACTGATAAACAAAGGTTAAACCGAAACTGAAGCTGTGGGAGACTGATGCTTTTAAGGGCTTAATTAGGATTAAGTCGCTGAGTAAAGTGCGCCGAGTCCAGCGTGAGATACAGAAATGCCCAAGTTGAGGCGCTCGCCTAAACCTTCCATGGATCCACACATGAAAACATGAACTAAGATAAAGAAAGCGGAGGTAGATGCAAAAGAAGGGCGGGCATTTATACAAAACATGGAAGACGGGAGGTAGACAGAAGTTTTGAAAAGAGCACAGGATTCAGAGTCAGAAGACAAGCACTGGGATGTTGAGTGTGCCTTCATGGCATGACACCTCGGAACTCCAAAGTCCCCACATCAAATGTCCATGAGAAAGTGCATCTGGATGACTTCATTCTCTAGGATTCACCCGTCTTAAAGTAGGATTTACGATGTGATGGGGGAACTGGCAAATTGTACTAACAAGACCGAGGCCCCTAGACCTTCGTGAGATTATGGAAGTCACTTCGCAAGTCAATGAAAGATCCCAAATGTGGAAGTGATGTCTTCCAGGTGGCGGAAGGATCCTATCAAAATTCTGATTCTCCGATAATTCTATAAAACTCTCTTCTGCTCGCTGAGACTTTTCTTCACATGACCTTTCAGACTGTGGGCTTTGTTACAACTCTCCAACAATCTTAGGGTGTACCAAAGTGACACGCATATCCTCCTGGAATATGCTGGTGCTATTTATTATCCTTTTCCCCAGCTTTGTGAGGTATAATTGACAAAAATTATACATATTTAAGGTGTGCAACATGGTGTTTGGCCATATGCACACATTTTGAAATGGTCATCACAATCCAGTGAATTAATGTGTCCATCACCTCACATTTACCGTGTGTGTGTGTGTGTGTGTGTGTGTGTGTGTGTGTGTGGTGAGAACATTTAAAATCTACTTCCTTAGCAACTTTCAAGTATACAACACAGTGTTATGGACTGTGGTCACCACACTGTATATTAGACCACCAGGCATATTTACTGTGCATAAATGTAACTTTTTCTCCCTTGGCCAACATATTGTCATTTCTCCCAGCTCCTAGCTAGTACTATCCTACTTGCTGCTTCTCTTGGTTCAACTTTTATAGATTCCATGTGAGTGAGACCGTGCGTCACTTACCTTTCTGTGTCTGGCTTACCACACTTAGTGGAATGCCCACAAGGTCCATCCATGTTGTGGCAAATGACAAAATTCCTTGATTTCCTTCTTGCTAGACGTCGAATAATATTCCATGTGTGTGTCTTTCTTTCTATCTATCTACTATTATCTATATACCTACCTACCTATCATCTGTCTATCATCTCTCTCTCTCTCCATTTCTCTCATATTTGCTTTATTCATCTATCAGTGGACACGTAGGCTGTTTCCATACCTTGGCTATTGTAACTAATGCTACAATGGACATCGAATGCAGGTATCTCTTCAAGATACTGATCTCGTCACCACTCCTTAACACCTTGGCATTACATTGTCAGCTTTTCTAGATCAGATGATATGGTGTTTGCATATAGATCTGTGCTAGTAATGCTCTCCTATGATGGATAGCTGCCCATAATATATGCCCTTCACTCTTTGCCCAAACCTTAAAAGCACTGGCATCATTGAGTTGCTTTGGAGCCCGGTTAGATATTAGTCAGTTATTACTGTCACTGGGCTAAATCCATGTTACAGGCAGTGGAATAAAGAGCTTAGTAAAACCAGCGGTTTTATGCATCTTTGTAACAAGTGTCTCCAACTGGAAGCACTTCTTCTCTTAAAAATGACTTCGAAATTGAGCACCATTGCATACCTTTGTGACAGCCCGCTTACATCTTCAAGGTGAGATATTTAGAAATAACTAACCTTGCATGTGGATGACAAGACATGTTACGAATGAAGACAGGAAACTGCTACCTTTCACCTTTATTTTTTTCACATGTGTCTCCGACGAACCCGAGAGTTAATTAGACCGTTTCATCCCTCAGCAGGTTTCTCTTTCCAGAAAAAAAAAAAAAAAAAAAAAGCAAATTTGAAACTAAAGACAATGTTCTTCTGGCTACTTCCAAAAGGCTATATTTCAGTCTTGCCTGGTTTTCAGATCCCTATATACATGTGTTTTCATGATATAAGTTGTAACTGGTAGAATTAGCATTAATGCATAGGTTTCTAGATTCAACTGAAGATATTCCAAAGGATACATTTCATTGTTTTCTTGCTAAACTGGAGGAAAATATGGTCATGTGGAAGAAAAGAATATTCTTATGTTTTCAGATAATATATTCTGTTATCAAAAACGTATCTGCCTCACAGAAAATAAAGTGGGGAAAAGGCATGTGCTGTTATTTAGGGGAAAAAGAGTCAAATGAATTAACTATTGCCATGAGATATAAATCTTCAGATATAAAGGGAAACATAAAAAGTATTTTCTTCAGCCCCCTTAATACTTACACAAGAAAGCTGAGGATAAAGATTGTATTTTATTTGTATTCCCAATTCAGCAAATTTTTTCACCTTCTATCATATCTTTTAAAAAGATATGCCCATACTTAGGGAGGAGAAAATGCCTCATTTTAATTTTTATTCATTTTTTTAACGTTTATTTATTTTTGAGAGACAGAGAGCACGGGCCGAGAAGGAGCAGAGAGAGAGGGAGACACAGAATCTGAAGCAGGCTCCAGGCTCTCACCTGTCAGCACAGACCCTGATGCGGGGCTCGAACCCACCAACCGTGAGATCATGACCCGAGCCGAAGTCGGACGCTCAACCGACTGAGCCACCCAGAGCCACCCAGGCACTCCCACATTTTAAAAAGTGTATAAATAAATGCAGGGGACGAGAAAGGAGAGCAGGACTCTCCCCTGTAGGAGATTTCAGAGATTTTAATACTCTGCTATGTGTTGCAAGTCCGTACCTTTTATTTGACCCCAGGACCCACCCACACTGTTCTCCCTCAGATAATCTCCTGAAATGAGTGTTCTGAGTAAGAACGCACTTTGGAAAGGATGGTCATACACCTGCTTAATCACAACCTGCATGAGAGGGTGACAGCTTTCTGTGTTATTTCTGCCCCACCAGACAAAGTCCCAGAACGGTCCACCCTGGGGAATTGACAGGAAATACTTTCTGTCTACACTGCCTTTCTGTCTCAGACTGGCAAATCTGCACATTGCCCTTAAGAAGATGGGGATCCCTAAGCTAACTGAGGAGCTTCAGAAATTTCACTGTGAATTCACACCAGTTTTAGAATATAATTCGTGTAGGTATGATTAACTCTTAATATTTAAAATTTTTTTTTTCAACGTTTATTTATTTTTGGGACAGAGAGAGACAGAGCATGAACGGGGGAGGGGCAGAGAGAGAGGGAGACACAGAATCGGAAACAGGCTCCAGGCTCCGAGCCATCAGCCCAGAGCCTGACGCGGGGCTCGAACTCACGGACCGCGAGATCGTGACCTGGCTGAAGTCGGACGCTTAACCGACTGCGCCACCCAGGCGCCCCAACTCTTAATATTTAAAATACTGTTGTTCCAGGGTGCCTCTGTGGCTCAGTCGGCAACGTACCCAACTTCGGCTCAGGTCACAGCAACTCTGTGCTTGACAGCTCAGAGCCTGGAGCCTACTTCACATTCTGTGTCTCCCTCTTTCTCTGCCCCTCCCCTGTTAATATTATTTATTAAATAAATAAACATTAAAAAATTTTTAACTAAAAAAAATCAACAAAATACTGCCGTTCCTATAAAATTAATGTAAAGAAAACAATGGTTTCAACAGGAAAAAGAATAGATACCACTTTAGGATAAAAGATGGATTGTACTTGTATATTTATACTTTCCTAAGAAACACATCACAATGTCATGATGTAACAAGTGTTATATCATACACACACAACTCACACACGTATATATGTTGTCTGTTATTTTGAATAGATGGCCAGTACTGGAATTGGTGGGTCATATGGTACTTGTGTCTTTAACTTTTTTAGGAACCTCCCTACCGTCTTCCTCCCACTGGTAGTGGCTGTACCAGTTTGCATTCCCACCAACAGTGTGTGTGCACACACACAATTATATATATTCATATATATGTGTATATATCCCAATCCTTTCCTATTCCAATCTCTTAGTGCCTTTATAGTACCATTACCTATGGAACAATACCTGGAATCAGGGTCCCAAAGAGAAATAAGAGAAAAAATCAGAACATAAAAAATTGATAACACTAACAAAAAAACAAACGATCCAACTAAAAAGGGGGCAGAGGATCTGAATAGATATTTCTCCAAAGAAGACATCCAGATGGCCAACAGGCACATGAATAGATGTTCATCATCACTCACAATCAGAGAAATGTACATCAAAACCAGAATGAGATATCGCCTCACATCTGTCAGAATGGCTAGTATAGAAAAGACAAGAAACAACGGGTGTTGGCAAGAATGTGGAGAAAAAGGAGCCACCGTGCACTGTTGGTGGGAATGCAAACTGGTGCAGCCACTGTGGCAGACAATAGGGAGGTTCCTAAAAAAAATTAAAGATACAAGTACCATGTGACCCAGCAATTCCAGTACTGGTCATCTATTCAAAGAAAACCAACAAAAACACTAATTTGAATAGATACCTGCCCCCTGAGCTCATTACAGTATTATTTATAATAGCCAGATTAGGAAACAACGTTAGTGTCCATCCATGGGTGAAAGGATAAAGAAGATACACACTCACACATACATACGCACAGACACACACATATACATACACACAATGGAATATTACTCAACCGTTTAAAAAAATACAGGCTTGCCATTTGTCACAATATGGATGGAGTGAGAGGGTGTGATGCTAAGTGAAATAAGTCAGACAGAAGAAGACTATTGCATGATTTCGCCATATGTGGATCTAAAAAGCGAAATAAACCAACAAAACAAAATGGAGACTCAGATAGAACACATGGGTGGTTGCCAGAAGGAAAGGGGTAGGGGTGGGGGAAGGCAAAACGGTGAAGGGAATTAAGAAGTTCAAACTTCTAGTTATAAAATGCATATAAGTCAGGGGGATGTGATGTACCGTATGGGGAATATAGTTGATGATACCATATTACTTTCGTAAGGTCACAGATAGTACCTAGAATTATAGTAAATACTCTTTCACAATGTATACAAATATCAAATCACTATGTTGTACACCCAAAACAAAAGTAATAGTATATGCCAATTATACCTCAGTGAAAAAAAATGGAGAACACGAATTCTCGAGGAGAGACACCTCGGATATCACACACACATATTTGGTATCACTGAACAAAGAACAAATAAAATAGCAAAATTTCATGGGGCACCTGAGCGGCTCAGTCGCTCAAGCATCCCACTCTTGATTTCAGCTCACATCTTGATCTCAGGTTCATGAGTTCAAGCCCTGCATTGAGCTTGTGCTGGCCGTGGAGCTTACTAAAAAAACCAAAAAACGAAAAATTCATACTTTCAATTGAAATATAATTTCGTGAGAAAAACACAAACTTAATACTAACAGTCAACACATACTAAAAGTAAAAATTAAATCCGTATTGGAAAGGTGCAACATTTGTCAAGAAATATTATTGATCCAGGAGTGTCTTTGCTGGGATGCATCTTTAAAGTTAGTACATGTTAAATCTAAGAAAAATGATTCAACATCATCTTCAATAATATTTTTGTCAGAAATATGTGGCAGGAAGTGTGAAACACATATACATATGGTCCGAAATGCATTGGTTTAAATTGCATTTTCTTCCTGCTCACCATGTGCTAAAAAACTAATAACAACCACCTTGAAGGTTCAAAACAGATTTGCTTTAGGGGAGGGAGAAGCAGTAACACGCAGTGTGATTCTGAGGAAACTCTTCCTAAGTGCCATTTCACTGCAACCCAGAGAGCGAATCTGGAAGGATCCCTGGTCCACTGAATTTTTGTCAAAATTCAAATCACCTGGGAAGTTTACGGGACAGTTACCTTGGATCAGGTCTCCTTGAGGGCATGACATGGTAAACCCCACCTATATCGCCCCAGTTTAGTTGGGATTATGACTCTCATTTTCGGAATGGAGCTAAAAGGAAAATTCAGGGATCCTAGCCACCACATTCCATCTAGAAAAGGCCCTTGCATGACATCTGACGATAAGTTGATTTTCTGTTTTCAATTGTTATAATTATGGGACTGTACTTTTGTGAAGGAAACATCCACCCAATTATTGTAATTGGATCCTTATTTACCTTCTGAGAAACCATCACTGAACTTATTAAAGGTGGGCAAAATCACTTGATGCAATTTTAAAGATCTATTTGTAATTTTCTACTTAATTGGGATTCTTTTTACCTGCTATCTAAACACACACACACACACACACACACACACACACAGACATATATATATTCCCCGTGTTTAATTTCCATTTCACATTGGTTTTTGTATTAGTTCTGTTTCTGAATTTAATTAACATTTTACATTTCCTAATTTCTTTCCTGGATTTGAGTAATTTTGTCTTATTAGCACTTCAAAGTCAGACTGGGAGCTCCAAGCAGGGGCCTTAATTGCATGAGTAGTTAATTTCCTATTACAGACAAACTCATACATAGTAAGTGGTCTTTAACCTTTTAAATGTTCACAGGAAAATTAGGGTGTGAATGCATTAAATACATATACATTTTCTCCAAATGTCCATGAAGTAATAAAAGAAGATAAAATAATATATATTGCTCTCATTCCAAGTAGTCAAAATTTGGTGCATTTTGTTAACACATCACAATTTTTTAAGCCTGAATTGCTTTTCTTAAGACTCATCAACCAGAACTTTCCATCCCAATTCAGCTTGAGAATTTGCTGGATTGCATTTTTTTTGTTTGTTTTTGGTTTGCCCTTTCTGGAAGAGATATCAACACAATTCTCACTCGAAAAATAAAAACAGATGATATATTCCATCTTAGGAATTTTCTTCAGGAAATGATGGGGGACATTTTAAGGTATTCAGTGAGGTTTTTACTAACTTTTTTATAAAAGTTAGTAAATAAAAGGATACCCCAACTTTCTAAATCCCTATCATTAGAGGGCTGAATAAATTATTTGTACTATATCCATATAATCCATCAAGTACCGTAATAATACAGAAAAATATTTAATAGCAAACGATATTTATTATTTACCAATTGAAAAATGCATATTCAAAAAAGGTGTAGAACATGTGAATATTATGGTAAGCATCATATGATATTATTTCTACCCATAGACAATGACTCAAATATAAAACAAAATATTAAAAGTAATCTCTACATAATAGAGAAAGGTCATATTGTTTTCTTTGGGATTTTTGGAGCCATGCAGATTTCTTGACAATGTATCTGTTGGTTTATGTAACGACATGAAGTGGTGAAATCACATTCAAAATACGTATTTAGAAATGTCCATTGCCACTCTTTCAAACAGCTTAATTTACATCATAGCTATAGGATCATGAGTCTAGAAACCTAAGATCATGTATCAGAATGCAATATTCAATGACAACAATACCCACTCTTTGGTGTTTCCAGAATCAATTTTGCCTTCCTGGTCATTAATGCCTGGAGGCTGATGGAGAGGGAGAGATGGCTTAAAGCTAAGAAAGAAAAAGGAGAGTCCTATCATACGTGACAAAGAGGTGGTTAGTAACGTAGACTATACTGTAAAACCTATTAATGTGGAAAATCACTCCCCAAGCTCATGTTTTCTGCTTTCATTAATATTCCTTTGGACAACTTTTGCTCCATACGTGTGACCTTGCAAGCAGCTTAAATTGGCATCAAGCAGTTGGCAGTGAGTGATTGACAATGAGGTTTGTTAAGGAAGATCTCAAAGACATGGAACAGCTTGACATGTAGGAGTTATTATGGACTGGTTGGTGGCATACATTACAGGGGTCCTAAGTGGCCCATCTTCAGAGTGGCCCCCTTTTCCTTATCTGCTGGAAATGTTGGCTGCTAACTGCTTCTAGTTTCATCCCTTTGTGAGAGTTACCCTGCTCTGCATAGTATTGCCTCCCCTCACGTGTGCACATCCCTCAATTGGTGGACGTTGACCAGTGGCGGGTGTGGAGATAAAAGCAGTTGGCTACTTATATCAATTCAGGAGAAATCTAATAAGTTTTGGCTCTAGAACTCCCTACCAGGTAGTTTGGACCTCTGTTGCACTTAAATTGCAGGGTCTAGAATTTTGACCAGATTCAAGACTAGCTTGAATTTGGCAAGACTTCTTCATAAGTGGCATGGAGCCTTCCCGCCAGGATCTACAAAGACACGGTTGTCTCTCTCTTTGGGATGTTGGCGGGCCTTGGTGATCATTGCCTAAATGCATTAATTCCTAAGGGGCTGAAAAATAGTGATCGTTTACTGATACCCTTCTTTCTTAATTTTTCACTTACAATTCATCTGTAAAGAAGAAGTCAGGGCACTGGGTGGCTCTTGGTTTCGGCTCAGGTCATGATCTCATGGCTTGTGAGTTCAAGCTCCATGTCAGGTTTTGTGCTGATGGTATGGAACCCACTTGGGATTCTCAGTCTCTCCCTCTCTCTCTCTGTCCTTTTTCCACTCATGCTCACTCTCCCTTTCTCTTTATCTCAAAAAAAAAATAAACTCAAAAAAAAAAAAAAAGAATTCCTTTCTATTAACTGGGTAGTCACTAGGAAGCAAAACCTTGAAAGACTTCTAGGATGGTATCTAAAGGACTCGAGAGCCGACTTGAATAGGCTCCCACTGGCAAAAGATGATACGTTCTGACCATTAATAAGGATAATAATTTAAATGTATTAAAATATACATTTAAGGGGCGCCCGGGTGGCTCAGTCGGTTAAGCGGCTGACTTCGGCTCAGGTCATGATCTCGCGGTCCGTGAGTTCGAGCCCCGCGTTGGGCTCTGTGCTGACAGCTCAGAGCCTGGAGCCTGTTTCGGATGCTGTGTCTCCCTCTCTCTGACCCTCCCTCATTCATGCTCTGTCTCTCTCTGTCTCAAAAATAAATAAACGTTAAAAAAAAATTAAAAAAAAAAATATATATATACATTTAAATGTATATTTAAATGCGTGAGTTTGTGATGATGCTAAAAATATGCACGTTGATTATCTTTAGAAAATATTTGTGAATCAACTCATTACTTTGCAAACTAGTAAATAATGGGAATGAGACATATCCCACTTCTCCTATTACAAACTCTAGTTCAGATTCATCAATAGAATTTTTTTCACTTTTTTAAAATGTTTAATGTCTTTTCGAGACAGAGAGACAGACCGTGGGTGGGGGAGGGGCAGAGAGAGAGGGAGACACAGAATCCGAAGCAGGCTCCAGGCTCTGAGCTGTCAGCACGGAGCCCGACGTGGGGCTCGAACTCACAAACCATGAGATCATGACCCGAGCCCAAGTCAGATGCTTAACTGACTGAGCCATGCAGGCACCCCCGTCAATAGAATTTTAATTTCTAAAAACTGAATTTAAATTTTAACTTTTTATTGAATCCTTGCAAATACATATTGTGTAAACATAGATCTTCAGTTTTCTACAAAGATCTGTTAACCAGGTATATAATTAATGTTGGTATAATGTGATCCCAGCTCATTAGGATATGATCAAAAAAATGCAGAAAAAGAACCTAAAACCAGGAAACAAACGAAACAAAAAACCAAAGCCAGCATGCTGCATTTTAACAATGGCACAGAATCCATCGGGCTATTTCTTATCATAAAACCCCCCGTATGTAGTCAGGATTGTGTTGTGTATGCCTAGAAGAAAGTATCTGAAAGTATTTTTCTTGCTTTGTTGACTGCTGGCACATAGTTATCTGTCTTTGAGTATAACTCCAGAAGAAATAAAGATAATTTATTGGAGCATATTAACATCTCATCATTACCTGTGGTGTGAGTTATTTCCCGGTGATTCCAATGCCTGTAATAATAAATGAGATAAATTAAGTCCAACAAAACAGGTGAGATGAAAGAACCAAATGAATTATGGCAAAATTAGATAAATATGAAATGAATTATAATAACTCTCTTAAAACACAAATGGAATAATTTCAGATATCATCCTTTTAACTTCCAGCTTCATTTATTATGTAGTAAGATCATTCTTTCATTTCCTTAGGAGCAAAATGCAGCATAATGGTGATTACAATTTGTATCACATATTTAAGAAATCTCCTTTATCATGAATGTACATTTAAAAAAAATTTTTTTAACATTTATTCATTTTTGAGAGAGAGAGACAGAGCATGAGCGGGGAGGGGCAGAGAGAGAGGGAGACACAGAATCCGAAGCAGGCTCTGAGCTGTCGGCACAGAGCCCGACACGGGGCTCGAACTCACAGACCACGAGAGCATGACCTGAGTCGAAGTCGGACGCTTAACCGACTGAGCCACCCAGGCAACCCATGAATGTACATTTTAAATCGAAAGAAAGCATACGCAGTAGTGGAATTTGGGGAATATCCCTGGAACACAAGTGCCTTAAGGTCTGTGGTCCCACAGTTTGTAAATCACTGAACAGGACACCGGTAATTCAATAACATCCCAGGCAGCATTCCCAGAGTTCACCATCTTTTCTGCTCTCCACTGGAAACACACTGAAGTAGGAAAAACACAGGCAGATCACAAAGCGTTTTACAAACACTGGCTATTTCACCCACTTGTCCCTACTGTTGCGTAAGGCTGAGAGAAGAGATCTGGAACTTTAAACGCCTGTACATTTAGATCACCACGTAGTCATATCACACAAAACATAACGTGCATTAACAAGGTCACAAAAACGTTGGTCAGGGCACGTGCCAGGGTTGAGAGAAATGGAAAGGCCCATCGAGTCCATATAGCTGGCTTATTCTTTCATCATCATTACATGTAGACAAATATATAGATTTAAATTGATTATTTTTGTGCCACCCCAGAGACTCCCGTAGGAAGTCACTGGCTATGTGGTCTTGGCTGCTTCTCGAAACTCTACCTATTTGGGGAGCCGCTATGAGAAATAGAGCTCATGGAGGTGACGTTCCTGGCACAAGGTGGCTCCCCACTGAATGTAGCTGTTACTCCGTGGCTGAGACGGGGGCGGGGGGGGGGCTGGCCAAGATTTGAAGAGGCATCAGCGAACACGCGTTTTTAAAGGGCCCTCCACTTCCACAGGTGGTTTGCCCCATTTCTTTATTCACACGCTGAATACAGCAAATGTGAAGCACTGCGCCCTGGCTTTGCATAGAGATATACAGCAAATGCACGCATTTTATGAAAGTACGTTCTTGCTGGAGAGAAAGATTACCCAGCTAACAGTGCAGTGTATGAGCCAGAGGATAACTTGCGGTGGGCATGGGGATTAAAGTGGTACATGTCAGTGGCTGGAAGTGTAGTGGGTACCCAGCCAAGGAGGGATGCTATGACCGCTACTCAGAGGCACCATCATACCTGATACAGACGTCACCAAAATAAATATGTGTGTTACCTGAATGAACATAAGTCTGGAACTGAGGCAGAAGGTTTCTGCTGGTAGTAGGATAACAATGATATAATATATAATTAATACATATAGATCAATCATTAAATATGATACCACTTTATAGCACTTAATAGGAGCAAGATACTTTTCCACGCAGCTTCCATGTATTTGCTCATCTGTCCCTGTAGGAACCTTATGAGGTAGTTAGTACTTTATTCGCAATTTACAGATGAGGACAATGAGAAAGAAAGAGTTGGGGAGTCACTGGCTTGAACTCTCCCTGCTAGTATCACTGAATCCACAGTTGGAACCCAGAAGGTTTGCCTTGAATGTCTGTGCTCCTAACCAAGATGTTGAAGCATTGGAATAATAAATAGAGATTTCCAAAATATAAATATATAGTACAAGCTTCCCTAACAGAGATACACTTTATAAATAGGATTCGCTTTGAGGTATTTGTCCTTTAGAATGCTGAGAAGTTGGGGCGCCTGGGTGGCTCAGTTGGTTAAGAATGCTGAGAAGAAAATAAATAAACCACTCAATTAATGCCACACATATTAGAGACTGACACATCTCCAAGTGGGTAAGGCCATTAAAATTCTGCTGTGTGTGTTCACAATGCCTTTTACTCCTCTTTTCCCCTCGAGTTGGCAATCTGTCTCCTTCCATTACCTCCACCAGGCATCTGAGCCACCGAACCAGTGAGTGCATAAATTATCCACTGGCACAGTTAACCAGAGCCAGGATTTGGGTCCAAGGGAACACGCGTCTAAATCCACCCAGTGTATGTCAATGTAAGTGACCGGCCTCCAAAACCGATTTTCAATACCAAAATATTTCTTGTTTCGAGATACTTCGCTACATGAGGCAAAGTAGCATATCTTTCAGGATCTGTCTCTGATGGATTCACCCTCCGCTGAGGATTAACCGTGGTTCTAAGGGATGAGCGTTTAAGCTTAGAATCTAGATTTTTCCTCCTCATCTCCGCTGTTTAGACTTGTGACACGTGACAGGTGCTCGGTATGTGTGGAAGGAATTAGTGGAGTCTACTGATTTTCTGTCTTTATCATCCTTTTCTTTGGAATCCCGTGACTCTCAAGGAATATATGAAAAGCTTGATTCCCATGATAATTGCTTTGGTTAGTAACCAAGCAATATGTGATCCGAATCATTATCAGTAAAAAGCTTTCTTCCCTGTGGATTGCAATGGTGCGTAACCAGTAATCCAGTAGGCAAACTCTGATTGAAACCATAAATTCCTGAAAAATAAATCTGAGCTCTCTGCGACAGGTGGTGCTGATTTTACGGGCCTTTGAAAATGACAGCACAAAGCCATCCTATCATCATAAAAAATAGTCTAAATATAAGGCCCATAAAAACGGGGTTGGGTTCAACTTTTATCTCAGTAAGTTCTATAAATTTTATTTAGAATTGTGAATTATGGGGCAAACCTTTGTGCGTTTTGTAAGCAGATTTTACTTCCTTTGCTTGAAGCCCGTAAGCAGATGGCTTCTGACCTTTGTGTCTCACATGAGGCTGACCACCGCATCACCATGGGCTCCCGTTCCCACAATGCATACATGATTGGAGATTGGGGCATGTCCGCTTAGAATTTCCCATAGCCGGTCCCATCTGACTGTTTGTTTTGATTTTATTCTCTTAAAACAGATGTGTAGTTACTATTTTAAGTCCACAGTGGTTGTGAAAACCAGAAAGTTCATGGGATAGACATCCCATTGGGTGTGTGGGTTTTTGTTTCTCAAAGCCCCCTCCCTCCCACCTCAGTCCCTGGTGACTGTACAAGGGAATGAATGAAGTCAGTTTTCCACACCTGCCACCTGGGGCTCAGGACTCAGACCCTGCCAGGCCCACCAAGCTCAGATGACCAGTATGTTACCTGAGATGCCAACCACCTTCCCTAACACATCTTAAGTACAACCTCCATCAAGGTACTCAATTACAGGAAGACTGTTTATTTTTTAATGTTTATTAATTGTTGAGAGAGAGAGGAAGAGCATGAGTGGGGGAGGGGCAGAGAGAGAGGGAGACAGAGAATCCAAAGCAGGCTCCAGGCTCTGACCTGTCAGCACAGAGCCCAATGCGGAACTTGAACTCACGGAAGATGAGATCACGATCAGAGCTGAAGTGGGACGCCTAACGGACTGAGCCACCCAGGCACCCCTGATTATGGGAAGACTTGAGTCAAGAACACAGGTTATTTTCAGCGACTAAGTATTTGAAATTCACCTGTTAAAATGGAACTGTTACTTCTTTCGGAAATTTTCTTTGATAGCTTAGCAATTTATGCTTTTCATAGAATTTCACCTGTACCCATGTACCTCTTTCAGTATCACCTGCATCCGATCCTTCTCATTTTGGTTCTTCTGAAGTATTATTTTTCCTGCAACCCTATGACATCACATTGTGTTATCCCCGCCCCTTCCCCATTTCTCCAGAGTAGGCGGTCCTAGCAAGCGCCACACCATAATTCAAAATTTTACAACTAGATATCTGAGAAAAGCCAGGTCACTCAGGGAGAGACACAAGTAACGTGAATTTTATGAATTTTAAAAAATGGGAATTTTGTAGTAATTTTCAAAAAATAGAAGTAATTTTTTTTCTAGGTTTGCACCCAGTACTTTTATTAGAAGACTCCGTGTCTTGCTGGCTGTGCTACCTGCTGCTGATTCATTTCTTTTTTACTCCAGAGCAAGAGTCAAGAGTCATAGTTCTGACTTTGGTTATTTAATAAAACCGATATATTTCTGCAAAAGCAGTTCCTTCTAAGAAGCTGGAAATAACATATATGTATTTTTATATTACATATATATTTTTTAAATTAACACGTTGGCTTAGAAATGAAGGAAATCACAAAATAGCAGGGACAGTTGCCCCGAACACCATTTGATGATAAAAACCAATATATTCCTCCACAGTCTATTGTATATTTTCCAAGTCACATAAAGAAAGAACCAAGACATCAATCATTCTGGCAAAGAGCTGCCAAGATATCTCCCCAAGAGATACCCTTCCTTTCAATTTCTCCTATTTCTGATTTATTAATCATGAATATCAGGAGCAAATAGTCTCATTACTTAAACACATAGAAATATACTATGAATTGTCAGTAATTCAAATGGACAAAAGCCATCGTCCCTGTCCTCGAGACAACCAAAGACATTCATTGTGTATAATATTTAAGCACGTCCTCTCCCTGCTGTTAAGAATTCCAAGACTAAATTAATGTTGCAAGGAGGGCAGCATATAATTAGTCTCCTTAAGTTCACTTAACCAGCACAAAATAAATCCTCCCTTCAATTATGTTAATGAAAGCACTAGGGAATCAAACATCCAAACTTTGCAAGGAAACCTCATCACAGGAGTGGGTTCTCATCACCTCCTCAAAGCCTGTCAGCTCCTTCAGAATTTCCCAGCAACACCAACATTAATTTTGCAGTTGGTACCAAGTCCTTGGCAAAATGGAGTTTCCGAGTGACCTGGGTTGGCATCAGCCAGCTATTTATCTTTGGAAAGCATTCACGGAGAAAAGAAAAATAAGTTCCTGACTTTGAAAGAATTGCTCTCTTTTTGTTTTAATGTTTATTTTTGAGAGAGAGAGAAACAGAGCATGAGGGGTGGAGGGGCAGAGAGAGGTAGACACAGAATCTGCAGCAGGTTCCAGGCTCTGAGCTATCAGCACAGAGCCCAATGTGGGGCTTGAACTCATGAACTACAAGATCATGACCTGAGCCAAAGTCGGACACTTAACTGACTGAGCCACCCAGGTACCCCTAAAGAATTGCTATCTTGAATAGAAGACAGAAGACTAGCTCTTCTTCCAAATTAGTTGCCAATACAGACATCCAAATGCCAGTGGAGACTTGGTTCACCCTGCCAGACTCTCCTCATTGGGTCATTGCACATGTTCACCAGCTGCCATGAGTATTGGCTGCCAATCCCACAAAGATTCTTTCTTCTTCAGAAACATGTCCTTTGGGCTTTCCACACTTGGGGCTATTGACATGAGAGCCTGGATAATTCATTTGTAGGGGCTGTTCTGTGGATTATAAGCTGTTTAATAAGATCCTTGGGTTCTACTTACTCAATGTCAGTAGCATCCTCAGTCAAATAAAAAATGTGTTCAAGTATTACCAAATGTCCCCTGGTAATATTGCAAAGGCACCCAGGTTTAGAAATGCTGCCCTCAGCTGATGAGAGCCACATTGCCCGGAAATGCCTAAGAGGTCACTCACTCCTCCTCTGGGTTGGCTCCCAACCAGTGAGTGTTTGGTGAGAGGACACAAAATTCAGCGCTCCCTCAAAGGAAGACCACTTGGAGATATTCTTCACAACTCAGAGCTCCCTCCAGGCCCAGGATAAGGCCGGACTCCAGCTGAAACACCAATTTCACGTAACTTGCTTCCCCTGCCCTACTGGCTTCCCTTACCCTCTTACGAGCTTTTCTTGGGAATATTCCACGCTCGCAATAAATCACACACCGCAGGTGCTGCTTTTAGGGAATTCAGGCCAAGACAGAAAAATATTTCAACATGTTCATGTTCTTCCTTCTCCTCTTCATCTTCATCACCATGATTATCATCACCATCATCATCATAATATCATCTTAATAGGCACTGTGCCTTTTCAATAGTACATCACACATTTTGCACATTATCCAGCTAGCATCCCTACAGATGAGAACAGAGAACGTCAGAAGGGTGGAGAAACTCGCCCACATGACTAATAGGACCTTCATTAGATCCACATGTTTGAAAAATCATTCTGGGTATAAGCACTACAAAACAGCTTTGCAACCTCTAAAGGGCCCCCTACCCATTAGTCATTAATTTTGCTACCTGACAAAACGGCGCAGATTTAGTTACAAAGGAATTGCACACAGTATTTGTCACAAATATGGTAACTCCCTTTATCAGTCCTTCCCATTTAGGTGAAATAGTCTGCAGAGATTATTTCTAAGCACAAACATCTGTTTCAGGACAGAAGCAGAAATAATCCAAGAACATACATTATACACGCATTACCGTCTGTGCGCGTACTCCTAAAATGGATTGAAAAGTCGGCAAAGAGCATGTCGTTACGCCTGAAAACATACGAGTACCATAGAGCTAAAATCCAAGCTGCTGCCCATTTCTTCACATTCAGAAACTCTAAGGCGGTTGTTTGCAGAGAGATCTCCCGGTAACTAGTTTTATAGGCTGAGCTGAACTTCCTGTTTGCTTTGATGGTATGCTAGACGTCTCAAGGCACACAATATATCTTTACATTCGGGTTTCCAACCTCCTAATTGAATTCACCAATGCAGAAGTGGTCTCCCTTGAATGAGAAAAATAAATGAAGACGGAAGTCACCTTCTTTCATGTTATTTCCAGGGTCATCTCCTGCTATAAGACCCATGGACATCTGGAGTAACTGACTTGCTGAATCTCTGCGGTAAGCAAGCTCTTTATATTTCTAAATTCTAAACAGCCTCCTGTGCTCATTTGTCACTGTTCCTGGACCAGCATATTTCTGTCTGTTCAGTGCCACATACAATCTGATACTAGTATATCTTTATTTTGAGAAGATATTTTTTTTTAAGCAATGAGAGATAGAATTATAGCACAAACCATTGTAACTCAGGCCATTATTTCAAGACTATGGTATTGTATGCTCAGATCATCTAATCTGGAATATAATTTCTCATGGCCAAAATTGGACAGAACTCTGTTAGTCTCCAGGTAGATATTAGTCCTGCAAGGCAACACCAGCAGTCTGAAAGGATTGCATTTTATTTACTGAATAGCGAGCCATGCCAGTGTGGCCTGAAAGAGTCATTTACCATTGCCTCATAAATAAATCCCGCTGCTCTTTTCCCCAAGGCAGGCTCTGTGGAGGGAGGGGGTGGAGAGAGAACCTTCTCAGTCACCAGCAGCTGCAAATCAGAGCTCACTCCCTGAAGAGACCCTGCCATTTGGGGCTTCCATATGAACCCCCTGACTGTTTCCTCTGCCAGAGTGTCTTAAAGGGGCACATTGCTCCCTACCAGAAGGTGGACTGCTCTTCCTGTGTCTATCTCGGTTGCAAAGACAGCTGAGTTGGCTTCTTGGTGTGCCATATTCCCGTATCGGGACCCATATTGGGTCACTATGTTTCACATACTCTCCAAAATGGCTGGTAACCTTTCCTGGAACACATGCATGCTGAAGAAAGGGACAATCATTTCAGGAGTGAATTGTCTGCATGTAGCTAATATACATATAGCTCATAGATGATTGAAGATAGATAGATAGATAGATAGATAGATAGATAGATAGATAGATAGACATGATGGATGGATGGATGGATAGGTGGGTGGGTAGGTGGATGGATGGATAGATAGATAGATAGATAGATAGATAGATAGATAGATATGATGGATGGATGGATGGATGGATGGATGGATGGATAGGTGGGTGGGTAGGTGGATGGATGGATAGATAGATAGATAGATGTTAGAAAGGTATAGGGATGATGGATAGATATGATGGATGCATAGACAGATCAATAGATATACGGATGGATAGAAAGATAGGTGGTAGAGGGATGGATAGATAGGTAGTTATATAAATAGATAATATATATAGTTGTATATCACCATTAAATACTTATATATCTTATTATACTTACCTTTCTGTTGTATATCTTAATTCTTGGGCTACCAGTTAAAAATCAAAAAGCCATATAGTTACCTGACATTCTTAGAAATTATAATTTGGGGCAGATATAAAACTTGCCTTTCATGACACAAAAAGGATTTTAGGTGTTTTTAAAGGAATACCTTCTGTAGTTTTTTTTCAGACATACAGACACAGGTGCAATCCCTTCTCTATAGGCAGGTGGTGTTAGGAGTGCAAAGACCGAATGGTAGCCCACCCGGAGGAAAGAAGGACTTTTGTGAAACTCATCTTGAAAACTCATCTACAGAGTCAGGGCAGATGGCTCATGCAACATCTGGAGACACGTGTGCACCTGTTTTCTGCCCTCATTGTCTTTTCAGAGATTTCTCTTTCCTCTCTCCATGCCTCCTCCTGTCTCTCCTCTATTCTTCTTTCTTTCCTTCCTTCCTCTTCATCTCCTAGAAAAGAAGTGGGGGGGGGGTCTTACACCACATGATGTGTGTAACCACTAACCAAACATCATGATGTGGAAACTATTTGCTAATCTGCAGGGATACACGATGCATTGTCCATACTCCATGTAAGCTAGCTTACGCGAGACCATTTTGACCATCCATTCACTAAAGAATATAAAAGTGAGTTAGTAGTCTTGAATTCCTTTTGAGGGGAAAGAAATCCATTTTTCTTTGTTCTGTTTTAATAGATTTCATGTTCATGTTTTTCCAGTCTGGGAAGTCCATTGTGTTTCCTGCAGGTAACTCTTCTAAGGAAATGCGTAGGGCTGAGTATATGAAAGGCAGAATGTGCAAAACCGCCTCATAGGAGACGGTGAACAGCCAGGGAATTGGCCACATACCTTTTTTTTTTTCTTTTCTGTAAAACTAAAATCCACCCAAGAAGTGAAATTAGCCAACAATTCAAACGTGATTATTTGTAGGATCGATGTTGACCGCCATGGTGCACGTTTACAGTTTCTCAAGAGGATCGTAAGTCATTAGCATTTCCAGGGTGGGGCTGGAATGCAGAAATGATAGAAACATGGCATTAGTAATCTATGAAGAGGAATATTTTTGCCTAGTGCGCAAAGAGGCCCCTCTCAAAAGCCACGGCTGTACTGGATTTGGTATTTTTTGTTAACGTGGCATGCCGTGGCTAAGGCAAATAAGGAAGCATGTTTCAAATCTAGCTCTTACAACCAAGCTGAATGGATATGTCATGAAGAAAGAAAGATTGAATGGTCCCTGTCCTGACCTCCAGGAGAACTCTGCTCCAAAACAGAAAACAGAACGGTGATGCCTTTCCATTTACTTTGGCGCTCAAAGACACAGACTTTATAAAATGACCTTCCAGGGAGAGTGTGGGGACCAGAGGACATCCTGGCTGCCAGGAGACCTTGGGTTCTCTCTGAGACCCCCCCCCAGGGCGTATCAGCATCTGGGGGCAAAGAAAACTTCAATGAGGGATAGCGGTTAGTGTTTTCTCATGTTACTAAGAGCACAACAGATCTGTCCCTTGCTTATGTTATTCTTATCCATTTTCTACCCTTGGGTCATTAGGTTGGGGAAGTGTCTCCAATTTTCTAACAAAGTGAAACACACATATCCTGATTAACTGATAACAAACCCTTGCATGGGCACACTGAGGATTAGAAATATTCTCCTAAGATGAAAACTATGGTGTCCTATTTATACAGAGAGCTTGGGTTGAATAGGTGTAAAAGGGCACAGAACGTGGGTGCAGATAGATGTCTGATGTGTCCCTCATACTTGAATAGTGTGCAGTGTGGTGGGTTCCACATGTAAACGTAGCAGCGATATGTTCCATCAGCTGAATTTTCTGCTGAGCCAAACTCATGCAACACACACATTGGAATGTATGCTTCGTTTCATTCCTCATTCTGCTCTGCCTGTGGGGGCTCCCTCCTCCAGGGGACCCCGGGGTTCCAGGGAACGTGGGCTGGAATGCACTGGTGTGGGGACGATTGTGCCAGCTGGGGGCAGGCAGAGCCAGATTGAAAGAATGTCCCCCACCGACCAATCCCCGAATCCCAACGATGTCAATTCTCTGTGCGGCTGTTTCCTTTCCAGTAAAACTGGGATCCATAACATCTCCAAGAGTTCCAGTAAAACTATAGACTCACTATATAGAAACACTCAGATCATAGCGGGCCCTTCATCAATAAATATCAGTGTATTTGAACTTGGCATTTGGGGTCCCCCTCATCCCTTCCTTACCACACTCTGAAATCCATCCTTTTGTACCTCCCCACAATGCACCAAATGCTCCTCCTGTCCTACATTGTGAACAACTTGGGATTAGCACCAATATTCTATCCATCTTTCTGTTTGATACATTTCAACATAGTGTAAATGCTCAATACCTAGGGTTGGAATGGAATTGTCTCCTATTATTCAGAAGGCTGTGTGACACCTGGTCTTATACAACTACAAGGGCGATTCACTGTTGCACACATTATATATGTATAGACGTATGTATATAATGGATATGATATATTCTATACAATACATATTAGTATGTGTATTCATATGTATTGCACATAAACATGTATTTAGGTTTACAAATATACGATTTTTATTTTGTAAAGTATACAATATGTGTTATATATAAAATATATTTAAATGTATGTATTATAAATATATACAATCTATATAGACATATATACGTGATATGCCCTGAACATCTGTGTCCTCTACCCTGGCTTTTTATTTTATTGACCTTTTCAAATAGCCAGCTTTTGCTTTCATTGATTTTCTCTGTTGATTTCCTATTTCCAAGCTCATTGATTTCTGCTTTCCTCTTTATTATTTCTTTTCTTCTGCTAGCTTTAGCCTTAAATTGTTCTTCTTTTTGCAAGTTCCTAAGGCAGGAACTTAGATTATGGATTGTCAGTCTTTCTTCTTTTCTAATGGATGCACTGAGTGGTAAAAATGTGCCTGTAAGCATTGTTTTCACTGCATCTCACAAATTTTGATCAGGTCCCCTTACATTTGCATTTACTTTTAATATTGTAAATATTAAATAGTGTGTTTTAGAATTGTGTTCTTTGCTCTCCAAATATTTGGGGATTTTCCAAACATCTTTCTTTGGTTGATTTCATGTTCAATTCCTGTTGGTTTCTGAAAACATACTTTGCATGCTTTGTATTATTTTGAGGTTGTTAGGGAGTGTTTGATGGTCCAGGGTGTGGTCTATCTTGGTGCATGTTCCATATGAATTTGAGAATAACATGTATTTTGTGGTTGGTGGATGGAATATTTTATAAATATCAGTTAGATCAAGGTGATTGGCAGTCTTGCTCAGGTTAGCTACATTTTTACTGACTTCCTGCCTGTTTGATTTACCAGTTACTAAAAGAGGGGTGTTGGAGCACCTGGTTGGCTCAGTCAGTAGAGCATCTGACTCTTGATCTCAGGGTCATAAGTTGAAGTCCCACGTGGGGGCTGGAGCCTCCTTTAAAAAAAAAAGAAATGAAAATAAAAGAGAGGTGTTTATTCATGTATTTTGATGTCCTATTACTCAGCACATGCATAATAAACAGTTTTACATCTTCTTAGAGAATTGTCCTCAGTGTCATTGCATAATGTGTGTGTCTTTACCCTGAACAATTTTCCTTGCCCTGAAATATGCTTTGTATGAAACTAATATAGCTACTCCAGCTTTCTTTGGGTTGGAAACAACCCATCCCTTGACTTTTTTCCTATCTGTGTCTTTATACTTGAATTGAGTTTCTTGGGGACAACGTTTTTGAGTCTTATGTGTTTATCCACTCTGATAATTTCTGTCATTTAATCCATGTTTAGACCATCCCCATTTCAAGGAATTATTTATACAGTAAGATTAATATCTACCATATCTATAAATATTTTATTACACTTGTTCTTTCTTTTTCCCTATTTTCCATCTTCTCTTGGTTAAATTATGCATTTTGTATAATTTCTATTTATCATCCCTCTCACCATATTAATTCTCTTTTTAATTTTAATTTCATTTTATTTTTAATGTTTATCTTTGAAAGAGAGAGAGACAGACAGACAGAGGACGAACAGGGGAGGGGCAGAGAGAAAGGGAGACACAGAATCTGAAGCAGGCTCCAGGCTCTGAGCTGTAGGCACAGAGCTCGACGTGGGGCTCAAACCCACGAACTGTGAGATCATGACCTGAGCCTAAGTCGGACACTTAACTGACTAAGCCACCCAGGCACCCTCCTCCCATATTAATTCTTTTTAAAAAGTATTCATTTTCCTAGAATTCTCAATATACCTTTTAAAGTAATTGATATCCACCTTTAATAATCATTGTATCACTTCATGTTCCATGAAAGTAACTTATAATAAATGTCCCTAATTCCTCTCTTCTCCTTTACAGCATTGCTCTAATTTATTTCATTTATCTGTATGTTAAAATCACTCAGTATATTACTATAATTACAAGGAGTTATCTATTAGCTCAATTAAGCATACAATATTAAAATATTTTATTCTACCTCCATTTTATTCTTTATCTGAAGCTTTGTTTCCTTTATCAGATCCAAAGTTCCCATCTACATGATCTATATAATTTTCCTTCAACCTATTCACGTTTCTGGCAGAACAGGTCTGTGGAATGTATTCCTTCAGCCTTTGTTTCTATGAGAAAATGTATTTTTCTTTCATGTTTAAAGGATCATTTCACTAGACATAGAATTTTCTGTTGGTGATTGTTTTCTCTCAACCCTTTAAATATGCCAGTTTGTTCTCTTCCTGCTTGTTTGATTTCCTTTTTTTTCCCATTTTTTTTAATGTTTGTTTATTTATTTTTGAGAGAGAGAGAGACAGACAGACAGAGGGCAAGCAGGGGAGGGGCAGAGAGAGAGGGAGACACAGAATCCGAAGCAGGCTCCAGGCTCCGAGCTGTCAGCACAGAGCCCGATGCAGGGCTCGAACCCACAGACCATGAGATCATGACCTGAGCAGAAGTCGGACGCCTAACCCACTGAGCCCCCCAGGCGCCCCAATGGTTGTGTGATTTCTGATGGGACATCCATTTAAATTCTTATCTTTGTTTACGTATAAGCAACGTGTTTCTCCTTCATCCTCTGGCTTCTTTCAAGGTTTTGTTCTGTTTTGTTTTCAATTTTCTGCAGTTTGACTCTGAAACCCAGAGATACTATCTTTGGTATTTACCCCGAGTTGTGTTATGAGGTCCCTGTCGGTCACTGATTTCGGAACACTCTGTCATTATGGCCTTGAGGATTTCTTTTACTCCATTATCCGCTTCTTGTCCTTCCGCTAGTCCCAGCGTGAGTAATCTATGACTTTTGAATTTGCTCCGCAATTCTTGGTCATTCTGTTGTTCCTTCTTTTTCACTCTCTTTGAATTTCAGTTTGGGAAGCTTTCAAGCGAATTACATGTGATGGCTGAAAGTGTAAGTCTGTTTCCATTCGTTTCACCGTGTTGCTTTGAGGTGCCTGGGGGTACCGAGGCTTCCAGAGTGTGGCAGGACTGTGTTGCGATCCTGGGTGTCTGGTCACGTGGGCTGCAGGGACCGCCTGCAAATAGCACTCTGCCAGGACACAACCAATCGCCTAAAAGCAAACCAACAGCCACGTGCTGCGTGTCTTGCCACGGTCCTTCAGGACTTTACCACTTGTGTTTGAAAAAATGGTGCTGGTACCATAGGAAGTGTTTCTAATTGCCCAAGAGATGGACGGATAGGTGGAAAACTTTAGGGATCCCCTAGCTCTCTGGGCATGGGAAAACCCATTGAAGAAAGTCTGCTTTCTGTCCAATCTGACATTTCTTTTTTTTTATGTTTATTCTTTTTTTTTTTTTTTTTTTTTTTTGGCCAAGAGACAGAGCATGAGCAGGGGAGGGGCACAGGGAGAGAGAGGGAGACACAGAATCCCAAGCAGGCTCCAGCCTCTGAGCGGTCAGCACAGACCCCGACGCAGGGCTCGAACCCACGAACCATGAGTCCATGACCTGAGCCGAAGTCGGACGCTTAACCAACCGACCTAGCCACCCAGGTGCCCCCATCTAACCTAACATTTCTATGATGCGAGAGCCTTGGGCTGCGGATCGGGTTCATAGTTTAGTCACTTGTGCAATCATAGAAAAGAGAACCAAAGGAAATCAGCTTTAATGAGGCCCATTTTTCACCAGGCAGCATCCGGGACGTGCCGTATCCAATGTTAGCCTATTCTGACGATCCAGGCTGCCAAGAACTATAAGTTTTCCATCTGCTAAGGATGCCACTGTTTCCCTGACCACAGAAGATAAACTACATTCTAATTTCTTGCGTACTTTCTGTCTCCCCAAATACCATTCAGACAGGGACGCTCCCTTCCGGCCTTCCTTCCATCCATCCTTCCTTCTGTCCTTTCTCTCTCTCTCTCTCTCTCTCTCTCTCTCTCTCTCTCTCTGTCTCTCACTCTGTCTCCCACTTGCTCACTCTTTCTTCACTCTTTCTTTCTTTCTCCAGGAACTGTTCCTATTTTAACCATATCTTCATCTGCGGCAAACTCAGTTAAGGGCGCGTAGCACATGTTTCCATTCCCTCCCCTCTCTCTGCTCCCAGGACGGAGGACTGATCATAGGGTTTCTCTTGTCCCCAGCTCCTCCTGAACCATGTACGTTAAGGATCCTGAGAACAAAGGACATTCTGCTTCAGAGAAATGAGTCAAACTGCAGTGGCTCTGCTTTTAAGTGTCATGCCTGTGTTTCTGTGGATGGGGCTTGATGGGAGAACAGAGCTGAGACTTGAGAGGGACAGGCAGGTGAACGTCCGATGCTTGTTTCGGGCGGTGAAGCCTGAACTCCATGTGCATGAGTCTATGTGTGCAGCCTAATGCTTGTCTGTCTATATATCCAGGGGCACCTGGGTGGCTCAGTTGGTTAAGCGTCCGGCTTCGGCTCAGGTCATGATTCTCACAGTTCATGGGTTCAAGCCCTACTCTGAGCTGTCAGCACAGAGCCTGGACCCTGGATTCTGTGTCTCCGTCTCTCTCTGCCCCTACCTTGCCCTCACTCTGTCTCTCTCTCTCTCAAAAGTAAGTAAACATTAACAAAATTTTATATATTTAAGTCTGCATCTATTCTCAGGTTGCTATAAATCCTCAAGGGTATAGCATCATTAATTCTAAGTGCTGGGATGATAATACTTCCTGGGTCAGCAGAGTAAATATAGAACAAAAGCTTATTTCTAGGGGGCCTTGGGGGCTCCATTGGTTAAGTCTCCAACTTCAGCTCAGGCCATGATCTCATGGTTCATGAGTTCAAGCCCCACGTCGGACTCTGTGCTGACAGCTCAGAGCCTGGAGCCTGCTTCAGGTTCTGTGTCTCCCTCTCTCTCTGCCCCTCCCCTCCTTGCAGTCTGTTTCTCTGTGTCTCAAAAATGAATAAATGTTAAAAAAAATTTTTTTAAAGCACACAGGACTTACAGAAACCAGGGCCAGTGCCAGGGAAATGTGCTAAATAACCCTTCTGGAGTACTTGCCGGAGTTTTCCAAAATGCTGTGGGCGGATTGGTCAAGGAGCCTTGAAAGGGCCCCAAGTAATCATGTTCTCCTATAGGTCATGTAATTATTAATCAAACATGAACATGTTAGTGCTGAACAAAAACCATTCACAAGGAGTCCACGCCCACAGATTTTCTCCTGAAGCCCACATGTGCTGGAAACAGGACACCAGGAACCCGCATGAGCCATTAACACTTCCTCTCACTCTTCCCTGGTCTGAGCAGAAAATAATGACAGGCTCTCCCAAGCGGAATCCTACAAATCTTTGCGGTTGCAAGACGTATTGAAGGAAAGCCCCTAGCAGCCCGGGGCAAAGCCAGCTGCCTGGTATCTGGGAGCCTGGCCCCGTCGTGGAAGGAAGGTCAGACAGGGTAATTACTTCCCGCGAAGAAAGTGAAATTGTTGGATTCCAAAGAGCCCGCAAAGCTATTTGTATCAGGGAGCTGCTTGATAGCACCCTTAGTATCAGAAGGGCACTCTGATTTTTATCAACACTGTGTTCTTCTCTCCCGTCACCTTCATCCCCCGGCCCTTATCTCTGATCCCTGACAGGGACTAACAAAGTCCCAGGGGACGGCCGACAATGGAAACCATTTATATGCCTCAAAGAACGCAAAGGCACTCGATTCTATCTGCACCCGAAGACAGAGGCTTAAAAATGAAGTCAGTGGAGTATTACAAATCTCCCTTAACGGCACCGGATTTATCAGGTTTAGATTATTTTAAAAAATAACCCTCTAAATAAATGGTTGGGTTAGGCAGATAATGACCTCAGTCTGGGTGCTTAGTCAATTTCTTTTAGCGTAACCACCAACTACCTGCATTCACAAGAAGTCTTTAAAATTCCACTAACACACGTTTAGGTGATCTCTATCCATAAACATCACAAGTGAGCAAAGATCACCCGAATCATCTTCGCCAGGGTTTTCCTGCCTGACATATTCGAATGTCATTTGCTGCCCTTGTAATTCATGGACCTTTTCTAACGAACAGAAGGAAACTTGGTTTCAAATTAGGTAAAAAGCAGGACCTCTAAAGCACGTGTCTGTACAAGAAAGACCTACTCTGAACTGTGGCCTGGGTTTTACGAATCGAAGCATGAAAATGACCCAGCAACAAAATTAGACAGTTTGCATATATATAGGTGATGGTGTAGAGTGTGTGAAATGAAGGAGACAAAGAACAAATAATAGCACCTATGGGACTAGAGTCGCTACATGTCCCAGCAATGGCTTTGATGCTGTTTGTGGAAATTCTGTGTTGATCTACACACGTATGTATTCGTGTTCATTTTTCAGTTCATGAGAACAGCAATTAGAATTTATATGTGTGTGTCTGTATACGTATCTGTGTACTATGTGTCGAAAGTTTTTTTTTTTAATTTATTTTGAGAGAGAGAGAGAGAGCATGAGCAGGGGAGGGTCAGAGAGAGAGAGAGAGAGAGAGAGAGAGAGAGAGAGAGAGAGAGAATTCCAAGCAGGCTCTGAGCTGACAGCACAGAGCCAGATGCGGGACTGGAACTCATGAACTGGGAGATCATGACCTGAGCCAAAATCAAGAGTTGGATGCTTAACCGACTGAGCCACCCAGGCGCCCCTATACTATGTATCTCTATCTATCTCTAAACTATATTTATAAACCATATCTATGATGTTTATAATTTATGTATCTATTATCTTTTTGTCTATCTAGCTAGTGCTTAAGCTCTAACATATCAGATGATAATATTTGCTGATAATTTCCCAAGACCGGGAGCTGTGTGTTGTCATGTATATTCAATAGATGCTTATAGAATGAATATTTATATAATGAATGAGGAAATGAAAGAATAAAGAGATCACTATTAAGACAAGATTCTTCTGGTCATCAAAGATTATAATCAATAGAAATTAAGTGGGGAAGGGGCACCTGGGTGGCTCAATTGATAACCATTTGACTCCTCATTTCAGCTGAGGTCATGATCTCACGGTTCATGAGTTCAAGCCCCGTGTCAGGCTCCGTGCTGACAGTGCAGTGTGCTTGGGACTTTCTCTCTCCCTCTCTCTCTTTCTGCCCCTCCCCCACTTATGCATTCTCTCTCTCTCTCTCTCTCTCTCTCTCACTTAAGTGGGGAAAATAACCCACAGAAAGTAAAGATAAATTTAAATCCACATCACAATTTTATTGAAAACGTTTTTATGCTGGTCTATGTATCTTTCCTCCATTACTTGAATAGAACTCAAGAAACCTGTATGACTACATCTGGTTTTGTTGAAAATAGACATAATCTGGTACCACCTAAACCACTTAAATAGCAATTTTACTGGTGTGCTATCATTGCTAAGTGTTCCTTCAATTGTTACTTAAAATTTTGGGGATGCCTGGGTGGCTCAGTCAGTTGGGTGTCCAACTTCAGCTCAGGTCATGATCTTGTGGCTCATGAGTTCAAGCCCCATACGCTGCACTGACAGTGTGGAGCCTGCTTGGTATTCTCTCTCTCCCTCTCACTCTCTTCCCCTCTCCCACTTGTATGCTCTGTCTCTCAAAATAAATAAATAAACTAAAAAATTTCTTGGAAAACTTTTTTACTTTTTACCCATTAGCTCATCTGCCCACCCACCTCCCCTCCAGCAGCCCTCAGTTTGTTCTCTGTATTTAAGAGTCTCTTATGGTTTGCCTCCCTCTCTGTTTTTATCTTAATTTCCTTCCTTTCCTATGTTCTTCTGTTAGTTTCTCAAATTCCACATATAAATGAAATCTTATGATATTTGTCTTTCTCTGACTAATTTCGCTTAGCATAATACCCTCTATTTCCCTCCACGTTGTTGTAAATGTCAAGATTTCATTCCTTTTCATCGCTGAGTAATATTCCACTGCTCATCCATCAGTGGGCATTTGGGCTTTTTCTATAATTTGGCTATTGTTGAGAGTTCTCCTGTAAACATTGGGGTTCGTGTGTTCCTTTAAACCAGCATTTTTGTATCTTGCTACTTAAAACTTGATTTACTGCTTCATTTTGGTCAACGTACAGCTTCTAACAGCAATTTTAATCCAATTATGACATGTCCAGTAAGTTCCTAATTACAGGTATATATTGATGACATAATTTGTCCTTTAAAATCTTATACTGTGTCTTTCCCATAGCATATAAAACTCATCAGGAAACAGAAAACATTTATGAAGCCCTAACTCATTGACATAAATTTGGCTGAGAAATTTTGTGTGATCAGTATGTGCTCAACTATCATCAGACTAAAGCATGAAAAGAAATGTATATTAGAAGTATTGTTTTCTGTCCCACAAAAATTAAAACTGTTCTTTAAGAAATAATATAGAGACCCTGGGTGGCCCACTCAGTTGAGCATCCGTCTCTTGATTTTGGCTCAGGTCGTGATCTCACAGTTCATGGGTTCAAGCCCCATGTTGGGCTCTGCATTAACAGCGTGGAGCCTACTTAGGATTCTCTCTCCCTCTCTCTCTGCTCCTCCCCCACTTGCACTCTCTATCTCCCCCTCAAAATAAATAAACTTAAAGAAATACTGTAAGGTGCCTGGGTGGCTCAGTGGTTGAGCATCCAACTTCAGCTCAGGTCATGATCTTATGTTTCATGAGTTGGAGCCCCACATCTGGCTCTGTGCCGACAGCTCAGAGCCTGGAACCTGCTTTGGATTCTGTGTCTCCCTCTCTCTGCCTCTCCCCCACTCACCCTCTACCTGTCTCTCAAAAATACATAAGCATCAGAAAAAATGATCATGGTGAGTATACATGATATAGGAATCGTCTCTTACTGTCAGGAACTGGGAATCGGTGAAACACACGTTAGTATGATGGTTGAAAGGAAAGTAGACAGGGAAGATGGTAGGGGGGAATAAAACATGGAACGCTGATGGATAGAACCAATGGTATCCTCCTTCCCGAGCAAAGGGTTGCATGAGGCAAGAGCACTTTCATTGGTGTGACTGCTGGGGGTGGAGTAGGGTGTCCAGCTTTTCACAGAAGCTCTGACCTTTGCTAGTTGTGTGATTGGGCAACTGCCGGTTGTCTTTAGTCCTTATTCATGCAGAAATGGAGAATGATCTCTCCCTTTCAGAGTCGATGTGTTGATTCAATGGGACATTTGCATGGTACCTGGAATCATAACTGCCTTTTAGTGATTGCCAATTACGTTTTAGTCCCTTACTGTCCGCTCCTTATATTTTGGAAACTGTATTTGGTTGAAGTGAAATAATGCCCATTTCCTGTGCCCTCTTCTGTTGTCATCATGCATAATGTGATATTTTGGGCACATCGTGATATTTATTTTTGAATAAAACTGTCCTTGCTTTAAATCCACAGTGTGGGCAATCCTATCACATACAGCAAGGACACAATAGAGTGTTCTTAAGCCCAATAAAGTTTTTAGTGTCTCAAAGTAAATTCATTCTATTTCATGAAATAATTATTTCATATTTATATTATTTTATTTCTCACCTTTCCTGATTGTAATTGTTTAGGAACTAATACCTTTCTCTCTGCCACACGAATATTTAAAAATACATTAAGTCACTAGTTTTTGAATATGTATTTATATGAGGAAATACTTACATTTGTCTGAAAAAATAGTAATGTGCTTTTGGGTTCCCCTTCCTACTCTGACCGAAAATGTTGAAATCATGTATGAGTACATTTAGGCATTGATATTTTCAAAACAGCTTACTTGAGCAATTCAGTTCATCTCACATTTGAGTAACTATTATGTGCAAAGTTCTGGTGAACAAATCTACATAGATTGTGTCCGTAATGGGTTGATGTATGCAGTGAGGATGGCATATGAGAATGATTCCTTAAAATCAATTGTAAAAATAGACATTTATACCATTGATACTAAAGGAAGAAAGACGTCATTTGCTAAATCTTAAAGGATGTAGATATAGATTCTTGGAGATGTGGGTGTTTTATCTGAAAAGTGTAGAGGAATGAAGATTTTTAATAGAGAATGGGGCAAAGGGATTGTAGTGTGAGATAAACAGCATTAGCCAAGATGTCACACGCTAAAATTAAAAAGTTACACACCCAACTTTTAATCTGCTTTATGTCTGGGACCAAAATCAGAATTGAGTCAAGTTCTTAAAAGATGTGTGCTGGTGTAATAAAATTGCTTTATCCTATAACACAAGGTAGTAATCGCCACTAGGATTACAATGATTAATCGCTAAAAATAGTTTAAGTTTTTGAATTTAAGGAAGTCTGTCTAAAAAAAATAATAGAAAGAACAGATACAGCAAGAGAAGAAGACAAAATTTATCAAGAAATGACAAATCTGGAAGTAAACCAAAGAGACCTATTAGACTGAAAACCCACAAATCTTACTTTAAAAATATATACCTTGATTTTCAGAATCAAACATAGATTAGAAATGTGTAAGAAAGAGTCAGTAATTTGCATAGTGTGGGGGGCAGAAAGAAAAGATTATTATGAAGGAATTTATAAAGGAGGTAGGGCATAGATAAACACAGGTAAACTATCAAACAGGTCAGGAGCAAAAGAGATTAGTAAACATGGTACAAAATATATATATCTATGCAAACTCTCAAAGAGTAGCAATATATGAAGAATTGATGGAAAATTTGAGTGGTTTTTACACAGCTGCGCTCAAAACAATCAGATTCAATAGTTCACAAGTGGGCAGAGCAAATAAAAAGAATGAGAATAAAGGAAACACTGCCAATTGAAAACAAATAATTACAAAGATTGACAATAAGACTCTCAGCTTCTTGTCATTAACCAAAGATCCCATAAAGATGGTGTAATGTTGTAAGGTGTTCTAGGAAGAAATTTTCCACCTATAAATATATACCCACTTAACCTGCCCTTCAACAACAATAAGATAGGTAAGATTGAGACGTATGAAATTGAAGCATTGGCAAAACAATTTCCCATAAGACCTACTAAAATATATTTCTTATATGAAAGATGCCCAAAGTCAATAATAGGAAAATAAACAACCCACATGTGTCAAAATATGTTTTAAAACGCTTCACCAAGGAAGACCTGCAGATAACATGCAAGCAAACGAATAGATTCCCAGCAGCATTGGTATTAAGGAAACGCTATGGCTGCCATCTTGTGAGGAAGCCCAAGACACACGCGTGGGCCATATGTTGATGCTTCCACTGATCATCCGTATGAGCCCCACCTCTAATGCATTGCAGCCTTGGTACAAGACATATGAGTGAGGAAGCTGCAGAAAATTCTACCTTCCAGCCATCTGGGCAACAGAAGGCTCTTTGAAACTTGTTAATTGACATGGGCACACAGCAACAATGTGATAGATAACTAACCTACTGTTTAATATTCAACACCCACTGTTATAGAGAAGTATGTGCTTTCAGGCCATGGTGCTATAGGTGATATTAGTAGCCAATGGTCCATTTTTATCATCATGGACAGTAAAAGTTGTACATTCTAATGGAATTACGTTTTCTTAACAATTTAAACACTTTACAAAGACGATGCCTCTTTTCATAACTACGTAGTACATGTTGGGGATGCCTCTTTCACGAGCCATATAGCTTATGTCTCATGGGATCACTGCCTTGCACCGGGGTCCCTGGCACATAGACCTTTTCCATGAAGCTGACAGAGAGAATCCCACTGAAGACAGAGCCTGGAATTTCCACAATAATGCTAAAAGTATTATCCAATAGTCCTTAATACAGGGCCTGTACAAAATAGAAGGAAGGGAGAAAGAGAAGAAAGCATGACACTTCTTATTCTGACATGAAATAAAGAAAGACAAAAAATTAAAGAGAAAACAATTATCTCAAAGATATTTTAAAGAAGTATTCTGAAGCATATTTTCTTAAAATCAAGTGTTGGTTAAAGAATATCTCATGTGACAAATGAATTTACTAACTAATGAGAGTAGCTTGACACTCCCTTTGCTTAAGATACTTTATATTTTTCTTTGCATTTTACTTTTTCCCCTCAGCTTTATTGACATAGATCTGACATACCACACTGTGTCAGTTTAAGGTGTACAACGTGATTATTTGATACACATACACTGAGAGAATTACCAGGATAAGGTTAAGTAACAACTCCTCTAGCCTGCATAATTCCAGCCTAATTTGTGTGTGTGTGTGTGTGTGTGTGTGTGTGTGTGTGTGTGTGGTGAGAACACTTAAGATCTCTCTTAGCAACTTTCCAGTATATTATAGTTAGTGGTGTTGTTAACAACAGTCACCATGCTGAATATTAGATCTCATAAATTGCTTATCCTAGAGCGGGGAGTGTGTGCCCTCTGACCAATACCTCCCTGTTTCCCCCGACCTTGCCCCTGGGAGCCACCATTCTTTCTGTTTCAATGAGTTTGGCTCTTTGTAGACTCCACATTTAAGTGAGATCACACGGTATTCCTCTTTCTCTGACTCATCTCTTGTAGCATAATGCTGTCAAGGTCCATCCATGATGCAAATGGCAAAACGAGGTACAGCGGAAACAGAGGTGGTCTGGGGACTCCTTACCACCATAAGGAGTTCTTTCTTACCATGTCAACACAAGCGCTGGCCAGACTTACACGAATTCACTCATCAATGTATGCAGTCGCATTATTTACCCCGAAGGGACCCATGTTGCTCATGCGACGTCTCCAGCTTCTCCTCAGTTACGTAGCCTACGGACAATTTTCCATGAGGCCATGTCCTGTACATGTTTTCCATAAGCAATTCTGTCCAGGCTAGATACACCCTACGCACAGCGTTCCATGCATAGGGACCACAGAGACTTTCCCGCTGACAAATTACAACGGAGTGCTTGCCAGGCAGGATGTGTCTTATCAGCATGTTTCCAGAAGATTTGACCCATTTATCTTCCTTCCTTCTTTACCAGGGATGAGCAAGGATGGGTTACACACCTGTTACTGATCATTTCCGTCCCACTGCTAGTAATAAATGGTCACACATAGTGGTTTTCAAATGGTGTTTTCCTGCACCCTCGATATTGTATAGTGGTTTCCCAGGTGGTCAACTAGGTAATTTCTTCTGTGATCTATGTTATGTTCCAGGCGTCTGCAGGTGGTTCAGCCGGACTCGAGGATTTTCAGGCTCAAAAAAGTCATGTCACGTTTGATGAAAATCCACATTTTCCTCTGAGAAAAAGCAAAATCTGTGTATCATATGCAGCGATGGTTTAAAGAAAAGTTTTGTGAAGTATTTAAAAGATTCAGGGCGTTGGTCTGAAATGGAATGCTTTCCTTTCGTATCTCTACACTCTTTCTAGATTTCTGCAACTATTTTTATTATTTGTTATTATTATGGCATAGTTCCTGTTTGAAGGCCACAGGCTTGAGACCCAGGAAGAGTTGATGTTTTGGTTCAAGTCTAAAGGTAGGAGAAAACTGATGTCCCAGATTCAAGGCAGTCAGACAGGAGAATTCCCTCTTACTCATGGGAGACGCAGCCTTTATGTTCTATTCAGTCCTTCAACTGATTGGACAAGGCCCACCCAAGTCAGGGAGGGCAGTCTCCTTCACTCAGTCTACCGATTCACACGTTAAGATCACCCCCAAACGCCCTTATGTACAAACCCAGAGTAATGTTTTACCAAGTATCTGGGCACCCTATGGCCCTGTCATGTTGATGCATGGAATTAATCACCACAGTGACTATTAAATTTTATCACAAATGCTTTACTTTCGACCAAAAGGGAAATGATGTGTACTGTTGACACCTTGGCCCCACTTCTTCCACAGATAGAAAATATTTTTTTTTTCCCAAGGGAATGAAGCAAAGAGAAATAAAAGTACTCCATACATATTCACGGATGGTCCATAGTAGTGTTTTGTCTATAGTTGTAGAAAATGTCAGAATGGACAGCGAGTTTCCTCTTTCAACACCAAGCAACCTGCTATGGTAATAGACCATCTCAGGGCCTGACCGGTCCCCATGAGGATTTGAAGGCAGGTCACTTGCCTGACTGCTATTGATGTTCAAACAGGCTCCAGACCAACCTGGGCTGTTTGCCAGATTCGCCCTAACTCCTGGAAGACTTTTCCCAAATGTTTCTCTACTTGTTACGCGAAGACTGGAAGCACTCAACCAATTCACCAGATAAATCACCAAGACAGAAAGAAGCCGTACCCCTTTGACCAAAGCTACCCATCGCTTCGTTGAATTCATGGTGCTTTGACCAAAGCTATCTTCCCGATATCCAGGCTCCAAGATACCTGTATGGTTCTCAGCAGGAGAACAAGGCAGGGGTAAGTGGCAGGAGATGTATTTGTTCCTTGCTGAAATTGGTTCCTTGCTGAAAGAGCACGTTCAATCCCAAGGAACAGGAGCCCCCTGATGGGAGCCCATTGGGCCACCTGTCCCTTCCATTGATGGTAAAGGAAATGTTCCCTTCCTCCTGATGCAGCCAAAGTACCACCTACCTGGACAAAGACATTCACCTCTTTTGCACCTGCTATTTTATCCTTTACATTTTTTTCTTCTTTTTAAACCACAATGTACAAGGTCCCAATAGTGTTGTGTTTACACATCATTTATTATTGAAGACTCTGTCATACATTTTTGATTAGTGATTTCCATTTCTTTTTTTTTTCCACATGCTCAATCTGAGCTATAGTTTTGGGGTTTTTTGGGGGTTTCTTTTCCCCCTCGCATTAGTCATTTTTTGATATTTCCCCTGAGGCCAAAACTTCATTTTCCAGTTCTTTTTTTTTTTTTTTTTTTTGCTAGGATTTCATTTCCTGCTGATTTAGCTTCCCTTAAACCATAGAATAAAATTTAATTTTTAAAACCTGACCTGTTTCTATGATTTCTTCCATCCAACTGGTCTCGTTGCATGTACTATCCTAGAATAACACACCTCCAGCTGGATTCCATGGTAAGGCAACGAGTGCCTGGATAATTAGGAAGAATAATGGTCATTTTTATTCCCTAACGCTGTTTATAGCAAGCTATTCATGTGGGGGGAAGAGTTTTAACTCATACAATTACTTGACCCGGTAAACAACTATTTAAATGTGCCTGATGTCTGTCCGACGAACATTTTCCTGTGCATCCCAATGAATTCATCAGACTGTATTCAAATTTCGGTCTTTACAAGCACGGCGCCCTCTTATGGGTCAGGTGTGGTGACTGCAGCTGCTCCCTGAGAAACACAGAGTTGTGAGATCAAGCCCCGCGTGGGGCTCCACGTGGAGCCTACTTGAGATTCTCTTGTCTCTGTCCCTCTCCCTGCTGGTGCTCCCTCTATCTCTGAGATGGAAATTAGCAATAAGTTAAAAACAGAAACCTGGGTTATCTCCACGTCTTCACCTGTCTGCTTCCCACCCCCCTCCCCAAGACGAATTCTTGCGGATACCCCACTGGGGCAGCGGGCTATCTGATCTGCTGCAGTGTCTGCCCTTCCTCGCCTAGTTCTAAAACAGCACCGTGGATGCTGGTGAAAAGTTGCTGGATCGAGTCACACTGTGTCACATTTTATTCTGAACATTTCCTATCTCATGTATACGTGGGAGACCTGGTTGTAAGGCAGTTTTTTCCTGCTACTGGGGTGTGGGGTGTGTGTGTAGCCGGGCGGTTTCCATCCCTCATCTTGCACAAGGCGATTGCTGTCCCCAGGCCGGTGGAGGGGAGTCCCTGAAACCCTCTGCTCGACAGTGTGGGGCCGTGGAGGCGGCCTGGCCTGGACAGTGTCCGGTCCTCTCTGGTCCAAAGGGCACTGTGAGAGTTCTGTTTCCCTGCTTTTCTGGGCTGAACGGAAAGCAATTTGTTTTAAAGGTACCCCTTCTCTTCTCTGCCCTCACTTCTACAACGTTCTGTTTAGGAAATGCGCTCTGTGGACATGCTGTGCCCTGGCAACCTCTGTGCCCCTGTGCCCTGCAGCGTCCTGGGATTGCACCCTGTCCCTGGTTTCACGGAAGCCGCAGCAGAAACATATATACAGGTAGACAATACTCAGGACACAGAACCATCCAGCATCTACTCTGCAGGGATTCAGGATTCCTGCACCGCTTATGTGTTCTTGGTTTTCCTTGTGGGTTTTTTTGAATGTTTACTTATTTTTGAAAGAGAGAGAGAGACAAGGGTGAGCAGGGGAGGGGCAGAGAGAGAGAGAGAGAGAGAGAGAGACAGAATCAGAAGCAGGCTCCAGGCTCCGAGCTGTCAGCACAGAGCCCGACGTGGGGCTCGAACTCAAGAACCATGAGATCATGACCTGAGCTGAAGTTGGACGCTTAACCGAGTGTGTTTGGTTTTTAATTTAAGCCTGGGCATTGCATAAATGGTGAGACGCATATTTTGATCCTTGTTAGGCGGGTTCTACACCAGTGGTTCGGAAACTACAAAGGGCCATCAGGCCCCGTGACCTATTTTTGTAAAGTTTTGCTGGAAGCCAGGCCCCCGCGTTGATCTGCATTTCGCCAACAGCCGCTTCTGTGTGCTCAGGTCACAGTGGACCATGTGGTGTGCACTATCAAAAATATGGAATATCTGGGGCGCCTGGGCGGCTCAGTGGGTTAAGCGTCCGACTTCATTCAGCTCAGGTCACGATCTCGCGGTCCGTGAGTTCGAGCCCCGCGTCAGGCTCTGGGCTGATGGCTCGGAGCCTGGAGCCTGCTTCCGATTCTGTGTCTCCCTCTCTCTCTGCCCCTCCCCCGTTCATGCTCTCTCTCTGTCTCAAAAATAAATAAACGTTAAAAAAATTTTTTAAAAAATATGGATTATCTGACCCTTGTGGAGAACGTGCCGATCCCTGTTCTGTGTCACAAGATGGTTCGTGTGGGTTTTTCTGGTTTGTGTGATTTTTCCCCCCACCAAACAATTTGTTTTGGAAAAGACAAAGTCTTTGTTACGTCTATCCAGAGAGCTGTATCTTCAATACAGGCTGTCTGTTAGAACCATTGTTCTTTTAATTAGGACTTGTAATTTCATGGGAAGACCATTTGTTCCCTATGATAGACACTCCCAGGCACATTCTAGAAAAATAAACAAATGAAATGACATTTTGCAAAACGTAAGGAAGCTAATGAGAAAGGAGAGTTTATAGATTAATGCATACGTGAAAGGGATACAGGTATATAATGGCATATTGTTATTTTTTTGTGGAAGTACATGTTAATATTGTAAAGAATTCAAGGGGAAAAAATACATCAGTTCCAAGTGATCATAATATGACAAAAATCTTGTATCTACCGGATAAAGACAAAGAACTTACAGGGGGGCAAGTGGATCTTTTATTTTGTAATGTCAGTTAAAGGAAAGAGAACTTTACATGCAGAAAATGTACAAAGAAGAAATTAGCATTATTCTACCACCCTAAAAATAACTCTTACACAATTGAACATGGCAATACCTTGTCCTTTTCCCCCTACTAAATGTTAAATATTTAAAGTGGACTGATTGCCCAAGGGAAATGAGGTATTGCAGATTCTTTAAAGCCAATTGTGAAAGAATGCTTAAATAAGAGCGGACTATAATGTAAAAAAGGACATTATGGCCCGTGTTTGCATGTGAATGCGTGTGTGTGTGTGCGTGTGTCAAAATCTGAATGCCAGAGTAAAAATTCAGTGTAATGTGATTTTCGTAAGAAATTCAAGAATCGTCTAATTGGGAAATTAAACAGGACTTCGCTTACCTTGGAAAAAATGTTTTGAAAGCAAATTATGAACAAACAATTTAGTCCCACAAGTGCCCTTCGGGGAAATTCTATTTGCTTATTGAAACATTACAAAGTATTGAACATGATTCAAGGTAATCACTCTCTCAAAAGGACAATTATAAAAAAAAAAAAAAAAACCAAACCAAAATATTACTTTGGAAAGAATCATTATTTGGACACAGGGATTTTTCCCTTTTAATTTTAATGTTTTAACAGTGGCTTTAAGCCCGTTGCAAAATCATGTATTTACATTTTTATTTTATAGTGAAATAATAAGAATTTCTTTTCCAGTGATACTTTTTCCCTTTGGGGGAATTGTATTCATAATAAAGAATTAATGACAAGAAGTGCTTCTATGATTTGATGCTAACAGGGATCCCATGTGTCCTCCAAGTATAACCATCTATAACGGGTGTGATTCAACAGAGTTCCAGAGTGTCTCTTTTATCAGCCTTTAAGGGAATCAAAAATATTCTCCAAGTCTCCACTACAGAAATGTACTCTTCCCCTCCAACCTTTGTTTTGTCCCTGAGAAAACTGACAAATAAAGGAAGCTCTCCGTCTTACGGTTTCCCCTGTAAGAATAATATATAAGGCATGTGTGTATTTAAAACACGCCAGACATGACTGTAAGCATTCGGGATGTATTACACCATTTGTCTGTCACACCATGAAGAAAGTCCGGTTTTCTCCCCTTTTAACATCTAAGGAAGTTTAGGCACAGAAAAATTAAGCAAATGGCCTAAAGTCCCATGGACAGTTGTTCAAAGTCTCATGGGTAGTCAACACAAGAGTTTGCATGAGAATTCAGTTGCTGATAGGCCATTTTCTTTGCTCCTAAATCATTACATACTAATTTAACACATAAAATAGTGCATTTGGTCATTATCTTTGATGTGAATATGATTTTGTAAGACATAGATGCAGCAACTCGCAGTTATTCTATAACTTTTTTCTAAGCCAAGAAACTGGCTTCCCCTGGGTACCACCGGCCTCCAGAAGCCCACTGTCTTTCCATGATGCCATCTTCTTTCTGTAGAAATGTCCTCCACGTGGAATCCCCACCAGCTCTCTGCAAACATTCACACAAGTTACTTCCCTGTGGTGATGGTGTGGTTTCAGGGAGTGAACTATTTATTTCTTTTTGCCCAATCCTCTTGATGAGCAAAAGCATTTATCTGCGAAACAGCTGACCAGGATGAAGATTTGGAAGCAATTATTATACTGTTATAAGAGACCCTCAGTGGGATGTGATTTTTGACCCTCTTGTCATCTGCAGGCTACTTGTCCGTATGGAGTTGAGCTCAAGGCTGTGCACACGGGGCCAGAGAAACATGCAGGATTTCCAGTGTTATAGACCTTTCTCCTCACCTTTTCATGGACCTGTAGATCTTCCTTAAACACCTACCTTGGTACCTTCCTCCCATCACAGGAAAAAGCATGATACCAAAGGACTACCATTTTTTTTTTCAACAAAATCCTGGCTCCGAATTGAATAGCTCTTTAACACATGACAGATAGGCTTATTTTACTGTGTGTAGAATTAATTTTCTCCTAGAAAATACAGAATGACGTGATAAGCCATATTCTGAAGTTAATCATTATTAATTGTATTCCCAATATAACGGGAGAAGCTGGATTTAGTGGTGGGAGTATAGCATCCGTCAGAAGGCATGGCAACCCATTGTTTAAAGTTTGCTTTTCTTGTGACATTTTAATTTCACACTTAGGAAATCAATTTGGGAGGTAGATGGTAAGGGCAGTGTGCATCCAGCTTATTCAACAACAAATTAGTTACTGCGATAAAACAAATTAAACCAAATATATTTAGATAGGAGCATCCAATGCATTCAAAATAAAACAGCCAATAAACAGGAAAATTTAGCTGTATTCTTAAATCTTCCTTCAGGGATTTATGCTGATTAGCAGAATTACAAAACTTCAATAGACCTGGTTATGTAATAAACACCCAAGGAAGTGTCTTGACCATGAAGTCCTTTCATGGTTTGTACATAGAGAACAGATGCTATCACAACGCAGAAAGGAAGAGAAAAACATCACCAAAGGAAAAGGTTCAAGGAAGGAAAGTGTAATAGATTTCTGTATCTTCCTTCTACAAGTACCATTTTTTTTAAAAAGGGTCTGTGGAGAGGAATGTGAGAAGAATAACAGATTTATGGAAAGGTCAGTGGAACACCCAGGAAAACTTTGTATGTAGCATTAGAAGAAAATGGATGTATCTTGGAAAATGAATCCAATCAAACGTGCCCTCCACCTGCATGGGAATCCAGTGTGCATAGACACATCGCCCCCTGCTCCTGACCTGTTCCATCAGTTTTACCTCTGACGTGTGGGGGATATGGATTTTCTTCCTGTTTTTTTTAACACCTTTATTAAGGTATAATTGATATACAAAGAAACGCACGACAATTCGATACATGTGAACATAGCCACAGATCTATGAAGCCATCACTGCTATGAACCAAGGTAACGAACATATCCATCACTGCCAAAATTTCCCTCTTGCTCACCCTCCTTTTCTTTGAGATAAGAACACTTGACTTGAGATCAATGCTCTTCACAAAATTTTCAGGGTTCAATAAAGTATTGTTAACCGTAGGCACTGTGATGTCCGGGAAATCTCTAGAACTGGGACGATGTGGTTCCTGTAGTGGTCACCTCTATGCAACAAGTTCCATCCTCCTTGAGATCAGACGTGTCTAAAATGACACAAATGTGCTCTTCCCGTGTAATAGGAAAACTGTTTTTCATCTTGAAGGTGAAGTAGGCAACCGTTTTTCATCTTGAAGATCACCCTACTGGGTTGACTCGTGCCCCCTCAAACTTCATGCCCACCCAGTACCTGGGAAGGTGACCCTATTGGGAAACAGGGTCTTTGCAGATGTGATCAAGTCCAGATGACGTCATCCTAGAGCAGGGGGAGCCCTAATCCAATTACTGAAATCAAGGGAAATGTGGATGCACACAGAGGGAAGAGTGCTTTGCGAAGGCAGCAGTAGAAACGGGAATGGCGTAGGTGCAAATTGAGCTGCAAGGATTTCCAGGAGCCCCAGAAGCTGGAAGAGGCAGCGAGGACCCTCCTTAGAGCCTTTAGAGGAGTGCGAGCCTCACCCCACCTGGATCTCAGCAGCCCCACCCGCCTGGATCTCAGACTTCTGGTCCCCACGACTGAGAGACTGTTTCAGGATTTGGGGCCACCCAGCACGAGGTGCTTTGTGTATAGCAGCCCTGGGAAATGAACACAGTCATTGTTAGCATATTGGACATTTATAATCACTAGTACTTTTGCATCTGATTAAGAGACATGACTTCTTTGGTATATACAAATTTATACAGAATGTACATTGGTCTTTCGTGCTTTCGAAATATATCAATGTACGGGCGCCTGGGTGGCTCATTCGGTTGGGCCACCGACTTCGGCTCAGGTCATGATCTCCTGGTCCGTGGGTCTCATGGTCTTGAGCCCCGCGTCGGGCTCGTGCTGACAGCTCAGAGCTTGGAGCTTGCTTCAGATTCTGTGTCTCCCTCTCTCTTTTCTCCTCCCCCAACCCTTGTGTTCTATCTATCAAAAATAAATAAACATTAAAAATTTTAAAAAAAGGAACTACATCAATGCAGATCAGTGATACGTTTCTGATCACTTATCTTCCTTGGGGTGGCTTTAAGAGGATTTCCATTCACATTTTATACATCTCTCTATGAGAAATACAACGTATAATTAGCCAAAAGACCTGCGTTTATCATCGCAAAATTGTCACTGAATTTCTAAGTCCTTAGAATGTAAAACTAAAGAAACAGCTTTGGTACCAATTTAACTGGGGAAGCATTGATTCTCAGATTTTGGGTTACTTAAAGAGCACTTGTAAAATGCAATACAAATGCACATTCCAGGCCCGCCCCAGGATTCTGATTCTGTAGATCTGGGCGGGGCCAAGACAGCTAAGTCTCTGGGCCTCAGTTTATCATGTGTGGAATGGGGAAAAAAACAATGACAACATCTTGTGTTGATATAGGATGGGATGAAGTTAAAGAATACATGTATACATTTATATGCAATACTAATTCATATTGCACAGTATGCCATATCATAGGGATGTAAATTTTATATACTACATTCATACTAATATACTATTTATAATTTTAATAATGTGTGCATATATTATCAGTATATCAATAAACAAATGTCATATAAATATGTATATCTCTCTAGAATATAATCACAAAATATGTTTTCTCAGCTCAGTGTGTGGGTCATACTGAGTTCTGAGTTTGGGGCGCCTGGATGGCTCAGTCAGTTAAGCGTCAGACTTTGGCTCAGGTCATGATCTTGTGGTTTGTGGGTCCGAGCCCCGTGTGAGGCTCTGTGCTGACAGCTCAGAGCCTGGAACCTGCTTCGGATTCTGTGTCTCCCTCTCTCTCTGCCCCTCCCCTGCTCACACTCTGTCTTTCTCAAAAATAAACATTAAAAAAAATTTTAATCACTACAAATGATGCATTATTTTATACATGCGCTTTGTTTTACATGCTTCATATTTTTAGAATCACAGTTTTACACGGTTTACCCTTTTAGGGGAAAAATCAAACGATGTCGCTTCCTGAAGATTTGGTCTTACCATTTAAAATCAGGATTTATTATTAAGGTATTTAACTGGAGCTCAGTGCTTTCCTTCCGTGAACAGATATTTGTGAAAGAAGCTACACCGATGAGTCTGTGAATGTGAGAATTTATCATGAGTCATTTTTTAAAATACATTTTGTGGAGCCATACCATTTCTCAGCACCACTCCCTCCTGCCGTAAATTATTTCCGCGAGCAGAAAACCTACCTGTGCTCTCCTTGCACCCTTGCATATACATCTCGGAGACCGTCCCCCTGCAATTAGAAACATCCGTCGAAGTCGAGGAAGCTCACAGATATTTAATATTTGCAGAGCGCCTGCAGCCAGTGGAATAGAGATCCATCACTCACAACTCACACTGACCTTTGGCTCCCGGGAGAGTGATCCCTTCGTGGCTGGATAATGATATCTTGCTCAATAGCAAAGATCCAAACATGCTTTATCTTCATCAAGGCTGTAATTACGACGGAGCAGGTGGCCCAGGGACCGAATTGCCTTGGGGTGCAGGGAGGGAGTAGGGGAAGGATTAGGTGGGGGCGACCGGTCGTCAGGCTGTGATTATGCTGTTCTGGGTTAAAATGAAGGAATATCTATCTTCATGGGGCTTGCTCTAAGTGCCTTACCGGGGAGGCGGGCACCCATCGGCCTCGGTGTCCCTGTCGTGAGAGGCTGTGTATCAGTGGGCTGTTGTGTAGCAGAGTGAAGGGCACAGCTCTTGGCCTGAGCCTTGCAACCCCAGGGAGTCTTGCAAAGTCTCCCTTTCGTCTCCTGTTTCGTGTTGGGTATTGGGTGTGGGTTTTTTCTTCCTGAGTAATTCAGTTCCACCTTGTCGTCCTGCAGAGGGGACGTGGGTTGGGTCCTTACAGAGAGCCAAGCAAAATGGCCTGAAGGCACGATGACATTTTCCCGTTTTCTCCCAAGTCTCTGGATCATGTCACAGGTGATGTAGTCACGCTTAGGAAGGCGGCCAAGACGCATGTCACCTCCTCCGTGAAGTCTGCATCACAGCCTAAAATGGTCCAAATGGAGGCAATCTGGGTTAAGTCCTTGTGAGTCCCCTACGGCTGCTATAACTAACTGCCACAAATCTTGCGGCTTAACACAACACTGATAGACTGTGTGACACTTCTGGAGGTCGAAGTCTAAAATGGGTCTGGCTAGGCTAATCTGTAGGTGTTCGCGAGGCTGCATTCCTTCTGGTGGCTCTAAGGGACAATCTGGATTCTTGGCTTCTCTGGCTTCTTAGAGGCACCTTCCTGCGTCTTCAAAGTGCATCACCCGCCCCCTGCTTTATCTTCGCATCTCCTTCTCTGACCGTGACCATCCCTCCTCCCTCTTAAAAAGACCGTTGTGACTACATGAAACCCATCTGGATAATGCAGGATCATCTCCCCATCTCAGAATTTTTAACACGATCACATGTGCAAAGTCCCTTTTACCAAACGCGTTCACACATGCACAGGTTTCCGGGGACTGGGATGTGGGCATCCTTGAGGGTTGTTATTTGGCTGGCCATGATGCCTTCTCCACTTCTGAGCTCAACATAAGTGAGCAGCCAAGGTAGGCAACCAGTGGTTCCCAGGGTATCCCAGACTTGCGGAGTCCGGTGGCTGGGGGGTGGGGTCACCAGTTCGACAATGACACAGTGAAAAAAAGAGAGGTCAATGCCATAAGCCTGAATTAGCATGCCAAATTAGATTTCTCCCTTAACTTTATTTGACTGTGTTGGAGAGATTTAGCCATCGAGAATATAGCTCTATGAACTAATATAAGATAGGGCTGTAAATTTTCATTTGTGATGGGATTTAATTTTCATAGATATTGGGAAGGTGATCTTTATTTGCATTTAAAATGGTGCATGGATGGATTAAGAAAAAAATGTGATTGATGGACAGGATTATTAGAAGCTATATTCAAAGGGTGATTGCTTTCACAAATGATCATTCAGCAACCCAGGCATGGAAAATGGATGATATCTCACTTACTGCATGCAACAGGGACCCTGCAGAACGATATATTTATAAATATTTCCCTAACTGCTGTATGAATTTTAGAAATAACAAAGCTGTATCTATCCTACTGGAACACTCTTTCAGGATGAAGGGGGTTAGAATGAGCTTTATCAGCCTGTAATCTGGAGGTTGAAAACACTGTAACCTCCAATGATTTCATGTTTATTGCTAGAACTCTTCCTCATTCTTTTAACTGTTTCAGTGAAACAAAGAGAAAATAGTTACACTATTCCTAATATAGACTCTTTTAGGCTTGGTTTGTTTGGATAGGAATCTAATTTAGGTTTGCAGAACCATCCTAATGAAACACTGGCAAACTACAAAATGTCCTGTGTTGAAGGGTGTCTGCATTTAGCCATGCACATAATAGTCGCTCAGATTTATATTAAATGTAAAGAATCTAAAAGTCACGCACGACTTAATGGAAACAGGTCCCCCAGGATGACTCAGTCCGTCTCTGTTTCTTTTCTTCTTTTTCTTTTCCTAGAAGATTTGGGATATGCTGCTTCCTGGTTAGCATATGGCACTGAGAGGCACCTGGGTGGCTCAGTCGGTTGAGCATCCCTGATCAGGTCTTGATCTCGTGGTTCTCGTGGTTCACGGGTTCAAGCCCCACATCGGGCTCTGTGCCAACAGCCGGGAGCCGGGAGCCTGCTTCAGATTCTGTGTGTCCATCTCTGACAGTCTCTCTCTCTCTCTCTCTCTCTCAAAAGTAAATTTGAAAATTGAAAAAAAAAATAACTAAAAGAAAGAATATGGCAGCGAATGGGAATGTATATAGTTTTTATGCCCCACCACCCAAGATCTTCTGATTCAGCATTGGCTCTGTGTCCAGACGCCCCGGGGATTCATCCATGCAATCAAAGCTGAGACACCCTTGCCTTCGTACCCGTGGGATGCCCTGTAAATGCTGCCTGACCTCGCCTGATTTTCTGTTAGATTTGCCATCCCGGGAGAAGAACCTTGCGTGGCTTCTGTCCTTACTGGAAATGGCTCACGAGGCTGAGACATCTAGGGTCTGGCTTTATTTCCATCTGCTTTGGCTTCTGTACTTGAACCCTTTACACTTGCATTGGCTTTTCCACACTAGTATGACGCTAATGAATGCCCTGGACAGATGTAATTAATAAGTAGATTTGTGCTATCTGAGAGAAGTAATGAATTCCTTCTATGTTACTAATTTACCCCTTCCTCGCGGGCAGACTTGCTTACATAAAGATACTAATTTAGAAGGTGTGATTAAGAATCCTGATGCCTCGCAGTGATGGGTCAGGGGAGATAAATTGCTCAGTATTTTCACATCTCCCATTTTAATTCTGTGCTCCATATTATACATCTGATGGGACCACAAATAGCTTCTTTGAAGGTCACTGTGTGCTTTTTAACGTGTTAAAGGTAGAAGTGTGGTTCGGACTAGGTGTTTTAAAACCCCTTGTGGGGAAAAAAAAAAGATCTTAAAAACATCACCCAAAATATGCCTTCATGTGCTTCAAAATATATTTCAGCGTGTTTGAATTTTTGAGAGCACCATTTATACCTATTATGAATGCAGCTATTACAATCCTGTATTTAATAACACGAGATGTTTTAGTCTTGAAGTTTTATAAAAGATAATTTTAAAATCCTATCATTGAGTTTTAATTTGATGTTATAATTGGGTTTTCAATACTAAAAAATCTCCAAAACCAACACCAAGTGGTTGGGAGGCCTCTGTCCGTATTCTGTGCCTTCTCGCGTGTTAAGGCAAGGCTTCCCGCCTGGGATGCACAGGTGTCCCCAGTACATGACGCCAGACTTTTCCTGGGACGTCAGTGGCTGGTTGCTGTATTTCTGTTTGACCAGAGCCACATTGGGAACGGGTCTCTCCTTGTTCCCTAAAGCAAAGCAAATATTGACCTTAAGCTTGTGAAAATGTGATTATAATCTGTCCACTGTCCCCTCTTTTTTTTTCTACTGTTAGTTACCAAGGAAACCAAAGTCATTATGACAGTTTTCTTTAGGAGAGTCATTCTCATCCCGCTCAAAAGGAGCCATCAATAGCTTCATTTTGCAGGAAAGGGAGGATGTTAATACTTTGAGGGTATTTGGCCAAATCCTTTGGCTAAATGGAGCCCAGGTGGCGATTTTCCGCACCCATGTGCTTAGGGACTGTTTGCACTCATGGCCTCTTTGAAGTGAATACAATAGGATGATATCTTGGGGCACCTGGGTGGCTCAGTTGGTTGAGCATCTGACTTCAGCTCAGGTCATGATCTCGCAGTTCATGGGTTCAAGCCCCACATCAGGCTCTGTGCTGACAGCTCAGAGCCTGGAGCCTGCTTTGGAGTCTGTGCCTTCCTCTTGCCCTGTCCCTCCTCTGCTCACTGTCTTTCTCTCAAAAATAAATAAACAAGTAAAAAAAATAGAATATCTTTATTGCTGCACTGTTAGGAGTGAACACAGCCTCTGTGAATTGCAGGACTTCCGCGTCGCTAAGTCTTTTCTCACGTATTCAAAGGAGACCAACAATTTATAGTCTCTTTCTTGCCTTCTTGCATTTCTGCACCTTCATTCATTCCCCTTGGATATGTTTGAGGTATCTTGAAACCTGCTGTAGCACGGCATACTTTTTAGTTCAATAGATAGAGATCATTATATATATTTTTTCACAAACGTTCAAATCGTACACATCACACATTTCAAAAGCAAAGGTTGCACGTATGAGACATATTGTTGAATTTGTAAATTTTTTGTATGCGGTGACCCCTATGTTGTACGTTCCCTGAACATGAGGTTTAAGAAAGTGCTCGTTACTCTTTTTTTTAAGTTTAATTTACTTACTTACCTATTTATTTATTTAAGTAATCTCTACACCCAGCGTGGGGCTCAAACCCATGACCCCAACATCAAGAGTCACATGCTCCACCGACGGAGCCAGCCAGGTGCTGCAGAAAGTGCCCATTATTCAGAACTACTAACACACATATTACATTCAGAGGGTTGTAACATACTAATAATTTTGCATTTTTAAAAAATGTGTATTTATATTGAGAGAGAGAGAGTGAGAGAGAGTGCGTGTACAAGCCAGCAAGGGTCAGAGAGAGAGAGAGAGAGAGAGAATCCCAAGCAGTCTCCCCGCTCAGCACAGAGCCCAATGTGAGGCCCGTGAACTGTGAGATCATGACGTGAGCCAAAATTAGGAGTCGGATGCTTAACCGACTGAGCCACCCAGGTGCCCCAATACTTTAGCATTCTTATATGAAAGCATAGCAACTGTGCTTCAGATAGAGGACAGCATTTTCTGAGCATGTGTGTTTGGAGAAAATAGCAAGACGGCATCAGTTTCAGATGGAAGGTCCCATGACATATTCTTTGACTAGTAGTCATAAGATACAAAAATGGCTAGGGAAAAACAGCACTTTTTTTTCATCCCTGCTAGACACACGTGCCATTATATGAACCTGGAGTTAGCAAGGAATTCATTCTGTGAAGTTTTTTTACACAGAAGTAGATCATTCATTGAAGCTGACTTTCCAGAGTGATTGTCACTCAGGTGTAGTGGACACAGACGTTTTCCACCTCATAGGATTGCTTTGAGGACCAAATGAAGAGAAGGAACTCACAGAAGCATCCCATAAATGTCTATTATCATGGTTTCTTTTATCCTGTGTCCATTTTATGCTTTCTTCTGTTTCTTGAAAAACATTAATATATTAATAGTTATTATTATACCAAGACTGCTTGATTTGCTCATTCATGTTAAATATCGACCACCTTTGTGCCATATCTTAGCAATTTTGCCTTATCTGAAGATCTGTGGATAAAAGAATCTGAGGGAATTGGAGGTTGGGTGGGAAAGAACTTTATGATGCCAAAAAAGAATTAGTTTGAAATAAGTAAATGATCACAGTTCTGTAAATTACTAAAAGTCTTTAAAGCAGACACTTAAAGATGGCCGAATGTTACGTATAGTAAATTATCATTCAATAAAGATGTTTAAAGAGCCCACCGATGTATTATACAGCCAATTTGAGTAGAGCTTTATAAAATAATATCTAAAGGAGACTAGAAACTAAGTTGGCGATACAAAAAAAATTCCTATGTACAACAACTAAGAGATTGGCAAAATTCTCTGACTCCTTTGTAGCTGGGAAAGCAGATGGCATTGTGCCTTATCAATACTGACTTTCTCCTGCATTGTCTGACACCAGCTGAGCCTTCCCGCCCGGCTGCCTTCGCTTTCCATGTCTCATGGTGGTGTAGGTGCCCTGAAATGTCATGTCCATAGAACTGGCCCTTAAGATAAATTTCAGACAATCCCATCTTTCTGCATTTCTAGTTGTTGAGTTTAAATATGTCTTACGCTATCACAACTATATCTTCTCTAGTATCATTCCCTCAGAGCTTGGCATTCTCCGACACATATAAAATCCTGACCATTTCTTCCTTATTATTTTAGGCATGACAAAGTCTCTTCCAAGGGGGCAAAAAACCACATATGTATCTACCTATGATTGTATATTTAGTAAAAATAGCCTTTGGAAGGAAATCTTCAAGAATAGAGTGGAGAAAAACAGAATAGAGAACTGAAAACCACTACAGAGAGTCAACGGACCCAAAGGTTGGTTCTTTGAAAAGATGCCCCAAATTGACACGTCTTTAGCTGGACAGACTAAGAAAAAAGAGAAGAATCAAATTAGTAAAGTCAGACATGAAAGGAGGCACATGGCTACCAATCTTATCGAAATGAAATAGATATCAACAGAACACTGTGAACAGTTGTGTGACAAACACCCTGTAAAACGGGTGACATGATCAAGCTCTTGGAAGCACAAACTACCAGAACTCGAAGAAATAGGAAATATGACTCCATCTGTAAAAACTGTACTTCAAAAATGAGGGGAAAATGAAAATATCTGTAGATGAATCTGAGTATATTCACAGCCCAGCAGATCTACACCACAATACACAAAATCTTATTCTTTTAGGAAGTAATAATGTTAAAACATGAGTGACATGTGATATATCTTCTTTGTTACGCATTAAATAAGTATTTACCCAAATTACCCATGATATAAGGTATTTACCCAAATTACCCATTAAATAAGGAATCACAGGGAAAATCAAACTATTTTGGATTGAATCATATGGAAAATGTAACATATCGTTTGTCTTGTAGCATCTGAGGTGATGGAAATATCCTTTATTTTGGTAGGGATGTCAATTACCTGTATTCACAGGTGTATACATTAGCCAAAACACCAGCTATTCCCTTTTATGTGTGTAAAAAGTAGATATGTAAGAAACTAATACGATGAAAAACCCAAATGGCCAAACACCACCACCAGCAAAAATATAGCCTTTGTGAAAACAAGGCAAAAAAATAAAATTCTATCTGTTGAAATTTTATTTATGTGAATAAATGGATTATATATGTTATTAATTTCAATTAACATATTATATTGCTACAAAGGAAAATTCTAGAGCTTCAGTCAGGACAAATTCATGTGCAGCAGAAAGGCAAAATACTTGGAAAAAAATTATCAGAAAAAATCAGAGAAAAAAACATATGAGTGTAGTCTTAATTGGCTATCAATACAGATTCTTCTGTGTGTTGTGTCAGGCACTTTAGGGGACAATTTTAATTTAATTGCTTATCTATTTTTAATTTTTTTAACATTTATTCATTTTTTGAGAGACAGAGTGCAAACACAAGAGGGTCAGAGAGAGAGGGAGACGCAGAATCTGAAGGAGGCTCCAGGCTCTGAGCTGTCAGCACAGAGCACGACGCCAGGCTTGAACCCAGGAACCATGAGATCATGAGCTGAGCCAAAGTCGGACACCCAACCAACTGAGCCACCCAGGCGCCCCAGGGGACAATTTTTAACTAGAACTCACAATGTTTCTATTGCTTGATGGTGGTGGTCATTTTATAGAACATACAATATTTTTACATAAATCACTATATTTGGCCCAACAAATTATGACTTTGCTGCCAGCCTCTTCATGACATATGACGTCACTACCTCCTCTGGCACTCTCTGCGCTGCACCTTTCTTGAAGTTGTTTAATTGTTCGATATGTCCCCATCTGCATTCCATCATCCAGAAATTTATGAGGCTTCTCACCCAGTGGTGACCCCCCTTCTATTTGATTCCGAGAATTGTGTTTATGACATGCCCTTCTCTCCTTCAACTGTTTTCTTCAACTGATGGGAATTATAGCCGAGAGTAAACCCTTCCTGACTCAACCAGATGTCTGCACTCCACCATATGTCCCTGCTGCCACTTACTTGGGTGCATGCCATAGTCCACAGGGTGGTTTTATGACCACCAATCTCTCCCTTTGGGATAGAGTCTAACACATTTGTGAGCAAGACTTTGTTATACTAAAGAGCCAAGTATGCTCTACTGCTCAAAAGGAAGAAGGACAAGTGTCATAACTTGGTAGACAAAGACTTTTATGATATTCTCTTAATTTACCTTCCCAGGCCCGCTGACCACTTTTTTGCCTCAATGCCTTGGCTACCACTCCACGTGGATAATACACCATCCGCCTTGCTCTGACTTCAACCTGGAATGTTTCTGTCATCACTGTGTTTGGCTTTAACCATGGCACAAGTGAAGCGTCCCCTACAGGATTTGATGGACTGTGATCTAAGGAGTGGACAATCTGGCACTCAGGAGGTCAAACACTGTTGAGTTGGAAGATGTTACCTTGCAGCTGGTTTGTGTGAAAGAAGGCACGAGGGAGAGAGGAAAGCGGAAAGAAAGGGGGGTAGGGGTTAGGATGGATTTTTAAAGGCAGGAACTCGTTGATACATGAAAAACTCCAGAAAGCCGTGAACGGTTTTCTTCTTTTCTGCTTTAGGATAACAAAATTGGAAGGAGAGAAAGGCTGATACATTAGCCAAAACTCACACCCTTTATCTCATAGCTGCATTCCTCACGCTCGACAGAATTGTTTCCAGAATTTACGTGGCAGAGAACTCACTACGTGGAGCTAGATAATTACGGGTGTCCATATTGTAGAGTTTACCTGGGGATTAATGCTACACTTCTATCAATTGTGTCCGTCTCTTATTTGAATAAGATTTATTAGAATCAGGCCGCCGCACTCTCTTACAAATTTATAGGATCTTTCAATCTCACACCTTCTTGATCTCTCTCTACCCTTTTTCAAAATCAGAAGAACTTTATGGGACTATGATTTCAGCAGCATGGTTTCATAGAAGTCCAATAGATCTCAGAAAATAATATTCCAAAGTCCTACGACCCCATGATCTTGTTAAATACATTGAACAACGTTAAGTTTGTATTGCATGTGCACAAATACTCCCAAGGAGTAGATGGGAATGAGGGAGAATCTGCTGAATAATGAGCTGTCTAGGTAAAGCGAAATAGATCACAAAGAACTGTGTTCGCGTTTACATCATAAATTTGACAATTTACTCTTTAAAAAATCTACCTAATTGTCACCAGCAGTCTATTGCTTTTTCTTAATCCTATTATTTCCATTTCTGTGAAGACCCAATAAGTGTTAGACCAAAATAAAAATATGAAGGGGAAAGAACATACTTTGTTTTTCTTCTCTTTTCCTCTCAGATGAGCTCCACTGGAGATACCTTCAGTTCATGTGAAATGTATACATCCGAAGAAATGTATTAATAACGTATCTGTGGGTCTTCCTTCTATGTTCTTTTTTTTTCTAAAACTTAGACAAAAATCAGCAATTATCTGAACTAACCAGGCTTTGATTAGTTTTACTTTGAAATTGGAACTCTGTACTTTAAATGCATAGATATGATAAAAGGAAGTCTCAAAATACCTCCTTCTTTCTATTTTGTTTTTAATTATTTTGGTGAGACCATGGAAAATGAGTCCGATTGAGGGTATGAAAACTATACAGGACATTTCCCCCTTTCATAACCTTATCATTTCTCAGTAAAAGGTTGAGTTTATCTTGCCATTCCTGAGCTATTTATGCTATTTGAAGAGATCTACTCTGATGCATTTCATTCATATTTCATTCACAATCATGTCTTTGTACGAAGGCTTGATTTTTTTCCCCCTGAAATCGCTCAGACTTTCATTTCTTACTTTATACCTTACATGGAAAAACCCCTTAATCTTTCTTTAATAGAATTCTAGGACAGTAGCACAGATCAATTTGAGCCAGTTGCATTATTTAGTCTTTGGAATTGTTTTATGTGCATTTGCCATTTCTGAACTGAGACCACATCATATTTTAAAAAATAGATAGGTATAGCGAAAATGAAATGTATGTATCACTTGTTCATTAACGTCTGTATTCATATTTTTGTCATGTGTTTTGTTCCTACAAAAAATGCTGTAACTACATGTCTCTTTTCCTTTTTTTTTTTTTTTCCTGTTGCAAATTCAATTCTGGTAATTTTACCCCAATGGCAGTAAATTCATAGATGCTCTGCGTAAATGGTGTTAAACCATATATACCATCAATATAATTTGCATTTTCTTCATCGTTTCTGTTTCACTTTTTTTGTGCATCACAGAACTTTCATTTTAATTGGGAACTATCTTGCCTGTAAGATGCGTTTCTCCGGGATACCGCCCGGTTTACTGAATAGGAAAGAGAACTTCCCTACGGTATTAATTAATCCATTTCTTCCTTGTTGCCTCTCAAGGACACATAGTGATAAACCCCAGAGGGGAAGAAATGCCACATCTCCCTCATCCTTGGTTCTATACACTAAGAGGCGCTGCAGCAAATGAGGACACATGTTCCATATTTAAGGCATATATTTGAAATAATGTGGTATCCAAGTATAAATATTATATTATATTATATTATATTATATTATATTATATATATTCAAAATGAATGCAGATGATACACTATTCTTCCATCCAATCATGGAAAAGTCAGTATGAATCTTCAGTAAATTTGTTACTGTCTTTATCATTACCTTATATTCCTTAAATAAAGCTGGGAGACTTCTAGAAACATCAGTTCGACAAAACTTGGTTCTCTTTAACGTAAGTTCACTTTGTATTCTAAACCAAAGTATAGACATTACAAGAAAATTGAATGGGCATGTGCAATTAGCTAGTGCCCATCCCAGCATTATTTTTTACTATAATTAGAAGTATTACTCTCCTTCAAATATTTTTAATGCTTCAGGGAAGGGAAGATGATTTCCAGATTCTGGAAAACGGTTGCATTCTGCAGATAGTTTCCATGTTTAATCCTTGTGTCCCCTACCAGTCAGTGGAAAGAGGGCAAGAGGAAGAATAAAAGCATCATAAAGGCCCTAGAAGTTGCTCAGATTGGTCAGCCGGGTAAAGCATTTGCTAACAGCACGACTGCTCCTTTCTGACTCTTGCCAGAGCGGAGTTCCACAAACTGGGTGGGATTAAATAATGGAAGTTTATTCTCTGATGGCCCTGGAGGCTAGACGCCCGAGATCAAGGCGTTGGTCCCTTCTGAGGATGTGAGGGAGAATCCGTTCTGTGCCTCTCAACGAGCTTCTGGTGGTTGCCTGGCCGTGTTCATCGTTTCTTGGCTAATAGACACCTTGCTGTCATCTCTGCCTGCATCTGCACACGACATTCCCTGCATGAGTGTCTGTGTCTCCCCTTTTGATAAGGACACCAGGCATATCAGGGCCCCTCCCTACTGTGCCATGACCTCATCTAAATTAGCTCTATCTGCAATGACCTCATTTCTGAATCTGAGTGATTTAGGAAGGTTCTACATTACTGTGTTCTGTGGTCATTTAATACAGGTGGTCAGAGCGAGCCTGCTGGCAATTATGGCTTTGATCATTTTGATGAGTATCTATTGTCAGTATGTCTACATGAGGAGTGTGGTTGATCGCCAGTGTTTGGATCCCCGTCTCTACTGCTTTCTTCTGTCTTCCTCCTTCTCCTCCTTCCCCTTCTTCTGTTCCTCCCCCCCCTTCCTTCTTCTTTTTCTCCTCTATTTCACACACACACACACACACACACACACACACACACTGCATTGACTCCATAGATCACTTTTGGAAAAACTAACACCTTTATGACTGACAGTATTCCCATCTGCACACACAACATACCCCAATACTGACGGATGTGTCCTCTACTTTTCTCTGTGCGTTTTGCACAACTGTGGCAAGGTGCGATTGTGAATGTGATATTATCTATGCCCTTGTAAACATTATGACATCTTTAAAGGAAGTTTAATTTTTTTTTCTTTTACTGGCATAGTCAATACAGACAGTGGATGTTTTTGGTGTTTCTTTCTTTTTGTTTGTATGTTTTGTTTTGTTTATTGACTGGTAAATTCACTCATTCTCATTGCTTAGTTGTAGATTTCTTTTCTGATTTTAAGCTCACAAAGGTTGGTTCTTCTTTTCCAATCATGTTATTTTCATTGATTTTCCTACTATTCTGAGTATGCTACCTGGTATTCCTGATGCATTCTGGAAAGACCCATGGCTGTCGGGTGTATTTAACCTCATTCCTCATCTCAGGGGACTCTCACTATTCCAGCCCCAAAATATGCTGTTTGAGGAGTTGTTGAGGTTTCTGTTTTATTTTTTAAGTAGAAATCCTTTGTACGTTTAGGGAAGTTCCTCTCTATTCCATGCTGGCAATATATTTTATTAATTATAGTTAGAATTTATCATCATTTTATTTTTTTAATTTTTAAGTGGTTATTTCTTTTGACTATTTTTTTTAGTTCTTAAATTGTTTTAAAAATTTATTTATTGTAGGGGTGCCTGGGTGGCTCAGTTGGTTAAGCAACTGACTTCGGCTCAGGTCATGATCTCGCAGTCCGTGGGTTCAAGCCCCGCATCGGGTTCTGTGCTGACAGCTCGGAGCCTGGAGCCTGCTTTGGATTTTGCGTCTTCCTCTCTCTGTTCCTCCCCTGCTCATTCTCTGTCTCTGTCTGTCTCTCAAAAATAAACCTTAAAAAAATAAAATTTATGTATTGTTTAATTTACATCCAAGTTAGTTAGCATATGGTGCAACAATGATTTCAGGAGTAGATTCCTTAATGCCCCTTATCCATTTGGCCCATCCATCCTCCCACAATCCCTCCTGCAACCCTGTTTGTTCTCCATATTTATGAGTCTCTTCTGTTCTGCCCCCCTCCCTGTTTTTGTATTATTTTTGCTTCCCTTCCCTTTAGTTCATCTGTTTGAATCTTAAATTTCTCATATGAGTGAAGTCACATAATATTTGTCTTTCTCTGAGTAATTTCGCTTAGCATAATACCCTCCAGTTCCATCCACGTAGTTGCAAATGGCAAGATTTCATTCTTTTTGATTGCCGAGTAATACTCCATTATATACATATATACCACATCTTCTTTATCCATTCATCTGTCCATGGACATTTGGGCTCTTTCCATACTTTGGCTATTGTTGATAATGCTGCTATAAACATGGGGGTGCCTGTGTCCCTTCGAAGCAGCACACTTGTATCCCTTGGATAATTGCCTAGTAGTGCAATTGCTGGGTTGTAGGGTAGTTCTATCTTTAGTTTTTTGAGGAACCTCCACACTGTTTTCCAGAGTGGCTGCACCAGTTTGCATTCCCACCAGCAGTGCAAAAGCGATCCTCTTTCTCCACATTCTTGCCAACATCTGTTGTTGCCTGAGTTGTTATGTTAGCCATTCTGACAGGTGTGAGGTGGTATCTCATTGTGGTTTTGATTTGTATTTCCCTGATGATGAGTGATGTTGAGCATTTTTTCATGTGTCAGTTGGCCATCTGGATATCTTCTTTGGAAAAGTGTCTTTTCATGTCTTTTGCCTATTACTTCACTGGATTATTTGTTTTTTGGGTGTTGAGTTTGATAAGTCCTTTATAGATTTTTGGATACCAACACTTAATGTGATGTGCCGTTTGCAAATATCTTCTCCCATTCCGTCAGTTGCCTTTTAGTTTTGCTGATTGTTTCCTTCACTGTGTAGAAGCTTTTTATTTTGATGAGGTACCAAAAGTTCATTTTTGCTTTTGTTTCTCTTGCCTCCGGAGACGGGTTGAGTAAGAAGTTGCTGCGCGTTTTTGCCTGCTTTCTCCTCAAGGATTTTGATGGCTTCCTCTCTTACATTTAGGTCTTTCATCTATTTTGAGTTTATTTTTGTGCATGGTGTAAGAAAGTGGTCCAGGTTCATTTTTCTGCGTGTCACTGTCCAGTTTTCCCAGAACCACTTGCTTAAGAGACTGTCTTAGTATATGTGTTGCCAAAGCGAGCACTGAAGAGACTGTCTTCATTCCATTGGGTATGCTTTCCTGCTTTGTCAAAGATTAGTTGGCCATATGTTTGTGGGTCCATTTCTGGGTTCTCTATTCTGTTCCACTGATCTGAGTGTCTGTTTTTGTGCCAGTACCATACTGTCTTGATGACTACAGCTTTGTAATACAGCTTGAAGTCCAGGATTGTGATGCCTCCAGCTTTGGTTTTCAAGATTGCTTTGGCTATTCAAGGTCTTTTCTGGTTCCATGCAAATTTTAGGATTGTTTGTTCTAGCTCTGTGAAGAATGCTGGTGTTACTTTGATAGATATTGCATTGAATATGTAGATTGCTTTGGGTAGAATAGACATTTTAACAATATGTGTTCTTCCTATCCAGGAGCATGGAATCTTTTTCCCTTTTTTTTTTTGTGTCTGCTTCAATTTCTTTCATAAGCTTTCTATAGTTTTCAGCGTATTGATTTTTCACCTCTTTGGTTAGACTTGTTCCTAGGTATTTTATGGTTTTTTATGCAACTGTAAATGAGATCGATTCCTTGATTTCTCTTTCTGTCACTTCGCTGTTGGTGTATAGGAATGCAACCAATTTCTGTGCGTTGATTTTATATCCTGCAACTTTGGTGAATTCATGAATCAATTCTAGCAGTTTTTTGGTGGAATCTTTAGGGTTTTCCATATAGAGTATCATGTCACCTGTGAAAAGTGAAAGTTTGACCTCCTCCTGGCTGATTTGGATGCCTTTTATTTCTTTGTGTTGTCTGACTGCAGAGGCTAAGACTTCCAATACTATGTTGAATAACAGTGGCGAGAGTGGACATCCTTGTCTTGTTCCTGACCTTAGGGCGAAAGCTGTCAGTTTTTCCCCATTGAGGATATTAGCAGTGGGTATTTCATATATGGCTTTTATGATCTTGAGGTATGATCCTTCTATCCCTACTTTCTTGAGGGTTTTTATCAAGAAAGAATGCTGTATTTTGTCAAATGCTTTGTCTGCCTCTGTTAAGAGGAGCATATGGTTCTTGTCCTTTCTCTTATTGATGTGATGTATCACATTGATTGTTTTGCAGATATTGAAACAGCCCTGCATCCCAGGTATAAATCCCACTTGGTCGTTGTGAATTTTTTAAATGTATTGTTGGATATGGTTGGCTAATATCTTGTTGAGGATTTTTGCATCCGTGTTCATCAGGGGAATTGGTCTATAGTTCTCCTTTTTACTGGGGTCTTTGTCTGGTTTTAGAATCAAGGTAATGCTGGCCTTGTAGAATGAGTTTGGAAGTTTTCCTTCCATTTCTATTTTTTGCAACAGCTTCAAGAGAATAGGTGTTAACTCTTCTTTAAATGTTTGGTAGAATTCCCCTGGAAAGTCATCTGGCCCTGGTTTCTTATTGGGAGATTTTTGATTACTAACTCTATTTCTTTACTGGTTATGGGTCTGTTCAGAGTTTCTATTTATTCCTGTTTCAGTTTTGGTAGTTTATATGTTTCTAGGAATTTGGCCTTTTCTTCCAGATTGCCCATTTTATTGGCATATAATTGCTCATAATATTCTCTTATTATTGTTTGTATTTCTGCTCTGTTGGTTGTGATCTCTCCTCTTTTATTCTTGATTTTATTTATTTGGGTCCTTTCCTTTTTCTTTTTGATCAGACTGGCTAGTGGTTTATCAATTTTGTTAATTATTTCAAAGAACCAGCTCCTGGTTTCATTGATCTCTTCTGGTTTGTTTTTTGTTTGTTTGTTTGTTTTTTGGGGGTTTTTTTTTGTTTGTTTGTTTTGGATTTGATAGCATTGATTTCTGCTCTAATCTTTACTATTTCTTGTCTTCTGCTGGCTTGGGGTTTTATTTGTTATTCTTTTTCCATCTCTTTGAGGTTTAAGGTTAGGTTGTGTATCTGAGACCTTTCTTCCTTTCTTTTGGAAGGCCTGGATTGCTATATACTTCCCTCTTATGACTGCCTTTGCTGCATCCCAGAGGTTTGGGGCTGTGGTGTTATCATTTTCATTGGCTACCATGTACTTTATAATTTCCTCTTTAATTTCTTGGTTAGCCCATTCATTCTTTAGTAGGATGTTCTTAGTCTCCAAGTATTTGTTATCTTTCCAATCTTTTTTCTTGTGAGTGATTTCATGTTTCATAGTGTTGTGGTCTGAAAACATGTAAGGTATGATCTTGATCCTTTGTGCTTGTTGAGGGCTGATTTGTTTCCCTGTATGTGATCTATTCTGGAGAACGTTCCATGTGCACTCGAGAACAATGTATATTCTGCTGCTTTAGGATGAAATGTTCTGAGTATATCTGTTAAGTCCATCTGGTCCAGTGTGTCATTCAAAGCCATTGCTTCCTTGTTGATTTTCTGTTTAGATAATCTGTCCATTGCTGTAAGTGAGGTGTTGAAGTCCCCTATACTATTATAGTCTTATTATCAATGAGTTTATGTTTTTGATTAATTGATTTATATATTTGGGTGCACCATGTTTGGAGCATAAATATTTACAATTGTTACATCTTCTTGGTGGATAGATCCCTTAATTATAATATAACACCCTTATTCATCTCTCATTGCAGCCTTTATTTTAAAATCTAGATTGTCTGATATAAGTATGGCTACTCCGGCTTTCTTTTGTTGACCATTAGCATGATAGATGGCTCTCCATCCCCTTATTTTCAATCTGAAGGTGACTTTAGGTCTAAAATGGGTGTCTTGTAAACAGCATCTAGATGGATCTTGTTTTCTTATCCATTCAATTACCTTGTGTCTTGATTGGAGTGTTTTGACCATTGACGTTTAGAATGAGTACTGATGATTCTAAATTCTGGTTCAGACATCTTGCTTGTATCTATGTGGATTAATTCCCTGGCTATCATTTTTTCCTGTTCTTTCTTTTGGGATGAATTCCTTTTTTTTCTTTTTTTTGTCATTTTGGGGGAAGAAAAGGAACTAGTAATGTAAAAAAAGTTAAAAAATTAAAAACAACACAAAGAAATCAGATAAAGGATGCTAGATCCCAGGTGTGTTTTGGTCTGGTTGTTGAAAGAAGATTAATAGATTAGGGGAAAAGGGGGAAAGAAAATAAAAGAAAAAAAGGAAAATAAAAAACAAGGGAAAAAAGAAAAAGAAAACGCTTGAAAATTTGAAAAACTGAATACAATAAAATAGAATAAAATGAGATGATGGAAGTAAGATAGAATTTAAAAAATCTACAAAGAAGTAAAAAATATGGTAGAAAAATTAAAGAAAAATCTTTGTTATAAAAATGGAAAATAAAAATAGATTTTTTTAATTTCTGTATTTAAGAATAAAAAAAGAAAGGAAAAAGAGAGAAAAAAATGGATAAAAGGACCAGCGAACAGAATGAAGTATGATTGAAATTACGTCTGGTTTCCTGTAGAAGTCAAGCTATGAAGCACTTTATAGTCCGTAAACTAAGCCAGCGGAGAGACTTGTGTTCCTGAAGAGCGAGGTTGGCCCAGTAGGGCGGGGCTTAGTGTAATGACCTCGTTCTCCACCAGATGGCGCTGCTTAGCTTACTGGGGTGAATTGTGGCGCTCGTAGGTGCGTGTATGCGCATGCGCGGGAGCGGTGAAAATGGCGTCACCCAGCTGCCGGGGCTCTAGTATTGGAACTCTGTGATCTCCCTGACCTGCAATCGCGTACCTGTCCTTTGTCTCCGGCTTCCGTCCACTCCCGGCTTTTACCCTGTCCGTGACTAAGCCGTGAGGCTGCCAGGCAGAACCTCCCTCGAGTTTTATCTCAGATGCGGCTGTGTCTCCCGACCCCTCCCGTCGGAGGGACCGCGGCTTTGACCTGCTCGCATCCTCTGCAGGAGGCTCCCGTGGAGCGATGGCCGGTGCCGGCCGCACCCAGGAACATTCGCCAGACTGTGCTGCTGCCCACGCCTGGAGACTGCGGCCGGGGGCCAGCCCGCCCCAGAAAAAGTTCACGCGATCGTGTGGTAGCGTTTCAGGGATTATGGAAAATCACAACACACATCCGGCACCAGGCTTCACCCCCAACGACCCTGTTCCAGCACCAGCGAATGTGGTCGTTCCCCGGGGTCCGCTGGGGCCTCTGGGGTCCACTGGGGTGGCCGCACGGACAATACTAAATGTCCTCCCAGCAGGGGAACCGCCGCTCCCCGCGTGGCCCGGGGACCTCGCTCTCTGCTCCCATGGATCGGCCCTTCCCTCCAGAGCACCGCCAGGTTTGTGGGATTTAAACCCTCTCCTTCCTCCCGTTTTTGTTCAGTCCCTTACATACTCTTTCTTTTCTCTCCGGCTGCTTTGGGGCGGGGGATGCTCCCTGTACCTCCCCCCACCCCGTCTGTGTCCTCTCTAGGCAAGGAAAAACAGCTCCCCCTGCCCTCCGCGGCTTCTCTCTCCTCCAGTTGACCTCTCCGCGCTGCCGCAAACCTGCCGAGTTCTGAGGTTCAGGTTGTGCACATTGTTGTGTTAATCCTCCAATCGGTTTTCTAGCTGTGCGGGATGCTGGAGTGTTGATCTGGCTGCATTTCAGGGAGGAGAGATGCAAAAGAAACTTCCGGGCCGTTCCGCCATCTTGGCTCCTCCCCCTCTTCATTTTAGCATCCTTTAAAAATGTATTTTTCTGCGCTTACAGAGATATCACATGTATAGTTTCCTTTTTCTTTTAATGTGCCTGTTTACTTTAAATGACTCAAATTTTAACCACCTTCATATGCTTGTACTCCTGAAATTAATCCTGCTTGAAAAGGCTGTACTCTGTGATACGTTTTCCTTTGATTTATCACTAGAAACGTATGTGTGTATATATATATATATATATATTATATATGTATATATAGTATATATGTACATATGTATAATACATTAATATATGTATTATATATTATATATAATATACGTATACATATAATATTATGTATTATGTATGTATGTATTATGTATTATAATATATAATTATAATACATATAATTATGTCACAGAATGCATATTATTATATATAATAACTATATATAACTTTCTACATTTTGCATCGATAAAAAAGATTGTTGAAAGATTAGACTCCAATTTTCTTCCTTTTTATTGTTTTTATTAGGGTTTAGAATCAGGATTATGCTGCCCTCAAGAACATTTCAAAATAGATTCATGAGTCTTCCCAGTCCCTGTCAAATATATATCGTTTCAATGCTCCTATAAATTCTGTCTCCCGTTATATGTTCTAATCCTTTTCTCGAAATTTATAGAATACATATCCTATGCATTTTTTCTAACTTCGTAACCTTGTTATTTGCTGTCATTTTTCTTGACATCCTTGGGTTTTCTTCCCATGCAATCAAAACTCTGCAGTGATAATAAAAATCACCTCCTTTCTTCAAATATGGATGTCCTTCATGCTTACTGATTTAACTGTATTAACTAGTACCTTCAACGTTATATGTATTTACATTATATATCTTTATATATATAGTTTATATAGCATATATATTAGCATGATATATATTAACATCATGCATAAACATATATAATATATGTGTATTTCTGTTTTACTGTTTTAAAAAAATTTTTTTAATGTTTCTTTATTTTTGAGAGACAGACAGGGCGAGCCAGGGAGGGGCAGAGAGAGGGAGACACGGAATCCAAAGCAGGCTCCAGGCTCCAAGGTGTCGGCGCACAGCCCAACACGGGGCTCAAACTCACGAACTGCGAGATCATCACCTGAGCTGAAGTTGGACACTTAACTGACTCAGCCACCCAGGAGCCCGTGTTTTTTTCTCTCAATGAAGGACAAGCCTTAAGTTTTTTTCAATGCCTTTCATTACTTATGGCAATGACTTGTGTAGGCTGTGATTAGATGAACACCTCTAGTAAACTGACATATAATGGACATTCACATTTGTCCTCGAAATAAATCTCAATTCGCCACAGTGATTTTTTTCATTAAACATCAGCTGGATTGTCTTTGCTAGTTGTTGAAAATATTTCGATCCCTGTGTTGTTGTTTGTCCTCTACTTGTTGGATTTCATGTCAATGCTTTGCTTGCTTCGTGATAAAAATTTGGAACTGTTTCTCCCTTTCTATGTTCTAAATCAGGGTAAATATTAGCAAGTAAGTCTTGTTTCCAAGGGGGCGGAAAAGAACTGGAAAGCCATCTGGAAATGCTGTCTTTGAGGAGGAGAGTGGATGAGGCGGGGAATGAGGTCTGGTCTCTCTGGGATTATATGATTAATCAGTTTCCAGTTCCCATTTCTTCTGGGAAAACTGAAATATGTACATACAGCAAATCAGCCACATCATTGGAGTGCTCAAGTGCATTTTCTACGAATGGATCAAACAGGTTGCTTTCCATCCCTTCGTGTCCTTCATAGCTGTGATGTCCTGACATCATTTCTTACTCTATATATGTGGGCTCTGTCCCCCCTTTTAATGATTATCATATTAAATACTTTATCTACTACATGTTATTGTTACCAAAGAACCAATATTAGGCATTTTCATTTAAGTGTTATCATCATTTATATTTCACATTTTATCATTGACACTTAATCTTTATGAATTTGTCTTTAATTGCTGAAGCACCTGTGTGTGGTATTTTGCATTTTGCTTGGAAAATCCAGCTTAGGTTAGAATGCTCCCTTACGGCATCTCCATCATCAGCAGGATTAATCACTTAGTGTAGTTCCTGGTTTAAAACAGCTAAATACATTCCTGACTGTGACTCTGCACGGGTCAGACACTCTTGACTCTGGCACTCTGAAAGGTAACTATTTAAAATGTCAAGCCCTGGGGCGTCGGGCTGGCTCAGTGGGTAGAGAGGGAGAGTCTTGATCTCAGGGTTCTGAGTTTGAGCCCCATGTTGGGTGTAGAGATTACTTAGAAATAAGATAAGATAAGATAAGATAGATAAGATAAGATAGATAAGATATAAAATAAAATAAAATAAAATAAAATAAAATAAAATAAAATAAAATAGTGAAGTAAATACAACCATGAGGAAATAGCATGGATTTGTGCCATCAAACAGCAGAATTTGGGGTGCCTGCCTAGCTCAGTCTATAACGCATGCAACTCTCAGTTTTGCGATCATGAGTTTGAGCCCCACATTGGGCGTTGAGGTTACTTAAAAAAAAAAAAGCAAACAGTAGTGGAATTTTATATACTTTAGGAATTTAAACACAGCATTGTGTTCCAAAAGTATGAGGGAGGCAAGGATACATAGTTGAAAGCAATATTTGGAATTTAAAGGCATCCTGCGAATGGAACCCTATGTACTAAATTTCTAATCTCTTCTATTGACTCTTACCCAACCTTTATATCACGATTTCCATTTTCCTTCTTTCTTCTTCTAGGTTTCAGTTACTCTGTGTTTAACTTAGGGATTTCCTATCGTATGTACAATTGTAAAAATCCCAGGGTGTTTGAAACATGGCTTTTTTGTGGTTGTTGAATCTGAACTAGGAATGGTTGGATTCCATGAACCCAAACCATCTACTTGAGCCGGTCTTTTTGGTGCTGCTGTTCAGAGTGTTACCCCAGCTTTCTTTGCTGATGAGCCTAGTGTTAAATGTTGCCACTTACAAAACGGATTTGTAATATGATAGTGACTTTCGGCTCTTTCACAACGTCTGTATAAAATACTTTGTACTGAAGGAGTGTGATTACCCATATTAGTGCTAATGGAAAATGTCTCAAAGCCAAATCGTTTTCAATAAGTGTGCATTAGCACCCTTTGAATAGTAGAATCACTGGAAATTAAGTCGATGCCCTAAGGAAATTATGTGCTTTTTGGAATTTTACCACAATTTTACTTTGTTGTTTAATAAAAACTTGTAAAATAACCTGTTTAAAAGCAAAATCCATACTTTAACTCTTACTAACAGTAAGGCTTCTCAAAGTTTAGTGTCATCCGTGTACTAATGACTCTAAGAGATATTAAAATTTGAGTCTCAGAAAAGCATTAGACAGGCACACTGTGTGCCAGTTTTTAATTTTTAAAAAACTTTTCCAGATTTAATGAGATAGAACTGACATATAATATAATATAATATATAATGAGATATATTTGATATATTGTGTACATTTAAAGTGTACAACGTGGAGTGCCTGGGTGGCTCAGTCAGTTGAGCGTCCTCCTTCGGCTCAGGTCATGATCTCACGGCTTGTGAGTTCAAGCCCCGTGTCGGCCTCTGCTGAGAGCTCAGAGCCTGGAGGCTGGAGCCTGCTTCAGATTCTGTGTCTCCTTCTCTCTCTCTGCCCCTCCCCTACTCATGCTCTGTCTCTCTCTATGTCTCAAAAATAAATAAATATTAAGAAACATTTGAAGTGTCTAATGTGAGGATCTATGTATATATTCCTACATGATTAGCACAATGAGGCCAGTTAACTCATCTGTCGCAGGACATTTAACCATTTTTGTGTGTGGTGAGAACTTTTAAGATCAACTTGCTTAGCAACTTGCAAGCAGACGATTCATTGTGGATACCTATAGTCATCGTGTTGTACATTAGACCCCACAACTTCCATCTCATGACTGAGCGTTTGTACTTTTTCACCACTCCATCCATTTCCCCCACCCCAGCCCCTGGCAAATACCAGTCGACTCTGTTTCTGTGCTTTCTCGTCTTTGTTTTTAGGTTCCACATCTAAGTGAGATCATCCAATATTTGTCTTTTTTTGTCTGACTTATTTCACTTAGCATAATGCCCTCAAAGCTCATCCATATTACCTCAAGTGGCATAGTCACCTTTTATGGCTGAACCACACACACACATCGCTGTTTCTTTATTCACTTCTCCTCTGATGGGCATCCAGGTTGTTCCACGTCTTGGCCATTATAAATAATGCTTCAATGAACATGGAGGGGTGGGGTGCAGATATCTCTTCAACATAATGATTTCATTGACTTTGGATATATACCCAGAAGTGGGGTTGTTGGATCACATGGTAGTTCTATTTGAGGAACGTCCATGCTGTTCTCCCAGGGTGGCTGTACCAGTCTGCTTTCTCACCAGCAGTGCAAGAGTTGTCTTTTCTCCACATCTCACCAACACCTGTCATCTCTTATATTTTTTTGGTGATAATCATTCTAGCAGGTGTCAGACAATGTCTTATGGTGGTTTTAATTTGCTTTTCCCTGGGCACCTGGCTAGCTCAGTAGGAAGAGCATGTGAGTCTCAATCTTGTGGTTGTGGGTTTGAGCCCCATGTTGGGTGTAGAGATTACTCGTCCCTGATAATTGGTGATGTGGAGGAAATTTTCCAGTACCTGTTGGCCATTTGCACGTCTTCTTTGGAAAAATGCCTGTTCAGATCTTCTGCCCACATTTTAATTGGTTTATTTGGGGTGTTTTGCAGTTGAGTTCCTTATAAATTTTAGATACTAATCCTTTTCCTGATATATGGTTTGCAAATATTTCCCTCCGTTACTTAAGATTTTCATCTTGTTCATCTTTTGAAGCCTTTTCATGAGATGTGGACCCACTGGTTTATTTTTGCCGTGGGTGACATATCCAGAAAATCATTGCCAAGACCAATGTCAAGGAGCTTTTCTCCTATCCCTTCTTCTAAGAGTTGTATGGTTTCAAGCTTTACATTTAAATCTTTAACCCATTTCTAGTTAAACTTTTTGTAAGATAGGGTTCTGGTTTCATTCTTTTGCATGTGAATATCCAGTTTCCTCGACACCTTGTATTACAGAAACTATATTTTACCCATTGAGTATTCTTGGCTACCTTTTCTATATTAGTTGAACATCCAGTAGAAGCCAGATTTAAGTTGTGATAATCCTTGCTAGACTATAAATACTGACATACATGGGATTCTTTAATAATTTAACTTGCTAGCAAAATGGAATGACTGTAAAATCAACACAAGTTATCCAAAGCAAGAATCCATTCATCCTGGCTTATATTAATTGTTTCTTTTAGAATGTTCAGTCAGTATTAACCAAAAGAAAGAAAAACAACCACAAGATTATTTATGTTCAAAGTGGAAATCATATGAAGTAAATCTGTGTCTATATTTAATGTTCTTTTTTTTAAAAGTTCTTAATGTTCTTAAGGCAATTTTCCTATTAGCAGATAACGATGTCTAATATTTTTACTTCCAACCCACCTAGTATAATTGCCTTAGAGCCTCTGTTTTGATGAAGTGTGAAATGTGATAATCATACAGAAGAATAAGAAGGATGGAGTGCATTTGCTGGAAATCTCCACTGTTTTGTAGGGACACAGGGCTGGCGGCTTTGAACCCTCCCAGGGGAGCAAGAATCGTCTAGACACCTCACAGTGGTGATGTGCCTAATATAAGACTCTGTGTCTCAAATTGACATATTATGGTTTCATCTCCTTTTCCTTCCTTCTGATGGAAGTGCTAATAAGTAGAAAAATGGCCAAGAGACTGTCAAAGCAAAAAAAAAAAAAAATATATATATATATATATATATATATATAGAGAGAGAGAGAGAGAGAGAGAGAGAGAGATAGAAAAAGAATAGCTCCATGGAACGTGACTGCATTTTTAAGCAGTTAGGGAATTAAACCCTGTTATTATCACTGTTCCCCCATCTTTGTTTTCAAGAAAACTATACCTATATTATCCTTCAAAACAAACCTCGAATCACCTTTCATAAATCTTGCTGGTTAGTCACACAGAGACAGAGAAGAGACAAAGAATATGTAGGTTCATACATTTAATATCATTATTTAGAGTGCTAGGCAAGCCAGCCTCTGTTACAGCCAAAGATTTTTCATCCAATGCCAATAAATAGGTAAAGCACAAAAGTTATCCAAAAAGCAAGTGGTATTGGCTCAATGAAGTTCATAATAACACACAGAAAAGAATGCAAAGGAGAACAGAAGTATGCTTCCTTCTAAAGTCGACCACAATCACAGTGTTCGTCTTATCTACCTTGATGGGGACACCAGAGGGAACCTGCCACCATGTTCTCCTTGCTGTCCTTCATTTGGGGCTCAGTCGTGACCGGTTTGCCCTCTGGGAAGGTACTATCTTGCATCCCAAACCAACCTGCTCCAGTCCTTCTCCATCCTGCGGGAGGTCATGTATTCATGATTACTCCTTTTTGAACATTGTAGTCTGGAGTGTCGTCTCAACACCTCCCCAGAATGCACTCATGGAGTCCAACAATGATTTACTTGTTGGTCCAAATCCTGTGATCGTTCTCCTCTAGTCCTTCTCTTTGACTTTGGATAGTAGCTGTCCTCTTCCCTGAAGCATCGTGGCTGGGCTGGGCTTGGATTGTACTTGTGAATCCTGTTCTTCTTCCAATGGCTTCTCCATCAGTGCCCACCTCCTTCTACCCTTTATATCTTTTTCCACCAGTCACCCTTGGTGGAGGTGCAAACTGTCGTCTCTATGAACAATCTGCACAATTCCAATTTTATTCCTACTCTCTCTACAATATTTTGAATTACTTCCTGGACGTATTTTCCCGAATGACCCCTTTTCTGAAAAGACTATCCATTGAGTGGGATCAATATACAAGGAGTCATTTGTAAACACTCCAAGGAAGAGGAAGGAAGATTGGATGTTTTCAGTATGATTTTTAAGTACACAGATTTCTCCTCCCTAGTGTGGTTTCCTCTGTGGTTGCCTCCTGACACAGCCTGGGATGGAACAGGGGCCATATAGGTGTGTGTGTGGCTTGAGACACTTTCTTAGTTGATTGTGATACCCATTCATTATTCTAAAGGAAAGAATTTTCATCTCTGAGGAAAGGCTCTTGGGAGAACCAGTCACTGGTATGAAGGCTTGGGTCAGAATAATTACAACTTGGTTACATCCTCATGAGCAATCCTGTGGTTAGAACTTTGCACTTATGATGTCGATACTTGTTCACATCTTCAGAACACATGTCATTTCTCAATCATTTCAGGGGTTGTGATTTTCTCATACCGTGGTTATCTTCAAGCCATACATTTATAGGTCCCAGGAGATCCAAGCGATATCCGTGATGTAGGACAGAAAGAGAAGCCATGAGCCAGCATATGCTTCTGTCTCTGATGAAAATTCTGTGCTATGCATTGTGTTCTTGCACACAACGGACTTCTCCACACAGAGCATCCCAGCAGGTCCATGGCATCAAAGAGTGATACGTTCTTGCCACAGGGAATGTTCACCCAGTGTCATGCAGGAGGTAACAGATCCGGAGAGAAAATTCAGGACTTGTGTCCAAGAAGTCAGTGCAACGTAGGGGATACCCCTGGGGGACTGTTTTGTTAGTGGGACCAAAGACACGTAGGGAGAATCGGGGCTTCAGAAACCCTGGGTTCCTGTTCTAGCTTCACTTTCCAGCTGATAGACACTGTGCAAGTCACACAATGATTTGGGGCTACATTTATTTCTCTCTATAAAATGAGCTAATAATGCTTATCCTCCTCTCAATTTTTTTTCACTGCAAGAATAAAAAGAGAAAATGCATGAAAAGCACTATGTAAATTCCACAGCATTATAAAGATGAAAGGTGGTATTACAGGAGATATTTTTATGCTTCACTTAAAAGCTCAAATAAAGCATTCCTTCCTATAAAGGGCAGTTTGCTTCTGTCTGGCATAAGTCCTGCTACTGAACAATATCAGGTGGTTTGTTTTTTTTTTTTTTTTTCTGTAATGAGAAATGAACGAGTTGCCTGTAGTACTTCTGGCCTCTGGCTTGAACAGAAATGTGCAACATGAACTTTTGTGTGGAAGGCACTCTGTAAAATGACCTGAAATGCAATCGACTTTGGACAATTATCCAAAAATCGTAACCCCAGGACTGATACCGTAATCTTGTAGAACTCTAGCATACATTGGGGCAGGCGGGCACACCTGTGTACAAAGGTTCAAACTACGAGAACCAATGGAAACATTGACGACCCATCAACCTGAAACCACCTGGTGCACCCCAAATGCAGATATCTGATGGGATCCTACTATATTTAACACTCATCATGCAGAGAATTGCAGTTTGTCATACATTTTTTTACTGTGTAGAATTAAACTTCCAAAGCCATAAAACCGCTCACAACTTATTTATGGAGAGCTGACCTTTTCATCTTATTTAATTTTTTAAAAATTTCTTTTGCATGAACAACACTTTTTAAAATTTCCCTGGCAGGGACAAAGTATCTCCTTTGGAATTCGGATGCGGTTGTTCTTTGAGACGTTTTTATTCTATATCTCACAAATTCAAATTATGGAAGCCATATTGAGTTTCAAAAATGTATACTTTACACAGTTTTCTTTCAGTGCTTTTGGATTTGAATGTTTGGATGACTCCTTTCCTTTTTGATGATGCTGTACAGCGATACCTACCCACCATCAAATATTTGCCATTTTGGGTGCCTGGGTGGCTCAGTCGGTTAAGCATCCTATTTGACTCAGGTCATAATCTCACAGTCCGTGCTTCGAGTCAGGCTCTGTGCTGACAGCTCAGAGCCTAGAACCTACTTCGGATTCTGTGCCTCCCTCTCTCTCTGCTTCTCCCCACCCCCCCAACAAAATAAACATTAAAAAAATTACCATTTGATTGATACTTGTTAAAATAGGCTATTATAGAATATATGATTCTTTCTGTAAAATGTACCCTATTAGACAAAATAAATATTAGAATGTAAAGTTCAGTTTGGCATTTTGACCCCATACTGGTTGTCTGAAAATAAACAAGACTTTCCTGTTGTTTTTTTTTTACTTCCTTGGAACGCTCTACACAGACTAGTATAGTCATTGTTGATTTCCAAATTCTGAGTCAGGTGGCATAACAGAAATAAATAAAGTCTAAATTCAGAGCCTAGACCTGTTTTCCTTTTCAGGCTACAAATTTCAGTAAAATCACTGTAATTTTCTTCCTTAAAGTTATTCACCCTTCCTCTCTTCCTCAGTCTCATTGCTAAGGTTTTCTCTCTCATTTCCTGCTAGAAGAAATCCACAACAGAAAGTGGCATAGTAGGATAAATATAAAATATTTTTTACAAACCATAGTTCTGTTGTTGGACACATCCACTATCAGTGTCTCTCTCTCTCTTTTTAAAGATTTTAATTTTAAGTAACCTCTACACCCAATGTGGGTCTGGAACTCACAACCGGGAGACCAACACTTTTCCTTCTCTCTCTGCTGCATTTTGTATCTTATCCCAGGGCTGGACCCATGATGTGTTTTATTGGAAAAGTTCACACACTGAGGAGTTGGCATTGAGAAGCAGATAAGGTCTTGGGTACAGCAGGTGTTTTTATATCATTAGAAGCAATTCACCCTCCAACGGCTTATCAGTTCAGTTGGTGGCGGAGTGGTCGCTGATACTTGAAAAACGTTCGATACAGAAAGTTAACGAATGAGATAGGATTGAGAGAGGGGGTGGGATGCTGGGGGGCACGCTTGGTTCCCAACCATTGTGGCAATTGTCAGACTGTTCTGGCCTGGCTCACATTCCTGAATAAAATCCCTCAGATGTGTAGAGAGAAAGATCTCGCTTCTCTGACTTAATGCTTTAAGAAGCAGAGAGAACTTTCCCAAAGTTGTGAGCTTTTTTTAAAGTATTTCTTATATTCATGTTCCTCAGCCTCTTTCTTCTGAGTGATTGATTGGTTTTATGTCTTTTGAGTGTTTTCTGAGATCTTCTAAGAAAATACCTCTTTCTTTATTCTTTTTTATACCCTGTAATTAACAAATATGCGTACTGGTATGCCCTAATTTATTGCACATCTTACACTGGACTAACTCGTACACATGTCATTCTGATAAGTGCTGGAAGGTAAAATGAAAATCTCCCCCTTCTCCAACAGACTTATTTTAACTTCTTGACAACGTATTCCTGACATGTTATTGATGAGCTATTAAGTGCCAGCAGGAACTTACATAATCCTTCAGTATCAAGTGTGCAAATCGCTGTTTGCGGCTCACGAGAAAGCAGCAAATGGCAGAGTAGGCGCCCTCGTCTTGTGTAGGGAACTGGCCCTCAATTTAACCATGTCAATGACTGGGAGACAGAGAGGGAATAAAGTACAACAAACAGAAACCAGTGCCATTCTACCTGTTTTCAGGGAATAACTGAAAAGATTATTTCATGAGGCCATCTTACCATCACAGTAGAAAGAACAGTATGTCTCTTTTCTTGCTGTTGTTTATACTTGATCTCAGACTTTCCCGGGAACGTGGGTGTAACATTCTACAGTCTTCCTGTGTGTGAACATCTCAGGTCTTCATGGCTGTCTGTCTAACTATCTATAAGACCATTTTTTAAATTATTGTTTATATTGTGGGTTGAACCCTAAAGTTGGTGTCCTCAAACACGGGCTCCTGAGACTTGGATCTTACTTGGACATAGAGTCTTTGTAGATGTCATGAGAATGAATGAATGTCTGTAAGATGAGGTCATAGTGGAGAAGTAGGGTGGGCTCTTCTCCCAGGATAAGTGGCGTCTTTATAAGAAGAGGACAGACACACAGAGATAGACATGGAGTGGAGACTTCCACGTGGTAAAGTAGACACACAGGGAAATGTCTTGTAATGACAGAGACAGAGATGGGCGTGAAGCCACTGTCAGCCAAGGATGGCTAGCAGGGAGGAGGGGGAAGGATTCTCTCCTGTGATCCCAGGGAATATGGTCCTAACAACACCTGCCTTCCAGACCTAGACTCCACAACTGTGAAAGAATGCATTTCTGTGTTTGCAAGCTATCCCATTTGTGAAAGTTCATTATGGAAGACCCAGGAAACGAATACACTCTATTTTTACGTTGACCCGGTGTTGTCTTCTTTCAGTGAGTGTGTGCCCCGGTATCTCTATGCCCCGTGCTTGAATCTTGGCCTTGCATCCCCTCTCTCTGATTTATTGCATGTCTGGCTGCTTTTCTTTCCCCACCGTTGATTTATTTTCTCTTTTCACCCCTTAATTATCAAGACACACAGCGTGTGCAGGACGATGCAAAGTGCTTGAGGTCAAGGCTACGGAACCCTGTGGTTTTTATTCCACCTTTGGCTCCCATGTTAGGAATGACGTGAATCCCTACTCCTACTTTCTTCCTTATTGATTTTCCTTTATAATTCACGTATAATCAACATACCGTGGTGTATTAGTTTTTGGTGTACAATATAAATATTCACCTGTTCCATATGTCACTCAGTGTTCTCCTTCATTTTGTTGGTTTGTTTATCAAATTCCACCTATGAGTGAAATCATATGGTGTTTCTCTTACTCTGCCTTATTTCACTTAGCATTATATCCTCTAGCTCCATCCATGTTGTTGCAAATGGCAAGGTTTCATCCCTTTTTATGGGTGAATAATATTCCCTTATGTATATACACCACATCTTCTTTATCCGTTCTTCCACGGATGGACACTTGGACCTGCCCTTACTTTCGTGCTCAGTTGTAGGGATCCCACGGAGAGAGTCTGAGAAAACACATCCCAACTGATAAAGCACAAAGCCGTTGTTAACTGTCAACACGGATGCACACATTTACATTTTCCATGTGGTATTAATGAGTAATTAAACTATTTCTTTCTGATTTTAATATGTGTCTACAAACCGATATAAAAGCTTAACTTTCTATATTGAAGCATATTTAATATCTTGTCACTGCAGTTCAGTGCTCACTCTTGGGCTTAAAAATCATTAGTCATGTGATGTCTTGCTTTCCTTTTCCCTCTTCTATGTGCTCCTAATTTCAGAGCAGATTTCTATGAGCAAATTATGACCATGGAGACTGTCACATGTTAATTTCCATCTCCAGGGGACAGTTGCAAACAACCTAGTGACAGAAGCCTGCATGATGAAGGTATCAGACTTGGTTCTGGTTGTAATATTATCCCAATACACTGAACTTGTGAAGAAAAGTTTCTTGTCATTTCCTTTGACCTGATGAGACACAAATCATCGTCCTTTCTTCAGCTGGGTCAATAGCACTAGGTGGAATGTACCGTCCTTGTGATGTGGACTCTATTCGGTCAAAGTTTCAAACTGGCTTGTCTGTTTACCTCACACCTTACACAAAGCTGTATACGTTGCCAGGCATTACAGCAGAGCCGGAAGACTATCCCATTGGAACATCTTGTTGAAAATATGAAAAAAAGGCAACGAACACATCAGTAACGTAGCTAGCTGGCTTGCTAGTTTGGAGTCATTGTTTTCAAACTCACCTGAGAACATGCTGCAATCCAAGGGCTCAGAGGTCCTACTGATCGCCAGTGAGGACCTACACAGGCTAACGCTTACTCTAGGTAGTTTTATTTTATTAAAATAAGACATTATATGGGTACAGTGACACTCCTGCGTGAAAGCACAGCGAGAGGCTTCAAACAAGGAAAACACACCTGCGAGAATTACTTGTGGCAATGCAACCCGCTGACCTCTGCACAGAGAGGGCATCCACACCTCTTTTCTGTGTGACGTTTAGCCAACTGGTTTTGCCCCCTCCCCCCGCCCCCCATGTAGCCCTTGATGGCACACTCTTCTGTGTGTATATAATACATACTTATATATATAATTTCGGTAGTACACTATCCCAATATTCCAAATTTTATGTATATTATATGTAAATATCACATATATTTATACATATACGTAAAATATATAAAATGTAAAACACACTTATAGTATTTAGGTATTTATAATAGATATATGTACTTATAATATATAGCATATATTATATAAATATACCTGAACATAAATCTACAATATAATATATGACATAATGTATACATATTGAATATATAGTTTCATGATATAATGTATTAGTACATTATAGGACATCTGAGGTACAGTCAGGTCAACAGACCAGAAGATGATCGCCATGGAAGCCACAGTTTGTGAGTCACAGTTCCCAAGGGGTGGGGCCCCAGGGGAAGCCCCAGGGTGGTCGGGAGGCAAAGCAGGAGGAAAACAGACAAGAACCTTTACTGTCATTTTGTTCCACATTTGGCTCCCATGTTAGGAATGACGTGAATCCCTACTCCTACTTTCTTCCTTATTGATTTTCCTTTATAATTCACGTACAGGTGAGGAACAGGAGAACAGGCTTAGGAACAGGTGAGCAGGCTTAGGACTGGCTGGCTTGAATAGTTTCAGGGGCCCTCAGGTACAAAGGCTGTCCCTGCTTGTCTGGTACCTGGTTCTGGAGAGATTAGGGCAGGAGATAGTAACCTGGAATATGAGAGCCCTACAGAGGAGGGTTGGGGTGTGGGTCTCAGATTTGTTGGTTTGTACGTAAAAACCACATGCGTGAGCTATAGTTGTTTCCTATCTTTACGAATTGCAGGAACTGGTTAGTCCTGGGAGAGGTGATCCCTTTAGGGACAGCAAAGCCCCAGAGGTCAAAATGTGCTTAATCACCCTCCCCCTTCCCCTCTCTCCCTTCTTCTCCTCCTCCTCCTCCTCACCCTCCTCCTCCCTCTTCTCCTCCTCCTTCTCCTCCTTCTTCTCCTCCCTCTTCCTCATTCTCCTTCTTGTTCTTCTCCTCCTCCCCCTCTTTCTCCTTCTTTTCTCTCTCTGTCTCTCTCCCCACCCCCTTGGCATGCACTGTACTAAGCTTTAACTGTACAGGATCTTTGCTGTCACAGACCCAACAGATGTGGGCTGTCGCAGTGTTTTGCATTCTTATATTCTAAATGCTCAACCAAAATGAGCAATCATTTCCCTCAGGCTTAAACGGATAAATCCATTCTTCTCTTCTATAAACAGAGAGGCACTAGGTCAATGCTGCAATTCCCATTCAACATCCAACTAATTCTCAGATAACTATAACAAGATCAACTGTAAAATGGCTGAATATCCCCTTGTTCTCAGAGGACTTGAAGACCACTTTTGAGCTCTTTTAAGAGTTTGTTGGATATCTAAAGACTTTGTTGTAAGCAAGGTGGCCTTGTCCATTGTGACCACCATCGCCGCTGATGCGTCCATGCTTGGGTTTGGAGAAAATGTTTACTGTTAAAGCAAAACGAGGTTCGTACATACATACTCTGAAAATAAGAGGTCAGCTTTCCAAACTGGCCATGAGAAAATTATAAGTAAGTGTTGAATCCGCCAGAGTTGGATGAGAGGGGTCAGCCGACCACGGCCATGGACCAAGTCCAGCCTGACATCTGGTTTTGTAAACAGTGTTTATTGAGAAAGAACCATGGGCAACTCTTTATTGCCTATGGCTGTGTGGGCACTAACACACTACAACCGAGTGGTTGGTTGTAACAGAGACTTGATGGTTCTCAAAACCTAAAAGCTTTATGATCTTGACATTTTACAGAAAAATTTTTCCCTTCCTTTTCCTAGATCCAAGCAGAGAGTGTGTATATATTGGCAACAACGTGCAGAGGCAACAAACAGTCCCTGTTATACACGTGGAGGCTGAGTACCACCCTTTATATGCATTTTCTGTTTCTCTTTAGAAGAGGCTAGTTGAGCTGAGATGGCTGTGGATGAATGACTGACTCTTTCCCGTCCATATGTCTCCATCCTCCACATGAATGCACTTCAAAGTTGGTCTGCCTGAGCCAGGAAATTCATCAAATGGAAGTTAGGTTTGCTTTCTCTAGGATCCATTAAGACTGCACGTAGGCTTGGGGCGCCTGGGTGGCTCAGTCGGTTGGGCGGCCGACTTCGGCTCAGGTCACGATCTCGCGGTCCGTGGGTTCGAGCCCCGCGTCGGGCTCTGGGCTGACGGCTCAGAGCCTGGAGCCTGCTTCGGATTCTGTGTCTCCCTCTCTCTCTGCCCCTCCCCCGTTCATGCTCTGTCTCTCTCTGTCCCAAAAATAAATAAAACGTTAAAAAAAAATTAAAAAAAAAAAAGACTGCATGTAGGCTTACGGGTAAATATATATGTATATGTTAATCAGACCATCAGTTTGCTAATAATCAGTAATCATAATAATATATTTTTAAATCTCTGACAACATTGTCATTTAGGGTCTCGTATCAAAGAGAATTTATATTGTTTCATTGCAGCCTTAACTTCCTCAGATACTTTATTATGAAAGGGCACGTTCTGTCCAAAAGTGCTGTGGTTGGGATGAGATCCAAGTGCCTTTCAAAGTCATGACCAAAGAGACCAAAAGAAAGACTCCTACATGTTCATATAATTCTGAAGGATATGTACATATCCCTCAATGTACACTGAAATCCGTGGAGATATTTTTAAAGGATGTTTCAAGTTTTGTATTTACATGCGATTGTATGAAATATGTGGAATTTCATGTATGGGATTCATCCTTGACTAGTTTTTCTCTAACACCGATGTAGATACAATTTATAGCCAAGTATAGTCGGTGTTACCATATTGTAATGCTCGCATATAAAGTGTTCCCGTTATTGTAGGAAGTTCTGTCAAACAGGGCTAGTCTAAAGGATCCAGGGAAAGAGAATGAATTCTGTTTCTTAAAGGCAAATCACTGGCAATTTTCAATATTGCCATATCTTTTCTAAAGCAAAAATAATTACTTAAAATGCATTTTCAAATTCCATTATGTAGTAGCATTTTAATAATTACACAACTTATAAAATATATATGGGAGCACAATTGAACTGAGATCAAGATTTTCTTTATCTGAGAACTGGCACCCTTTGATTTTTTCATAGTTAATGTTTCAATATCCATCTTGTATATCTAGAGACTTCATTTGAATCTAGCGAAAATGCTCAAAAGATGACCTTTTCATGCAAGATCAGTTAAATGTGGTGGCATTATCATATTGTATGTTTTATTATTTCTATGTTCGTCAGTTTAATGCAGAGTGAAAAACGATGGCTATCTTTCTTCCCCCTAAAACTCAATAAAGTGTTATTAACTAGGCCCTGGAAGGTATTTATTAAACCTCTATAAGACAAGGTACTGGGGCAGTCAATAGCCTGGTTATTGGTTTCTAGGGTCTAACTTCATATTTCAGAACTAACTTAATTTGTGTGTTCCATGGACTTGATTTTCAAGGAAAAGTATCACGTTTCACACAAAAAAGTGGAGACATCTTTCAGAGATAAGTGGCCATTTTTCATGCATTTCGAATAAGTGTTAGTCATCTAAAAAATCAACAAACTGCTTCAGGATCGGACACTGTAGACTCAGTGAGTGACTCAGGGGCAGATTCCCAAAGGGTTGACAACTTCACTTGAGAATAAAATAAAATGAAAATGTCCTTTATTTCCTCACCTCCCACTTTGTTCTATTTCCTAGAAATGTACTCCTCACCTTCACCTGGTGGAATCTTTTCAATACATGTTAACTGCCTTTCCATTGTGCAGGGCTTAATTCCTTGGGAATAAGAAAGGAGACAAAAAAGTTAGGGAAAAAACAGTTAACAGTTATTCAGAGCAAGTGTATGTTTCCCTAAGAAGTGCCTTTCTGTTAAATCATTGAGTTGAGTGTATGAAGACCCTTTTGTCCCCCCAATGCTATCAAGTATTATAATATTATTCAAACAAAATGAACAGTATTTGCAAGAAATGCTTGTAAAACATCTCTTTTGAAGTCTATAGTTTATTGAAATATTTATGACATCACATTTTTAGCAAACCCCTTTTTACAAATTCTCACTTTGTTTCTATGTGATATTTTACTCAATGAATTGGGATTTGGAGGGGGGTGTGGTATAGTCCCTTTTGTACTATAATATGTGTAATTCATCTTGCTTTTTGTGTGTTAAAAAGGTCATCATTTTCACCTTTCAGTACTTTATCTACCATAGGGTTAAACACTATTTTTAAGAAGCAGTTGGTCCCTTGGGGTCCTGGGTGGTTCAGTCGGTTGAGCGTCCAACTTCAGTTCAGGTCATGATCTCACAGTCTGTGAGTTCAAGCCCTGCGTTGGGCTCTCTGCTGACAATCCAAAGCCTGGAGCCTGCTTCAGATTCTGTGTCTCCCTCTCTCTCTAACCCACGCCACCCCCCCCACCTCAAAAATAAATAAATATTTAAAAAAATTTTTTTAAATAAGTAGTTGGTCCCAAATTGTAGTATGTGAATGAAATGTTAAAGTATAATTGCCTATCAATTGATCTTCCTCTCCCTTCTTCTTTTCCTCACCCTCCTCCTTCTCTCTCTCCCTCCACCCTCATAAATAGTCTTCACAAATATTGTCCATGATCCATGTGACTTGCCAATGTTCCTGAGGATGATTGTTAAACATGGTGTTATTGATCCAGTGGAAACCATGTTTTATAGAAACTTACCAGGGGGATTTTGTGACACTGAAATCTGATAGCCGTTATCTCAATGTGGAGTGTTAAGCCCAGAGTTTGATGGGAGCTAATGAGCAGATGTGAATCAATGAGCCACCAGGTAACTTCTGCCATTTTCATCTTGCTCTGACTCATGTTGGTCATCCTCTGATCCTTATCTGATAGGGCAATTGCATGGCTAGTTGATTTTTTAAAAAAATTTATACTTCAATTGTATCTCCTTTATATGTCTCTTCTCTCAAGATCTAATGCCTACTACCCAAATTCATAGCTGACATTCTCAGTCAGATGGTTTACAGATTACTCTGTGTATATAAAATTTGCATTCTCCGCATCCTTAGTTATTAGTGATAGCTATTATTATTTGCATCACACACATACTAATTCAGCTCAATATTCTAATTACGTCAATCTGCTTACATTCTAAATTACAAAAGGTAGCATCTAGTATAAAAATGACATTTCATCAATTTATTTATTTTGCTCATGAGAAGGGATGTGACTTTAATGTGAGTAAGGAATACATATGTTGATGATAACTTTTCTAGTTGAAAATGCATGGAGGGGCGCCTGGGTGGCGCAGTCGGTTAAGTGTCCGACTTCAGCCAGGTCACGATCTCGCGGTCCGGGAGTTCGAGCCCCGCGTCAGGCTCTGGGCTGATGGCTCAGAGCCTGGAGCCTGTTTCCGATTCTGTGTCTCCCTCTCTCTCTGCCGCTCCCCCGTTCATGCTCTGTCTCTCTCTGTCCCCCCCCCAAAAAAATAAATAAACGTTGAAAAAAAATTAAAAAAAAATGCATGGAAATGATTAGGTCATTGTGAAATTTTCTGATGATCTATGAAGAAGGGCAACATGTTGGTAGACTTTCAGTATACATTGTGGATTTTCATTCTTTGCTTTAATCTTGGTAACATAACTTGAACACAGTTGTCTTTTACCGCATCCATTTTTTTAAGTATACAGAACAATCTTTTGGTGTATATAATTAGCAAATATTTATATGTATCAGCATGAATTTGTTATAAAAAACTATGTCTTCTGACCGGATGCCATCTACATATGGAATGCGTTTTTGTGAATATGGCAATTTGCCCAGGAGATTCTAACAACTACATAAGGTTGTTAACAAGATAAAAGGGTCCATGATCCATGATACCCAAAGGATTTATGGAGCCATGTTAAAAGAAAAGATAACCTGAAATTAAGAAAGAAATTACTCACCAGATTTAAACATCATGGTGATGTGGTCAATGTGGTCAATGGATCTGAAATATTCAAATCCCATTATGGAGCCAATGGGAAGATGTTACTTCAAATGGAGACTTGACTAGGAAAGGCAGTATATGAATTGGCTTTAGCTATGTCTCCCCCACTAGATTTAAAACCAGTGGAGCCATTCTGAATATTTGGAAGGAAAAATTTAGGTTTTCCTGGAATACTCAGCTTGGCTACTGTAGAGGTGTTCCAGCTGTTGTGACATTACCATTTTAAGGTACACTTAAGATCACTGCATGACTTCCCCCACCTCAATCCTTTGTTAACTGTTATATAAGAAAAATATCACCAGACTTCAGGCGCCTCGGGGGAACCTTGGTAGAAAGGAAGTTTTCCTCAGTTCCCATGCCACCCTTTCCTGGAATACCACACACTTAAATAATGGCTACATTGAATCATAGGATCCAAGAGGAAGCTCAAAATGCCCAAATATTACATGCACGTAGGTGAACACCAACCAACTTGAGATACTTTGGGCAGATACAATATTTGGAGGGGGCTGGGGTGAGATGCACCTGTCACTCCTGGTATGGATGAATTTCATCCTATGAGCACAAGCCTAGGGTGACTGGGGCAGGGGGAGTGAGTGGGGGGTGAGGAGACAGTGAAGCATGAGGAAATTTGAAACAGGTACTACTCCAGAATACCTAGCTCTGATGGATCATTTTCTATCCTCAGGGGACACCGTGGGACCATGAGCCACCAGCTCATCGAATTGGCTGCTTTGTGGGCATTTTATGGGCATGCCACAAGCCGACAGTTGAGATGGAGTGGGGGGTGGGCATGAGTGCACATGAGAGAGGGTTAAGACATTTGTGATCTTTTTCCATAGTCACTAAGCAAGACATCTGTAGCACAAGTGAAAATTTTAGCAGAATACCCACATGCTGTCACCAAGGAGCAGGGAAGGGCTTGGGTCTTCGTTCTGTCCTTCTGTGACCCTATTCCAAGTTCATGCATTGGCTTTGTTGGCTCTGGGGAACTGCCCCTCAGACATGTGAGTCCTTGTGTCTTCTATAAAGACTTCCTGCCCAAAGGGCAACAGGAAGGACTCACATGTGAACAAGAGAAGGGTTCTGCTTTTGTGTCATACATATGTGGGACTGTGGGCACCGTTTTGTTTTTGTTTGTTTTAATTTCTTTTAATGTTTATTTACTTCTGAGAGACAGAGACAGAGCATGAGTATGGGAGGGGCAGAAAGAGGGAGACACAGAATGCAAAGCAGAGTCCAGGCTCTGACCTATCAGCACAGAGCACGATGCAGGTCTCGAACCCAAGAACCATGAGATCGTGACCTGAGCTGAAGTGGGATTCTTAACTGACTGAGCCACCCAGGCACCCCTGAGGGCGCCATTTTCAAGGCACACTTGGTGTCTCCACTGTTGTCTTCCCTCCCCACCTGCTACATCCACGGACACCCTCATTCCCTCACACACATGCACGCACAGAGACACTCACGGACACGGTCCGCCTGATCATCAGCCTCTGCTTACATGACCCATACAGCTCCAAGTTTGGGAACCCAGAGCCTCAAGATACTAAAACCCAAAGTAATGTTCCCGTCTGCTCCTTCTTGCAAGTGTAAGATGGAAATTCACCGCGACCTAGAGGGTGTGTCCCTGAACTAAATCTGATGTGGCAATAATTTTCCACCCCTGGATGTTTCCTTCCTTCCAGCGTAGCTATCTTGCCTTAAGCTGTTGTGTGGAAGCCATCACAAAATGCATTACGGTCATCCTTTCTCAAAAATAAGGATCCCTTTCCTACGGTATCACTTCCTCAAAAGTCCACATCTCTTGTAACGTCGGTGTGCCTCTGCAAAGCACATTTGGAAATGTAGTTTATACTTCATTTATTTCCATGCCCCATAGTTATGACCATGTTTGCTTCCCCCTGTTATTTTAGTTATAAAAATAATGTAATCCCATAATAGAAAAATTTTGAGATAAATGTACTTTACTTACCGTTCATTTTATGGATATTTCTCTTTAGCCTCTTAACTTATGCAACTTGACTCTGTCTCCTTGTCTTTCAAGGCTACTTTTCTATACTTTGCTTCCACTCAACATGACATCATAAGACATCTCCCATGCTGTTACAATACACCTGCTCATTGCAATCTCTGGGCTTCATGTTGTTATAAGAACATGCAGGCATTAGACTATTTGCAACATTCTGACATAATAAGAAATAGTATCTCAAACACCTTTGAACTACCAATTGTTCGGTCCACATTTTGGAGGAAATCATGAGTATACTTTTTCAGTAATTGAATTGCTAGATCAGAGTGTGTCAATCGTCTCTTGGCTTTTCATTCAGATTAATGAACAGCTTTCCCCAAATCTATGCTTTTACGAAGTCATGACTATGGTTGGAAGAAAGAGTTCCACAACATTCACGTCAAACCAGGACAGTGCAATCTGAAATTAATAGAAGCACTATAGCAACATGTTAAAATCGAATATATTTATTATTAGCAAGGCTGGATTTTTCCCCCCTTAAGACTCAATGATTGTTGGGACCCCTGGGTGGCTGGCTCAGTGTGTTAAGTGTCTGACTTTGGCTCAGGTCATGATCTTGTGGTTCATGAGTTTGGGCCCCATGTCAGCCTCTGTGCTGACAGCTCAGAGCCTGGAGGCTGCTTCGGATTCTGTGTTGCCCTCTCCCTCTCTCTGCCCCTCCCCTGCTCATGCTCATGCTCTTGCTCTCTCTCTCAAAGATAAATAAACATTAACAAAAAAAATTTGTTAAAGACTCAATGATTGTCAATTCCTATACAGGTTAAATTACCGATATCTTAGTACTTTCTCCCAACGGAATGTCAACATGCTATTTACATAACTTTGCAATATACCCATTTCTAGTGTTTTTTAACCTATTACCCATTTTTTTTATATTTTACATGTTCAAATTACAAAATATTTCAATATCCAAAGCCCAGTTAACTGTATTTAACACATATGAAAGCTTTACCCCATAATTATTTCAGATCCCTCCCTTCAAAAAATAACAACAAAAACAGGTAATATTTACAGGGATGCCTGGGTGGCTCAGTCAGTTGAGCGTCTGACTTTTGATTTGGGCTCAGGTCATGATCCCAGGATCATGGGATTGAGCTACATGTTGGGCTCTGCATTAAGCATGGAGACTGCTTAAGATTCTCTCTCTCCCTTTGTCCCTCTCCCTACTCAAGCTCTCTCTCTCTCTCTCTCTAAAAAGTAAAAATAAATAAATAAATAAATAAATAAATAAGGTAATATTTACAGATTTAAAATTTATAGATCAATACAGATTTAAGAAACATTTAAAGGTGAAGAGCAAAGATATGGTAGATATGTTACCAAAAAATACATTAATCAAAAGGAAGAAATTAAAGAAATACAGAGGAGATGGGACAAAAATATAGCACACAATAACGCAGTAGATTTTATCCCATAGTGTGAAGTTTGTTTAGCATTCAAACCTCAATTAGTGCAACTCAGTCAACCTGTCAGTGTGTTAAAAGTCATACTGAGATAAAATTGACATAGGGCACGTATTTAAAGTCTACTAATTGGTTAATGTTGAAAGATATAGATGTATAAACATCTGTGAAATCATCACTATAATCAAGGTTACAAACATTGTCATCACCCTCGGAAGTTTCCTTACTGAGCCCTTCAAACCCCAGCACCTGCCTCACTCCCCAGGCAAACAGTGATCTGCTTCTGGGCTTACAGATTCCTTTGCATTTCCTACAAATGTAAATAAATGGGATCACGCAGTATTTACTCTTGGTCTGACTCTTCTCACTGCATACAATTATTTTTATCCATATTTTTACATGTATCAACAGTGCATTGCTTCCTGTATCTGAGCAACTCTCCCTTGCATACCCAATAGATTATTTATCCATTTCCCCTGATGAATGATTTGGTAGTTTCCAGTTAGCAAAAGTATCTATGAACATTTGCTTGCAAGCGTTGATAGACACAAATGCTTTGGTGTCTCTGGGAGTTAAATACCAGAAATGAAAGACAGGGGTGTATGATAGGTGTATATTTAACTTGATAACAGACTGCCAAACTGTTTTCCAAAGTGGTTCCACTCTTTACTACTACTCCCACCAGCAGTGAATGACAGTGCCCGTCCCCGTGTAGCATTCTCCTGCATGCTACGGTGAGGATTTCTTATTTTAGCTATTTTACCAGCAGAGTCATGTTTTAGCTTTAATCGTGCTCCCCAAATGACTGATCCCATGAGCCTGTTATCATGAGCTTTTTTGCCATGCATATATCTTCCTCAGTAAAGTGTCTATTCAAATCTTTGCCTATTTTTTGAAAAATTATGTTTTCATTAATGTTTTCTATTAATGTTTTCTATTAATCAGTTTTGAGAGTTCTCTGCATATTCTGATTATAGGTTTTTTATTGGATATGTGATTTCTCTGTCTGCCATTTCTATTTTCATTCTTTTAGTGGTATCTTTTGAAAAGCAGGTACATTCACAGTTTAAAGTTCAGGGGCACCTGCGTGGCTTAGTCGGTTAAATGGGTTAATCGTCTGACTTCGGCTCGGATCATGATCTCACGGTTTGTGAGTTCCAGCCCTGTGTCACATCAGGCTCCGTCTGACAACTCAGACCCCGGAGCCTGCTTTGGAGGTTGTGTCTCCCTCTCTCTCTGCCCCTCCCGCACTCATTCTCTCTCTTTCTCAAAAAGAAACGAACATTAAAAATTTAAAAAAAAAATGAAGTTCTACTTATGATATTTTACAGGTTGTGATTTTGGTGTCTTATCTAAGAAATCACTGGCTGACCCTCTGCCACGTTTCTCTTATGTTTTCTCCTAGAAATTTAATACATTTAGATTTTCAATCTCAATTTAGACTCACGCTTACTTCATTTCGAGTTAAATCCTTAATATGATGCAATGTTGAGGTATTCTTTTTGTTTTGTTTTGTTTTTGCTTTTGGTTTTTATATATGGATATCTTTTCCGTGATCATGTGCTTAAAAATACTGTCCTCTCTGCACTTACCTGCACCATTTTTTTCAGAAATCAGTTGTTCAAATATGTGTGTGTCTATGTCCACACATTGTAGACTGTTCGTTGATGAGTCTCTGTTGTTGGGGATGGCATACTGTCTTGTACTACAGTAGCTTTCCAATTAAAGACTTGAAACCAGGTAATATATGGTTTCAGCTTCATTATTTTTCAAAATTGTTTTGACCAGTCTAAGTATTTTACATTTCCATCCAATTTGTCAAATCCAACTTGGCATTTTCTACCCAACGAGCCTACTGGGAATTCAGGTGGGATTCTTTTTTTTTTTTTTTTTTTATGTATGGATCAACTTGAAGATAATTGACATTTTGACAATACTGAGTCTTCAGACTCAAGTTTCTGAGGAATGGTGTGCAGGTCTCTACAATCTTCTGTTACATTTGCCCCCGTGCATGATGTATTGTTCATGGCAAAGTAAAAGGTGTGTTTTGACTGATGGTATTCCAGTTTAGATTCTAACAGCCAGTATATAGAAACACAATTGACTGCTGTGCACTGATTATGTCTTGGGCAATCTATTTGATTGGATGTCAAACATTGTGAATGTGGCTTCATTGGGTGATGGATATTTTTGAGTTCCTATAGATATCCTAGGCATTTGTTCTGGGATACACTTAAATCACATGGACATAGTTTGTTTCTTTCACAGATTTGTTAGTCTGGACCATAGTGGTTGTCAGGCCTGGACAAACAATCTCCTACTGAGGCAAAATTCTATCAAGTTTTCCAGGATGGTTGATTGGAACAGGGGCTGGTCCTGGTCCTGGGCCATCTTGGGGAAACATTCCCTCTCATCTGTGGTGATTCGTTTCCTGGCTGCATGTAGCTTTCAGTAGATCATAGGATATTTTTAATTGGTTATTTCTTTAGCCTTGAGCAGTTTGACTAGTAGTCTCCTCATCTAAATGCACTGATATTTACTCCAGCGGAAGCATCAGGCCTCTGGACAAATCTCCATCCTTCTCTCTGGGTGAAGACCTCTTTTCTGGTGCTCTGTCCAAAGAAGCCAACCTACTCTGGTCTCCTGAGATTCTGAGAGTTTTTTGGGTTCTGCCTGGACTCTGCCTCCCTAGGTCATGTCTGGAAAACACTCTCAAGACAATATGCTGGGGCAGTAATGGGCGTCAACTAATTTGTCTTCTATCTCTCAAAGATCACTGCTCTTTGTTTCCCGATCGCCATTTTCAAAAGCTGCCCTTCTATTTCTACCATGTTCGGTGGGTTCCTGAAGGATGCCAAAACTTGTCTCTTAGTCCGTTCTGGCCAACAACTCCTTTTCTAATCCTTATTTTTTTTTTAATTTAAAATGTGGTCCTTTTCTACAGTAGCCCCATTTTTCTATGAACACATTTACAGGAGATTTAAAAATACTCCTTTGGCGTCTTTGAGTGTGATTGCTTTCAGTCTCCTTACTGTGGCCATATCAGACGTACAGATATTGATATTTTCACCTTTTGTTTGTCCGCTTTCTTGAGTGTTTTTATTAACTCTCCTAGTTCTTATTTTTCTGTTTTGACTCATGTCTGACTGCGTTTTAGCTTATATGTGATTACTCATCTCTTGGGATGCACCCCCCGCCCCCTCAAAAGAAGTGGTCATTAAATGTGCATTCTCTTCTAATTTGAAAATCACTTCTGCATGTTGTCACTTTTCTCTCTCTCTCTCCAGATATACCATACAAAACAACACCCCTCCCATTTGGCATGATACCTGTAGTATGCTAAAATGTCAATATTATTAGTTCTATCCCTTAAGCTTAAAACACCCACAGGCATTTTAAATGCAGAAATGAGATTTTCACACACCACCCAGACTGCACCTTCGATTAACTGCCTTCCTGAACTAAGGATACACTATAGCCACCCTTGCCAGCGAAACAATATTGTAGTGACCCAATTCAATTTAGCTCTTAGCCTTTTTAGATTGCTAATTCCATGAATCCATTTCACTACTCTACAATTTCAACTCAAAGGAAAAGAAAAAGGAAGAACCTTAACGTTGCCGAGTTATTAAAAAGTGAATAATACAACGACACGTATCACGTTCAGATGGACGCAAAGGAAGAGTTCTGTTTCGAGAAACCTAATTCAACACAAACCCTTCTGTAATTTTTTCCCCAGCCTGGGGAGGGATAGATTGCCTAGCTTTACCATAAGCCTGGGACCATATTTTCAACCATCTCCTGTGGTCTGATGGTCTTTAATGGACTCATGCAAATATCTCCATGGGCCGGTTTTGAAAGCCCAGCCACCTAACAAAGTGAGCTTTAATTAAAGGATTAAGTCGTTAACAAATGAAGAGTGTTTATGCGCAGAAGGGCTTCAAAGCCTATTTTCATGAAGATGAGCGTTCTTTCTCTTGCAGCTGTCTTAGCCTTGGGGGGGAGTTCGCAGCTCTGGGTGGGCAGGAGTCCAGCTGAGTAGGAGGAGAGGCTTAGGCTGCAGGCAACGTTTCCCTGCAGGTGCTTCCTCAGAGCGGAATTTAGTCTGATGCCCAACTGGATGTGGAGAGAGGAGATCACTTCCTCCCCCGACGGACCATTTCATCTCATCTGATTTCAGATTATCTTTGGATAAAATCACGTGTTCAATTAGCAAAGTGACGTTCTCTGTTCTATTATTTATTATCACAAAATTTATAAAAGCATGCCAGTCCTGATTATTTGTGAGGACGTCCTGATTTAGATTAGATTTAGGTCAAGTTTGAAAAAAAAAAAAAAAATTAGAGAGTAAAATACATGTTACCTTCCCCAACTATGACCTGTAGGTCCAATGGAATGCAAATTACACATGGCTTATATGGAACCTGCTTCATAAAATGATGCTATTCATGTTAAATATTTATCCATCATAAATAATACCAGTCAGTGATATGTTTCCACAGTGGATTACTATTAGCAATCAATTCCTAAGATGTTGGATTTCATCAACTTGCACAAGATGAAAAATTTAGCTGACTCTCCAACAACTGGGGGCTGGGGGTACTGATTCCCCGTGCAGCCCAAAGTCTGTATATAAGTCCTGACTCCCCCAAACTTAACTGCTAATAGCTTACTGTTGACCAACCTTACGAACAATACACACAGTCCATTAACACATATTTTGTAAATTCTATGTATTACACACAGTATTCATACCATAAAGTAAGCTAGAGAAAAGGAAATGTGATTAAGGAAAAATCAACACAAGAGAAAATACATTTACAGTACTGCACTGCACTTATTGAAAAAATCCGCATACAAGTGGTTCAAACCTGCGTTGTTCAAGGGTCCACTGTAGAGATGGAAACTTCTAGAAAGTTAGTTCTTTAGAGAAACACAGCACGGTTCTTACCTCATGAAGCAGAATTCAGATCATGCCTTTGGTTTTGATTTCTTCTTTCATCTTATGTTTCATGTGTCCTCTACAGGGAATTTCGCAAGTTATGTGTTCTTCTGAGCATTTCAGGGCATTTATTTCCTTTGATTTCTAGCTGGGTGAGCTAACAAAGAGTGGCTGGTAGGTGTGTTCAGTTTCCTACCTTGAAAACTGAGCCTGGAGAGTGGCCATCAACATGAGGAAACGTCGTGGCTATCCAAACAAGGAAAACAGGAATACTAGTGAACAGATAGACCCGGTGGCCATTAAAAATGATGATGTCGGTGTATGTATATCGAAATGGAAAAAGGTCCAGGATAAAAAGCTGAAGGAAAAGAAAAAAAAAAAAAAAAAAATACAAAACAAAAAAACTAAAAATGAGGTGTTTGGTAGATTCCATTTTTGTGAATAAAAATTTGTGTGGATATTTAAAGCCATAGAGTATGTCAGATGATAGAACTCCCGGAGAGTAGTTATCCTTGACTCATGAGATTCAAGATGATTTTTATAGTATTTATAGTTCTGTGTTTATGCTTTGTAATTTTTCTACAGTATCTACAGACTGCATCCTCCCCCCCCCCTTACCCGCAATTTCAGTTGCCCGCGGTCAATAGCATTCTGGAAACACACGCTCTTCCAGAGATGTGCTAGGAAGGTCAGTAGCCTAACACGACCTCACAACACCTGTATCATTCACCCCACTTCATCTTATTACGTAGGGATTTTATCATCTCACATTATCACAAGAAGAAGCATGAGAACAGCACAATAAGGCATTTTATCATTAGTTACTATTGTTAATCTCTTACTGTGCCTCACTTATTCACCGAACCTTACCGCAGGCATGCACGTACAGGAAAAAACATAGCACATACAGGTTTTATGCTGTCTGCGGTTTCAGGCATCCACTGGAAGTCTTAGAACCTATCCCTGCAGTTAATCGGGGTGGGGGGGGCTCCTTTATGGTCTTTATTGCCCAAAAAAAGTTTAGTGTTTTGCATCAACAAGATCTAATATGATTCTAAATCATCCCCATGACTCTGACACAAAAGATACAGAAAAGAGGAGAATGACGAATGAGGTAACCACAGGTGGCGGGGTCTGGATTAGAAATTTACACTCAGGTCCCTGTCACAAAGACTGTTGTGCAGACACTAATATAATCTAGAAAGGCACAAGAGAGGCCAGAACTGTATTCTACCATTTCCTCGTGACCCATTAAGGAGTGTAATTTTCTTTAAAATATTGCTTTAACTTAATCCATAAAGAGTCATCCTATATTTCTCATTGATGAGCAGTTATTCACATACGTTGTCAGTTTTATCAGCATTCAGATTTATGGCAATGAAGTCTAGATAAAAGTTCATGAAGGCTAATTGGCTGAGACACAGTGTTACTAAATGTCTTCATTCTCAAGTCAATCAGAGCTTATGCCGTGGCTTAAGAACAGAGCCACCATTGCAAAAATAGCAACGACAACAAGAAGATGAGGGCAGAACAAGAGACTTGGAGAAAATTTCCCTGACGTAGGTCCTAATCAGTGCCATGAGGGCCTCTATGAATAGAATGAGAATTGCAGGGAGAGGTGATATAGGTAAATTCTTGCATTTACTAAGAAGGTTGTCAGTGGGATTGATAGTTACTGGAATATATAGTTTATATTTTGTAAAGTAGTAATTTTATTGTAGAGATTATGAAAGCTTCAATTAAAATGGCATGCAATTACATTGAAGCCTATTTATAGAGTTTCTTGCCTGAGATCTTCCTCCTCCTGTGAAAACAAAACAAAGCAAAAAAACTAGTATCAAAGATACAATCTTAGCTTAAGGAGTATCTTTGCTTGTGAAATGCATGTAGGTAGGAAAAGGAAGGAGACATATTCTGAACATTTTTGATGAGAAACGAACATCTTCTTTTTCCAATCAGATGAATTGGTGTAGTATATCATCATGTTCAACCTCATACATATTTGCATTATGGGAGTTTCATATGTTCCATACCTGTTGCCTTATGCAAAATTCAACTTTATGTATTCTCTTTATGTATCCGTCTTCACAAAACAATCACATTCCTGACACAGCAAAGGGGGTGGAAGAAGGCCAAAGAAAAGGTCCAGAATAGGGGCTGGAAAAACTCTCAGCATGCAGAGACAATGTGGGTTTTGACTGACAGGGTGACAAAGGGAATGGTTGAACAGAGAGAGAAAGAGAAAGAGAGATTCCTGGGGATGCTATACAAATAGGTGGCTATAGCGTCATTGCTACCTTGGCAAAGGACAGAACAAACCCATCATTCCCATTGGTAGCTTTGTGTTTTTATTTGAGTTGATAGCACACAAGGTCATGAGTGACCTAGTGATATGATGGAAGACATGATGTGTGTGTCCTTGGAGATCATAGAATACTCTAGAACAGATCAGATACAGAGTCTTTTGAATTGCTCTGACCTCTGCGATCTGAACACAACAATATCTGTTCCTCTATTACTGTGGAGTCTTTAGAATTTATGAGGAAGTAGTCTTTGCATCAATTTTGTGGCAATATATTTTCAAATCTCCCACAAATGGAGATTCCCATTTTGTGACATTCTGTAATAAACATCTAGAAACACATGCTGTGGCCCCATAGAGCAAACATAAAATATTCATTAACCATTCCTTTACCAAAATGAGGCTTAACAAGTTGACACTGCTATTAATACTCAAAAGTGAAATATTCATTTTGGAAAACTGGCAATGTCAGAAGAATGAGCTTTCTTTCCTCTAAGGGGTATGTGTGTGTGTGTGTGTGTGTGTGTGTGTGTGTGTTGACTTTAGAGAAATATTTTTATGCAGGATACAGAGGCAATGACTTCTTAAAACTCAGCAAATTGAGTGATTTTCTGGAAGTTGATGAAGTCCTTCCTTTATTTTTTGAAATATTTTTTAATGTTTATTTTTGAGAGACAGAGAGAACACAAGTGGGAGAGGGAGAGAGAGAGAGAGAGAGAGAGGAAAACACAGAATCTGAAGTAGGCTCCGGGCTCGGAGATGTCAGCACAGAGCCCAATGTGGGGCTCAAACCCATGAACCGTGAGATCATGACCTGAACTAAAGTCAGATGCTTAACCGACTGAGCCATGCCGGCACCCCATGAAGCCCTTCCTTTAGATAAAAACCACACCATTGCCTAAATATGTTAGTTTTGTTTAATGATGTTCCTACCACTTTGTTTCCATTGAGAATAAAACTTCAGTAGATTGGGGTGTGGGAGGGGGGGAACTTCCAGAGACCTGGTTCTCAGCCAGGTGTATACAGAAATCATTCATGCTTTCTACATGTCTATTTCCATCAGTCTCATTTTGTTTACATGTGTTTGAAGAGAGAACAATACTGATTAATTTTGAATCTGATATTGATAACAAGGCAAAATCAGCTTTTGAAAGCCAAGGAATTAAATTGTAGCATGCCTTTTTCATCATTTTAAGTGCTCTCTCTATACCACGGTAGCTAGGATCTGGGATATCTACTGTTAGTTGTTTTATTTAAGAAAAATTTGAGTTCATACTCTCCACCATTGTACACATTCTAGTATACCACCTGCTACACCAGCTGTTTGCATTGGAGACAACACAGATGAAAAGCCTGCAGAAGTCAATTAATGCATAATGTTCTTTCCTTGCAAGATCAGTTACTAAATCTTACTGGTTTAGGTCTGATGTAAAGCAGCCCATGCGAAATTCAGCTTCCGTCATGAGACCATGTATCATCAGAATATCCTACGGCTCCCGTGGCTTAAAAATAATTCAGGAAAAGAGCAGAGTCCAGAGAATCTCATATTGGAAATGTAAACAGTGTGCTCTTACCAAATTCTTCTGGGATATTTATTATTTTAAACCACTGCTTTGTTTTTTTTTTTCTTATGGCTTTGAAATGCTAAGCTCAAGATACCCATGCATCTTAAATTAATCTATAAATGGGATGTGGTTCAAACAAATGGACAGGAGTTTTGGCATAACTTAACCAAACTGGGTCCCGCATATTGGGGTTGAGAAATATGCTATGATAATTAAGAAAAAAAAGTATTTGAGACAGAAATGTAAGGTAGGACTATTGCCCTCAAATATTATTGGGCTCTTCCCTACTAACTGTAATGGAAATAGTGCGTAACTGGGGCAGAGAGAAATACAGCATTAAAGAACAAGATGTTAAGTCTAGAGGCAGATCCGTGCACATAAGGCAGTTATCATACATCAGATCAGATCCAATCAGCAAACCATTTCCATAAACAGTGTTAGAACATCTGGCTATCTACTGGGGGCTGGGGGCTAGTATAAAGATAGAACGCTACCTGCATAAATAAGATATTAATTCTTAAAGACAAAAGAAACACACAAACAAAAAAACTCAAAATAAAAAAAAAATCATGCGGAGAAAAGAGGAATGATATTTTTATACATTTGGGAGTGGAACAGCCTTCCTAAGCTTGACATGACAGCAGAGAATCATAAAAGCATGGTGTTAGATAGCAAAATTCATGATATCAAGGACCATCTTGACTCTATAAAAGCCAGAAACTGTAAACAAAGAAACAAAACTGAAATCGTTGTCTTGTCTCTTTTATCATTTCAACACATAGAAGGAACAGTGGGCCCATTTTCATGTGTTTTTTTTATTTATTTATTTATTTATTTTTTTATTTTTGGGACAGAGAGAGACAGAGCATGAACGGGGGAGGGGCAGAGAGAGAGGGAGACACAGAATCGGAAACAGGCTCCAGGCTCTGAGCCATCAGCCCAGAGCCTGACGCGGGGCTCGAACTCACGGACCGCGAGATCGTGACCTGGCTGAAGTCGGACGCTTAACCGACTGCGCCACCCAGGCGCCCCTCACGTGTTTTTTTTTAAATGAGTGCCTCAAACAAGGAAGTAAAATGTATACTAATATGACCACAGTAATAATTTTAAAATACAATAAAATGTATCCACAGAACAGATTTAAATGGTAAAAGAAGCTATGACAAATGGCTAGTCTCACTAGTAATTTAAAAAAGAGGCAAATAAACACAGACACGGAACCATTTTTTTAGCTTATCACATTGGCAAAATAAGAAATACAAAATATAAATCTTTGATTAACTATGCAGGGAGATGGGCATTCACCCTGGATTAGTCATACTGTGACTACATTGGTTTTGTAAAATAATTAGAACTCCCCATAAAACTGATATTACTTTGATATAGTGATAGATACATGTTAGGTGAATAGCATCTTGTGTGTGTTTATAATACGTATTATTTTTATGACACTTTACCACATGCTATGTCAGATGTATGTTTCTATGGTGCCAAACCTATGAAACTTTTTCTAATTTTTGAGTCCTGTGTCAAGCTTAGAGAACCTGTAACATCCATACCCCACTGCTAATATGGACATTTGACACCAGCTCTGTATCATTCTCCTGGCCTAGAGGTACAATGCTATGCATCCAATAGAATCATTCTTTTTCTTTAAGTTTATTCATTTATTTTGAGAGAGCAAGCAGGGGAAGGGCAGAGAGAGAGAGGGAGAGAGAGAGAATCCCAAGCAGGCTCTGAGCTGGCAGCACAGAGTCCAGTGTGGGGCTTGAACCCACAAACTGTGAGATCATGACCTGAGCCGAAATCAAGAGTTGGACATTTAATCGACTAAGCCACCCAGGCGCTCCCGCGATCCCTCTCATAAATGGATGAACACTTTAGTCTTTCCTGCAGGAGAGGGAATGCTACAGCGTGACTAAAACATAAACCAGTGTACTTAAGGTTTTGCCAAGGGTTGACACGTCATGCCCAGAGTCACTGCATTATTTATCGTGAATTCAGAGTCCACTCTGGAATTGCACAACCTGTGTATTGTTCCAAAGCATTGCTTCTCAACCAGAAGCGTCCACCTGTGCCTTTCCAGAAGCACAACTCCAGATTTCCAAAGTGTGTGTGTAGGTGTAACGTGTGTAATGTGTACATATGTAGTGTGTTATGTGTAGAAATGCCTAATGTGCGTGTAATGTGTATGCAACGTGTTTCTAGTGTACAATGTGTATGTGTAGTTTGTGTATATATGTGTAGTGTATGTGTAATGTGTGTGTGTGTGTGTGTGCATTTGCACGTTTCTTGGCTTCAGGCATCCTGATAGATAACCTGGCATGAATTATCTGTAGGGAAGCAAATTCCATATGAGTCTGGCTTCTGAATCATTTCATTCATTAGCCCTGTTTTGTAATTGTGACCTTAGACGATTGGTTGAACATTCTGAGAAATGACCCACAAGAAACCAGTTCGTATGTGGTAGCTTTAGGATAGTCCTCATTGAGTTGCATGGGCTCTTCATGGGAACTGATAATATTTTTGGACTCGATTTCAAGAACATGGGTCCTTATTTTCCATCAAGCGTTGACTTATGTCTTAAAACATTGGGGAGAACTTGCAGATGATGAACATGTAGCCGCAATCCCGATACAGATGACCTGCTATCTTAACTGTGTTTATTGATTTTGATCAGGCATGCTTTCTTTCCTAATATTTCCCTATATATTCTGCTAAACTTTGTTAAGACATGCATGCCTTATAAAATGTTTTAGTATGCTGTCTTGTCTATATTTTTGAATGTCTTGTTGAATGGCACACATACGGGTTTAAATGCATGTTTTCTGTTTGTCTCTACAGTGCAGAAGACAGATCCCAGCTCGCTGTAAACCCTGCTTACCCTAGGACCTCGTGCTCTCTCGGCATGTCTCGAGGGCAGGTGGAGAAGACTGTGTCTGCTCTACTCCTCCACCTGCCCTCGTGTTATAGGAAGAAGGGGGAGGGCCATGTGTTGGCCATAGCCTTTCAACCACGTGCCTATGTGCAGTGCAAGCAGTGGCTAAAGAACACTCATAAGTTACCAGTGCTCTACACTCTTATTTTCTCCTGGAGATTCCTCTTACTGTGCCCTGCTTTTGGAAGAAGCTCTTTTGTTTTTCATTTAGCCAGAAGGACTTGCTGTCTTTAGAAATCTCTCGCTACAGTAGAGCCCCGTTTGGGATGAACGCGAAGCAGAGTGCTAGGAGCTCTTGAGAATGGACTCACCCAGACATCCACGTTGTACCAACGGCGAGTGGTCTGAACAGCCATCTGTCCCACCTGGCATGTTGACCAGTTCCTGAGTAGAAAGTATGGAAGAACCTCGCCAGTGCTTCCAGGAGCAAGAATATTTTCACATCGGGGTAGCAGAATCGGAGACAGAGACTCCTTCCCCTTTCCATGGGAGGATGGAAAGGCATCAGGAGAACGGGGCTGGGCGTGACCCACCGCAGCATCGCTGTGGGCTTTGTCTCCACGGAGCCAATTCAGAGGCGCATGGTGGAGCATCAGAAGCCAACACAGCACAGCATCCCTGCTGGGCTTTGTGCCTTCCTCCGCTGATTGTCACCACAAAGCCGGAGGGACCACGCAGGGAATGGCTGACTCTTCAAGGTAACCCTGGGAGCTGTTGGAGCAGCAGGTGGTAATCATCCTAGTGTTGAAACACTGCTCGGGCCTTCTAGAAGCAGAAGCTGAGACGGGGCTTGTTATAGAAGCCCAAGGTTTGTAGCATGGGGTGGTCACAGGAGAATCTTGTCAGAAAGTGATGGGAGCAGAATGGGCAGGTGAGAGGCCAAGGAATCCCAGCCCGGCCCCACGGGGAGCTCAGGAGTGTGGATTGCAGCTCAGAGTCTGTTCTGCTTGAGGCGAGAGGTCTCACTTCTTACAGCAATACATAGGTCAGTCACTGGGCACAGGTGAAGGGAGAAAAATCTCTCAGGCCCGTGGATGTCTGCAGCAATCTTTCGGAAAGGGATGTGGGTGAAAACAGGACCATCTGGCTATGGTCTACCAGCCATAAAGGTAACCTGGTTCACCATCTGACTGTCGAGAAAGTGATGCTAAAGGAGCCCACATCAGCCATTAGGGAGCCGGAAATCTACGTGACATGTGAGAGTCTAAACCATGCATACGGAGAGAGGAGAGCGCAATGCTATTCTCCCTGCTCACCTGTACCTTCCTATCGACTCCACCTTATTTTTCTTTTGTCTCTTTCGTGCACCTCCTCAGATTCTGATTCCCAGCAGCAGTTCCCAGCTTCGCAATCAAGCTGATCATAAACAAAGCCTTAACAAGGGGGTGAAGCCATAAATGGCTGAATTAAAATATAGACAAGTGAGGCGGCTGGGTCTGCTTTTTTGAGAGAGTTGCTGCGATGTTTATAGAACGTTGCGTCATGTGGCATAGGACAAGGGCAGGATTTAATAGGTACAAAGAGTTGTTTAATATTCCTTCTCCGTAGCGACTCTTATTGAAGTTGTGTGCATCTGGCACTTATGGATTAGCAGGCACACTCTTTGGAAAATAATTACTTTGTGCCTTTGGGTGTGGGCATTAATTTCTTAGTCTTGGAATGGGTTCCGTTCTATATTTCAAATTACATTGTGCTTTCTAACTGGGAAATGTGTTTGCTTCTTGATGTGAATCTAGGGAGCTAGGGACAGAAGGCCTGTAAGACAGGAGGGACATTCCTGCTTTTATTGCAGGGGTTAGGCTTGGAAATATCACAGCACTTTGGGGAAAAGATCACGTGAAAACAAAGCTTTGGATGGGTTATTAGATGGTGCAAACTCTTCGTGACATGAAGAGCTAACATCCATCTTTTCTGAACCAGTTAACACATCGCCTGCACACTGCTTTCAGACATAGAGACGCTGACCTAATTTATGTGCTCACCATTGTTATTGCACATTTCAGAGATGAGACCCAATACCGGCCAAATTGCCTGTTAAGGAGAAATGAACAAATGGATCAAATGAAGTAATACATGAGAAATTGGGGTGGGGGGACAGCTGCAAAACATGCTGTCTTATTATGATACATCCATTTGTGTGAAATTATCTAGAAGTTTTGAGGAGGAAACAGGATATCATGGGGATTATGCTCGTCATCCATTACCTATCTACCTACCTATCTAAAGCATCCATAATCTATCATATCTGTCATCTATCATCTATTTATCTTTCTATTTACCTACCTACCCACCTATCTAAATCATCTATAATCTATTGTATCTATCTATCTATCTATCTATATCATCAATCTACCTGTCTTTCTCCATGAATATACATGATGCATATACATATATATATATATATATATATATATATATATATGGTATATGTATATATATATGGTATATATATATATATATGGTATATATATATATGGTATATATATATATGGTATATATATATATGGTATATATATATATGGTATATATATATATGGTATATATATATATGGTATATATATATACGGACGTATATGTGTGAATACACACACACACACACACACACACACACACAGGGAAATTACCAAATGTAAGTTAAAGACAGCCTCTTCCAGCACATGCCTACCAGGCAAAAAGAGTTTTGTGTCTCTCTACGGTGAGAGGATGAAAACCCCGAGACCAGGTAAGTGAAAATCACCACTTGCAAGATCACTCCCCACCTTTGCGATACATGAGCATGATGTATCTGTGCACCACACAGATATGTGTTACAGGTGAGTATCCATCAGTATTTACCATATTCGAAATTACAACTAAGGCTTTCTAAAACCATTCTTCATTTATTTAGTTTTAAATCACAAAAATAAATGTGGTATCTGTGTTTTTAATGGAATAATTTTAGAAATAACTGCTTTCCAAAAAAGAGAAAACTAGAATAGACACAATGTCTTACTTACATTCCTGCAACCCTTCTTAATGTCTAGCTTCCTGAAACACACCTGGGGCCTGATATTGCCTTTTGCATTTTGCCTGTTGTGACATCTAAAGCCACATAACTTGTGGTAAGCATCTCAGTACATTCTCAAAAAATTTTTTTAAAAAGGGATGCAAACTGTAAGTCAAGTCCCATTATTTTTATGAAAAGTTTCGATTCTGTGCAACCCCGGGTGCTCTTGGACCATACTTTGAGAACGACTGTTCTAGCAGTCCCTTCGTCTGTCTCTCTCCCGTTGGGTAGAGTACCACCAATTAAGGCTGATCCTTAATTGCACAAAAACAGACTGGAATGTGTATGTGACTGGAGAGATTTTGCTAAGTCATTGAGACTTACACTTCAATTGGGGACATGTGTTTTCAGTGGGGACATGTAAATATCAGTATCTGTTTCTGTTTTCTCTGGACTTCTCAGTTTTCCTCGAGAGAAATATTTTAACCCCTGCTGTCAGCAATTTGGGAATCCAGTGTGGAAAGTGGCTGAGCTGCTCAGCATGTGGTGTGCGACTTTCCCTTAATGCGCCCATTTTCTGTATGACTCCACCCTGCTCCACGAGCTGTAGCTGGTGTCTGGAAGAATGGAGTCCCCTCAAGAGATACGCGATTTCCCCTGGGTCCCCGCCAGGCCCAGTAGGAGGTGATTCTCCAGCCACGTGGGATGGACTGGGGCTGGGAGATTTCATTTTTCAGGAAAGCCCTGCTTTATCTCCACCTGACCCCTCACCACCAGAGGCTTCTGGTCTCACCAATTCCCAAGCATTTCTGGCATTTAGGGTCAAGAGTTGTCCTATTTCCTAGTTTTACTCTCCCGAGGATGAGGCGTTCCGAGTTTCTCCAATCTGGAGACATTAGGATTCATCCATCTGCTTTCCAGCTTGTGTTACTTTGTTGAAATCTTAACACGTGGTCATCTGCTGTCCTATTTCTGTCTTGAAAAAATTTGCCTCTTACTTACACATTCTTTTTTGTGGGTTTATGGGAAATAAGTTTTCAATTTGCTATGTTTAACGAGGCATCTGCAAATGCCCTCATATTCAGTCCCCTTGCAATGCCTCAAAATAGGCCCTGCTGGGTAACAGAGGAATGTTTCCCACTAACTACTTGCACAATCGATTAATTAACATATTCAATCACATCATAAATATGCATTCACCACCCTCTTTACAACACCCACCCATGTCCTTCTTTGGCACATCTTTTCATTCTCTTCCATTTCCTGGGGACGTCCATGCCTTAGGCTCCATGAACACAGTGCAAAGGCAGCAGTAAGATTGATTGAGTTGGAATCTGGGAGAAGGTGGATGAGAGCACGTAGCAGCTCAAAGAAAAGGGGTTGGCTGAAAAAGTTCAATGCCAGGCAAGTGTAGACTCCTTCTTCCAGACGTGGTCACATAACCACCTTCTCTCCAAAGCCACACAGATGCTCTGTAGTGCTATGCTGCATTGCCACTGTCTTCTCACCCCTAGCTGAACCTCTGCAAAGGGGGGCATCATGTGTGTGTCCACCTGCTGGCCTCTGAGAAAGGACTGTAAACATTTTGAGCTTCCTCTAATCCTTTGAATCACCTCCAATCCTTGTCAGGCGTGATATTTAAAGACAGTCAGTTTATACTGCTTATTTCAATAGTTTAACCAAACAGACACAGCAACACTCTTGCATGTATAAGAAAGACATCTTTTTCTCTACCCTACATCAGCTTTACATCTAGAGCACATTTTTATTTTAAAAAAAAAAAAATGTCATTCTGCGTACCTGATGCCACACTGGCCTGAAATCCCAAACATTTACCTACCTGTCCTACACAAATATCGGGAGAGTTGACATTGCCAATATCAATTACAGAAGTAAGAAGTTACAAAGCATACCATTTGAATTCTGCTTCTGAAAATAGAGTATGTCTGAACTGCAGTCATTTTTTTAAAATAGATCTCCCACAATGGAGCATTCAGATTCCAGAAATTTCAGGGATGATTGTCTTTCCATAAATATGCATTATGTTCATTATATCACACGGCGTGGATATCACATGTGTGTTGAAACCGTGTGAAACCAGTTTTATTCAACTGTAGCCATAGAAACATAGGCTGTAATAAATTACTTTAGAAGAGAAATGCAGTGGGGTCTTGAACCACACAGGTCTGAACTGCGTGGGTCCGCTTGTATGGGGATATTTTTTCTATAAATACGGGACAGAACTGCAAATGTGTTTTCTAGCCCTTATGATTCTCTTCATCACATTTTCTTTTCTTTTTTTTTTTTTTAATTTTTCTTTTTTTTTTTTCAACGTTTATTTATTTTTGGGACAGAGAGAGACAGAGCATGAACGGGGGAGGGGCAGAGAGAGAGGGAGACACAGAATCGGAAACAGGCTCCAGGCTCTGAGCCATCAGCCCAGAGCCTGACGCGGGGCTCGAACTCACGGACCGCGAGATCGTGACCTGGCTGAAGTTGGACGCTTAACCGACTGCGCCACCCAGGCGCCCCTTTTCTTTTTTTTTATATTAAACATAATTTATTTTCAAGTTGGTTTCCATACAACACCCAGTGCTCATCCCAACAGGTGCCCCCCTCAATGCCTATCACCCACTTTCCCCTCTCTTCATCACATTTTCTTTAGCTTACTTTATTGTCAGAATATAGTATATTATACATATAACATGCAAAATATGTGTTGATTGACTTATTGGTTAGGCTTCTGGTCAACAGTGGGCTATTATTAATAGGTAAGTTTCAGGGGAGTCCAAAGTTATACATGGGGTTTTGACTGCACACAGGGTCAGTGCCCCTACCCCTGGCATTGTTCAAGGGTCAACTGAACACGGGAGAATTCCTTTTACCATTTTAAGATAGAAACTGTATTTAAAACTGGATTTGCATTGCTTAGAATTGCAAAAAGTGCTACACATCCAGTGCTTTGGACAGAAAGAATAGTATCTACCACCATTAAGCAGCTGGAGATATTTTCCCTGGGAGTGCATGGAAGGGGATGGCATCACCATGAAAGATTCTTCTGCCTTTTCCCCTGCCGGTGTGTTTTCATGGTTTAAGACTGATGCATAACCTATGGTTAGATATGGATGGATCCAAGTTAGATCTGGGTGGATCCTTCATCACATCTCTGTTTCCAGGACGTTTCCTGGCTATCACTGAATCACACTTACATTGTCCTGAATGTGGTCCCATGGCCACCCCTAAGCCCAGGAGGCACTGATAAAGGTAGCCTGTGCTCCTCCTGGCCAGGGCTGGACAAAGAATTTGGCATATTAACTGAAGATGAAGAGTGGAAGGGATATTGAGGACAACCCTGTGGTGGATGGGACTTTTTTTTTTTTCATCACTTCTAAATGGAAAGCCACAAGCTTCTCTTGAATAAGTGTCTGTCAGAAACACAAACAACATATGAATCCATTGTCTTCCTAATGAAAGGAGGGTTTTGAAATACTTTTGTTTCCTCGTTTAAAGTTTTATTCCAAAACATTGATTTCACCTACATTCACCATAAGAATTGAAGACAGAAAAGGTATCAATGAATATGGTTTTTGGAGACACAGAAAGGTTCATTAAGGTTACATCTTAGCAATACCATAAAACTCTTAACCTAAAAATGATCTTCAAATTACAAGCAAAACATTTTCTAGAGAGAGGCGTGATTGGTTATCCACGCATGTAAGCAGTGTCAGCAGCACTATTTCTCAGTTACTAGATTTCTGTGGGGTTTTTTGTCCTTGGTTTTGTCTTTTTGTAGATGGCTGTGTGCCTATTACATTTTGAATTTTATACAAAGGACTATGGGACCCCTGAAATTCTTGCATAGAAAATTGATACTCACAAGTAGGCATATTTTGACAAAATTTGAAAGCAGAAACCACACAGGTTACATTGAGTTGTGGAGGCCAAAGAGAGCCAAGATAGACAATTTCAGATATGGACATGTGAACCAGAGGATTGGGAGGTAAAATGGACCAAGGGAAGAGAGTGTATGTGGTCATGCATTGGAAATTTATGGGAATAGAAAGGTCTTATGCTCAAAATCAGGGACAGGGGGGAGACTGATTATTCCTTGTCCACAGCCACATGAAACACCAGAACTGGTTTCAAAAACTCCCTGCGAGGATGTGGAGAAACAGAAACCCTCTTGCACTGCTGGTGGGAATGCAAACTGGTGCAGCCACTCTGGAAAACAATGTGGAGGTTCCTCAAAAAATTAAAAATAGATCTACCCTATGACCCAGCAATAGCACTGCTAGGAATTTACCCAAGGGATACAGGAGGGCTGATGGATAGGGGCACTTGTACCCCAATGTTTATAGCAGCACTTTCAACAACAGCCAAATTAAATGTCCACCAACTGACGAATGGATAAAGAAGATGTGGTTTATATATACAATGGAATATTACTTGGCAATGAGAAAGAATGAAATCCGTCCATTTGTAGCAACGTGGTTGGAATCGGAAGGTATTATGCTGAGTGAAATAAGTCAGGCAGAGAAAGACAGATACCATATGTTTTCACTCATATGTGGATCTTGAGAAACTTAACAGAAGACCATGGAGGAAGGGAAGGGGAAAAAAAAAGTTACAGAAAATGAGGGAGGCAAACCATAAGAGACTCTTAAGGACTGAGAACAAACTAAGGGTAGATGGTGGGTGGGGCAGAGGGGAAAGTGGGTGATGGGCATTGAGGGGGGCACCTGTTGGGATGAGCACTGGGTGTTGTATGGAAACCAGTTTGACAATAAATTATATTAAACAAACAAACAAACAACAAAAAACCCCGCCCTGATCTATCAATGTCAGCATCACACCAGGAACAGCGGTACCAAAACCTGCCCAATCATGGAACCCCATATCTTGGAAAGCAAGCCCGTGTCAGTGACAAACCTCACACCAGAAACCATGTTTCCACATTAAGATCACCCCACAAAAATTCCGTTTCGAAACTTTGCCAGAACTGACCTTCACGATTCCTAGGTATTGCGCAGTTTGCTAAGTTCCTAGACACTTTAACCTAGAAGCAGAGCTCTGCAAGCAAGCACTTAGTCTTTGCGGTTATTTTTTTCTTTCCAGACACTGACTGGTAGTCTCTTTTCTTCAAACTACTTTTGATTTGTAGTCACTTGTAGAACATATCCCCTTACTTGATTATTTAGAGTTTGAAGGTCTGCATTTTTTTAATGTTTATTTGTTTTTGAGAGAGGGAGAGACAGAACATAAGCAGGGAAGGGACGGGTGTGGGGGGGGGGGAGACAGAATCTGAAGCAGACTCCAGGCTCTGATCCTTTTGCCTTCTCTGACATCCCTAAGAGGTATGCTATTTATGCCTATTACAAGAGCTTTGGGATTTCCTATGTAGAATTTAAAAAGTAAAAGTGCTTGAAATATATGTGGGGCTTGGGGGGCAGTAAGTGCTGTATTGAATAGATAGTAGTTTTTGGTGTCTAGAAGGAGGTTTCGGCTATATTCTTTACAGTTTTTATAACAGCTTATAACACGTTTAAAGAGCTACATTTCAAATTCTTCTTCTGGAAATGGAGAAAATCATACCTTCAATTCTGAATTTATACATTATGTTATATATTCTAATACATATTTATATGGGTATGCTTCATTTCTGTTCTATACATTTATTACACATATATGTAAATATGCATGTTACATATATGTATATAGATATATGTTTTATGTGTGTGTATGTGTGTGTTCTTGATATGTAGGTATATTGTAATATATTATTATATATAATATATATTCCTGGAAGCAATAAACTCACTTTTGGATTAAAACTGGGAACCTTAATTGTGCAACACATGTCATATATAATATAGGTGACCTATCTATCTATGTATCTATCCATCCCAATATCTATCCATCCATACATCTATCCACATATCTATCTATGTATCTATTTACCTATGATTCTCTCCCTATATATAGGTATACATACATGAGTACATACATATTCTATATACACTATCTGTATACATATATATATGTGCAGTTTAGAAATCTCTCTCTATGTGTGTATGTGGTGTATATGTGTGTGCACACACACATCTATGCAGTTTCAAAATAATTTTCAGTTTGTTATTCTAAATATATCACAAGGCATCAGTATACCATGCCATGAGTATCTAAAGACATGCATACCTTCTTTTAAAAACAGGTTTATAACAACACTGTCTCTCAAGTTGTGTTTGGTTTGGATTCTTTTTGGCAGGTCATTACCTGCAAAATCAGGTCTGAGGTATTTGAGGAGACATTCAAGCTTAGTGGGAAATAATTTTTAATACAAATATTTATGTCTGTGGGACCCTTACTGTACTTGAGTGACTTATAACTACAAGTATGCAAACGTGGCCCCATCACGCTAACGCAAAGGGACAACGTTCCTCCTTTGATTGACCTGGTACTTTTTTTGCCACGAATGATCTTGGTGCCTGTGATGCAGGGTTTACTGTAACCCATAAAATATTGTGATTATTCCCGAGAGAGCAAGTCAGAAGTACTCTCAATCCATCATCCTGGCTGTCCTGTTTTTGATTTGGTAAGAAAGAAAGATTACAAGTTCCTCTTTCTTAGCAAGCTTAATCAGTAACTGGTTGTTTCCAGATTTTTCCCCATGCTTCCCAAATTAACCAGCTGCCACCAAAACACATCATTAGCCCATGGCTGTTATAGCCCCATAGTTTCCGTTTCATTTGTAATGCAACCATCATTCCCATCGACCCCTCCCCACTTGTACCTTGTCAAGAAGTCATTATAAAACACCTGTTTTTCCTTTTGTGACCTAAGATTTGAGGGACTGCATTTTAAGTGAGGACTGAGTCTCAGTGCCCAAGTGCTCTTGACTCCTGCCCAGGTGAAATAATTTGCATCTGAATGGATTATTCAAGTCAGACCATGGGTGCCCCCTGGGGACAAAAAAGCTGAGAGAGACAGAAGTCACACCCTTAGGGTCCAGTTGTGGCCTCTTGGCGGAAGAAGGAGCTCGAAAACATTGACCGTCAGATCAAAGAGAAAAAAATGACAGCATCATATACGTGTTTATGTAGAGTTAATGACAATTGTATGGACAGTAAAAGTCGCTAGTACTATAAAGTATAGAGAGCTGAAGAACTTATAGTTTCTTAAAAGGAAAAAGAACTTATAAAAACTTAAAAGAAAAAAAGAACTTAAAGAACTTATAGTTCCTTAAAAGGAACGCAGTACACAATGTTTATCTAAAGTAATTTAGGGGCACCTAGGTGGCTCAGTCGGTGATCTCATGGTTCGTGGGTTCGAGCCCCGCGTCAGGCTCTGTGCTGACAGCTCAGAGCCTGGAGCCTGTTTCGGATTCTGTGTCTCCCTCTCTCTCTGACCCTCCCCCGTTCATGCTCTGTCTCTCTCTGTTTCAAAAATAAATCAACGTTAAAAAAATTTTTTTTAAATGAAGTAATTTAAGCATTGTGGTTTTTTTGGTTTTTTTTGTTTGTTTGTTTTTTTCTTTTTTTTTTAGCAAAGCATGAGCCCTGCGTTCCATTCCTGGATCGATATCATCTTCTGTTTCACACCTTTTTTCCAGCAAGTGTCGTATTTTCAAGTACACACTTCTCACCTCGATTTAACATGGCTGGACAGATATTTTGGCCCATGCTCGTATGTGTCACTTTTTATTATTTACAGTCAGTGGCTTATACATTTCTCCACATGCAGGGCTTGGGTTTAGGCAGGACATGAAGGGGGAAATGAGATTCAAGTCTTGATTGATTTCTGGTTTGTTTAACTTGTGTCCAGGCACGTCAGCACGCCTGGTCTTCCAGAGAGTTTACATAAGTAAGCAAACTTTAAAGGGCCACCAAATATGGTCTCACTTTGCCTTTCCTTCCCCAGGGAACTAGGTAGACCAAGAATCACAGTGCTGTTCATTTCAGAAATGGGAGCAGAAGACAAGATTTTGGACTCACAGATGACAACCCTGTGCCCTACTTAAAACAAAACAAAACAAAAAACAAAAACGTGATTCATCCAGACCCCAAAGCTGAGCGGCTGAGAGTCAACCTTAAATACAGTAAAAGCACACCAAGGACTCTCCCAAGAAGGATGGAACATACATGCCAGATGAGCTACAATAAAGGCTCATCTTTCAGAGAGCTGCTGGAATGTCCTAATTCCATGGCGTCTACATTAGTATGCCATCACGCCCTTGTGACTCCCAACCACCCAACTGGGATTTGGGGTTCCTTATCATCAATTGTTCAGCTCCATTGAGGGAACCATTTCTACAAATGCAGTCTCTTCTGTTTCTGGCTGTGATGCAGGACCATGTAGTAGATGTTCATTAAAATCAGGCGGATCGAGGGGCGCCTGGGTGGCTCTGTTGGTTAAGCGTCCAACTCCTGATTTCAGCTCAGGTCATGATCTCACGATTCATGGTTCATGGGACTGAGCCCCACGTCCAGCTTTACACTGACAACATGGAACCTGCTTGGGAATCTCTCTCTCCCTCTCTCTACCCCTATACCCTCACTCTTCCTCAAATAAATAAACATTTTTGTTTAAAAGTTGGGCTTATTGAATGTCTTTTTTTTTCTGTTCAACTATTTCTGCTGAGCTGTGATTTACTGAGCATCTTAGAATCACCCCTGCTTTCCATGAAGAAGAGAAACACAGAGCTTTCCCTTTACTGCTGCCTGGGACAACTGTGAACAGAAAAATTCACTGGGAATTGAAGTGAACACCAGTAAGGAAGTTCTTTCAAAGTGATTGTCACCATGTGTGACTTACCATTTGCACCTGAAGCATCCAGGGGCTGTGCCAATTAAAATTATGTGCATTGCCTTTGGTGATGAATGTTTTCCAGAACATGTATTAAACTTATGAACGGCCTGATATGTGATCAGTGAGTTTCATCACCATGATGATAGGTCATAGGACTCAGTGCAATTGTAAAGCATAATTTGTGTCTTTGGCAACACCCTGGATTTACCGTGTTTCCTACACGGGTGAAGGAAACCATGTCCTACTGATTAACCAAATAGACCAAGGGCACATGTAGGAGAGCATGACATCCTTTTGATTTCCCATTACACCATCCATGGGTATGCACAGAAAAGACAAAACTTCTAAGAAAAAATGTGTTATGCAAGTACGTGTAAAGTCGGGTATCTGATACAGTCCTAAAGCCAAATGTTTTTTCCTATTTTCTCTAGAGGTATAATTTTAGGGACGTGCGCATCCCCTGTATGGCTTGCTGCCTTGTGTAGAAGGACATCTGCAGTATGTATAACACCTCCGAGCCTCTCTTACACCGTCTTCTCTGCTCCCCAGGTAAGAAGGAGGGGCTCCACCCGACTGACCTCACACGGGACCCTTCTCTCTTCTCTCTTCCTCCCCAATCCTACCGTTCTATTACTTTTAAATCAAACACTTGAACACTTTGACTAACTTCGTAAAGACACTAGCAATCTCTTTGATTTACAATTTAATGACACCATACAATTTTTTTTTTTAATGAGAACCTTGTATAATGAATGGTAGCGAGGACTTTTCTAAGTCTGGTGCAACTAGAATCATCTAGGCTTGTTTATGGTGAACTCACTTTTTGCAAATTCTCAAGAATGCTGATCGTCAAAATGTGTCATGGCCGCGGATCCCCATATCTGCAGATGGCCTCGCTATATTGGGACAGCAGTAGGCCCCTGCCACCAGCTTTTCCACTTACTGAAGCCAGCAGATACTGTCTCCGCCCCTGCCCACCCACCACTTTGTTGCATTCTCTAGGAGACCGAAGATGTCCTTTGGAGGCCAAACCCCAAGCCGGCATCATGACCGTAACCAGAAAAATTAACTCACGTGGAAAACTGAAAGGGTCAAAACAAAGAACAGGCAAAAACTTCTATCTTAAAGTGCACTTGTCACATGCAATGTAAATTGCAAAATCAACAAATAGGTAGTTGTCAAAATGTGTCACCTCTCCACAGTGGCAGGCTGACAACTCATGAGATATTTTGGGTGCGTTGTGACAACAAGGAATAATTAATTGTGGCTGCATGTTGGAAGGAGTTTGCCTGGGAAGATCAGCCGGCCCAGATTCCCCGGGAAGGGAGGGATGTTATCAGCACAGGCTGTTATTCTCCCAGGGATTTTGCCATTAGGCTCTCTCCAGGAGTCACAAAGACATCACCCTTCTTTCCCAGGGATGGACAGCACACACACACACACACACACACACACACACACACACACACACATGTGCAGATGGGGAAAAACAAATCGCCAGAGCAGATTTTTAGTTTTGGTTTTCCCAGCCATTCTAGAGAGGACATTAAAAACAAAACATGAATCATACCTGAGCAAGGTATTTGTTAATTTATTTTTGGATACTCTTCAACATCCTTCTAGGGACTATGATGTAATAAAAAGACACCACACATACGAAAAAAAGAGCAGACTGGCAAATGCACAGGACCCAACTCTAAAGCAAAAGCAAATGACAAGTAAAATATAGCCATTGATTTTCGTGATGGCACTTAAGTCTGATGTATAAAGAGGTCAAGTTATTGGCAAATAAGTTTAAATTGGGCGTCCTTCTGTTGGTTTAACCATTTGTAATGGGTGAAGCAATTTCTAATACAGATCATTCATCATAGGTTTTATGGAGGGAAAGGAAGGAAGTCAGTGGTTCCCTAAGAGGCATTCGTGTTCCATTTTAATTAATCCATCTGAAGAGAATTTCTGGTATTTTCCACAACGAATCTATATCAACACAGCAACGTAGTTGGAAAAAGTATTGCGGGAGACAATTTTATCTATCTATCTATTTATTGATGAGAGAGACAGAAACAGAGCGTGAGTGGGGGGGAGGGGCAAAGAGAGAGAGTGGGCCACAGAATCCAAAGCAGGCTCCAGGCTGTTGGCACAGAGCCCGACACAGGGCTCGAACGCACAAACTGCGACATCATGACCTGAGTCTAAGTCGGACGCTTAACCAACTGAGCCACCCAGGTGCCCCGCAATTTTATAACCTCTTAAGTTAAGGAGATTATGTTTTGAATATACAATCTTGAACTAGGGCATGTTATTTTCTCGGAGACCAAACTGATACTCGGAAAATGATGATTGTTTAAACAAATGGTTGATGGAATTTTGTAAGGTAAACCAATCATTGTCAGCTTTAGGAGGTAGTGCACAGATTGACCCTCAGTCATAGATTTCTATGCGTACGTCATCCTGGGACATTTAGCAAGCTGCACTCTCGTGTTGTGATAAGCATGTACTCACATTGGTTACAAGAATAGTAATACTCATAGATAAAAGTCAACAGTATTGTCTTCCAAATGCCAAATTATTATCCAAGGGAAGCATCACCTTTTAAAAATATGGTTATATAAAATAGACACTTATTTTTATCAACGTGCAATCTGTTAATGCTATTTTTGTGCTGCGTTTCGGATTTATGTAACTCCCTGAAGAAACTTGCCCTTACTCGTGACAATACAGCTGGCAAACACAGCCATCAAGATTGACCTTAACCCCGCTGAAAGTTACTGTGGGTTGGTGGTTGTTTTACATGAACGTGTTTAGATTCTAAAGAGATATTGTAAATTGTTCTATGATCTCAGTCATTTCCGATCGTGTCTTAAAGTTTACCTAGAAAGTACTCTTGCCTCTGTTGAATGGAAGCTTCCAGCTGTTCAAAATCCAACCTACTCCGTTTTGAGAGTTTGGGCAGGTGAGGCATGTTATCTGTTGTCTAGACTTTGAATATAATACATAATTAGCTTAAATAAGAACAAGAATGATAAAAAAAAAAACAGATTCATCAGCAAACATATTTTGCTCATAAAGATGAACATCAACACAGTAGAGAAATTAGGCTAATACAGTCTTCTGGTAAGATGGTCCTCTTTTTCCATCCTGGATAAGTCAAGTGTAGGTTGCCCAACCTTGAGACAGTTGGACCCACCAGCCTCAGACTCAACATACACATCTGTTACTTCGAGGGTTTATTTAGAAAATTCACATAAAAAGCACCATCCTGGCATATAAGAGGTACCTGGCACATCTTTATCTATTTAAGAAGGCAACACGAGTTTGATAAATTTGGACTCTCATTAATGAGGGGGCACCAATATTTGCATCATAGCTTTGACCAGAGAAGCATGGTTATGCAGGAAGTTCATGGAAGGGGGAACTGACTGAGGGTTATAGATGAGAATTCTGTGCTGTCATTGGGAATTTATATGCAAATCTAAAAATTATTCCAGGGTCAAAAGTTTCTCTGAAACAAATTTTTTAAAAAGAAATCAGCCTGGATTCACAGAAAGCGGAAGACTTGAGTTCAACTTTACCAGCCCAGCCCCTTGTCAAATTAAATCCCTGCCTCTAGCCCCAGGCTGTTGGATGTAGACCTTACCAGCTGTGCCCACGTCAAAGGTGTGCAGTGAAGTCAGCCAGTGCAGCCGGGGAGCTCCAGCGCTCTGCAAATGCATGGCCCTGTCACTGCATGAACACCCTGGGAAAACCTCCCAGGAAAAATTGAATTTCTAGTCCAATGCAATCCACGTTTCACGTCTTTCTATCTACATCACCATCAGGGAGATGAGAACTCGGTCATATTACAGGTACTTCAAGTCTAATTGCATACTTATAATTTATAAATAATGCAATTATGTGAAATAAAAATTTTAAGTGGGGAAATAGACGGAAATAATCTTTTGACACCCACTTTTGACATAATTGTGTCAAGTCTTCATTTGCTTTGTGAAGACAGGCTTTTTCCTCGGAGGCAGGTGGCAAGGAGAATATCCAAGTCGAAAGGAAACAGAATTTGGCCTCAATAGGACAGCCTACTTTATAATTTATTTTTAGAATGCTACGGATTTAGCACCAAAAGAAGTGACTAGTGGTGTTCTAGAAGGCATTAGCACATTTCTCCTGAAATGGATATTTGAACCTTTTGCAAAACGCTGTTTCAAACTGATTTCTCTTTTTTGTCAGTCGATGATGCCTTTGTATGTCACGGAAAGGAGAGAAAAGGCTTCACAATGAAAATACTTCTGACACTGGCAGAATTTATGTGAGAATAAGCTTTTACCACCTGATATTCAATGTTATTTAAAATACATTCTGAATGTGACCACAATGAGAAGCCCGCACATCACGTCATGTTGACACATTTCCACACGTTTTGTAAGCGCCATTTGGGAACTGGCCAATATTTTATACGCCCACCAATGTGATATGTGATGCTCAGGTAAAATAGTGTGCAATGCAAGGCGTGTGACTGCATATTGGCAGGATGGAGTTGAAGCTTTCTTCCTGGCTGGCAGTTTTGATACGAGCTAGTTAATTAGCTTTTACTAACCTAATTATCCCTAGCAGAAAATGAGGGGCAAGAGAATTATTAATACCAACGATTCCATCTGAGCCCTTTCATTGGCAAAATTCTTGGTAAGGTCAAGGAGCGTGATTGTAATTTCCCTGGTACATCACAGATACTATTCTTTTATTTTTTTTATGTTTGTTTATTTATTTTTTTTTTTTTAGTTATCTCTACACCCCAGTAGGGCTCAAACCCATGACCCTGAGATCAAGTGTCACATGTTCTTCCAACCGAGCCAGCCAGGTGTCCCCAAAGGTACTAGACTCTCTTAACACACAGAGGGTTCTCCTTGAGGTGTGTTAGCTATTTTAAGACCCAAGTTAAGAAATTTGATTTTGTAGAAATTTCCCTACAACTCCCGATATCTGTTTTCTGAAGCGCGAATTTTTTAACATTTAGAATTATTTATTTTGTTCCTATTTTTGAGTCATCCAATGCTTGGAAAGGTGACTTTCCAGTTAAAGAAAAAGATCAAACATTAAGAAAAAATACAGACAGCACATGAAAGGAAATATCCAATGTGGTTTCAGATCCCAGCATGGGCGAGGCTTGTGGCCAGGACTCTGTGCCTTCTGTGTCCAGGAATTCTCCCTCATGTTTCTTCTTTTGCATTGGGCCCCCGGCGATTCACATCCTGTGGTTACGACTTTGGTGCCTCCTCAAAAAACCATTTGTAGGGGCGCCTGGGTGGCGCAGTCGGTTAAGCGTCCGACTTCAGCCAGGTCAGGATCTCGCGGTCCGTGAGTTCGAGCCCCGCGTCAGGCTCTGGGCTGATGGCTCGGAGCCTGGAGCCTGTTTCCGATTCTGTGTCTCCCTCTCTCTCTGCCCCTCACCCGTTCATGCTCTGTCTCTCTCTGTCCCAAAAATAAAATAAAAAAAAAAACAAAAAAAAAAACCATTTGTAATATCCCCTCCCACACGTCCCAGAACTTGGAGATGATGTAGTCTCTGCTATGTATCTCAGACTCAGCCTGCCAGGCCGATCCCTCCTGCAGACATTTCTTTAAGCACATAGTATAGACCAACGACTGATAGGGGGTTGGTGTGTGGCACGAGGGAAAGACAGGACTCTCGTGGGGACGCACGGTTTTCTGTCTGATCATTTTCGGACATGGTGATGTATTCCGAGAGAAAGAAAGGCAGACTTCTAGGAGGAATGTGAGCACTTAACATTTGAAATACCTTTAAGCGAGTGACGTCAAGATACAGCTATTTGAATCCACACTCTGGCCGCTGGGTTAATTTGGAGGAAGAGAAGTTTTATTTTTCGTGAGAAAATATGCTCTCAGCCAGAGTACGTTCATCTCATTTCATACATTTTCTACTCTGGCGTACGTGCCTCTGTGCCTCATTTACATCCATTTTTAGCAGATGTATGTAAACTCACACTTAAAATTCAAAAGAAGAAAACAAAACAAACAAGAATAATTGATGTGTAAACATAATTTAACAAAGCCAGATTGCATACGAAAACATACAATGTACTAAGGGCTCTTCACCTTCCAAGAGTTAGCTGGGGAACTGTCAGAACCACCCAGGTGCCCTTGAAGTTTTACATTTTAAAAGTTGCAATGAATGAAAAGCTTTATCCGATCACGAGTGGAGGAGGAACTGAGTCTTGATATGTACAAGGCAATTCTTAGCTATATTATTACTGCTGTCAGATGGTTTCAACAAAAACACCAGGCGTGATTGATAAAACTGAGCCTAAAACATTGTTAAATTTTTATCAAAAAATTGATAAAAATGTGGCCTCAAATTTTGCTTCCAAGTGAGTCAAACGTATATAAATACTAACATGCACAGAGTCCATATCATTCTCCTCTTAATACAGCCATAGGTTAAGTAGATTGCATACATTAAAATAGATTATGGGGGCACCTGGGTGGCTCAGTTGGTTAAGCATCTGACTTTGGCTCAGGTCATGACCTTGAGGTCTGTGAGTGCGAGCCCCATGTCCGGCTCTGTGCTGACAGCTGGGAGCCTGGAGCCTGCTTTGGATTCTGTGTCTCCCTCTCTCTCTGCCCTCCCCCACTGACACCATGTCTCTCTCTCTCAAAAATAAATAAAACATAGAAAAAATAGATTACGGATTACACAGGCATTAGGCACAGAAAACCAAAGATTACTGACCCAGATTTTAGGGAAGTTGAGCAGTACGCCCCTTTGATACGATTTCTGCGTATCAAGCAAACTCCACAGAAAAAAGTGTTATACCCATGGTACTGACTTCTTCAAAAAAGGAAGCTGAAGACCTTATAATATGTCCATTTCCCCACATTTTAAGTGCTTCATCCAAAGAGGGGTCCACACCACTGTTACCCTCAAAGCACTAAGAACGGAGAACCATACGTGGTCTTGTGACGTGGTTAACGCAAAGAATTAAATGCTATGTACACATTTACTACGGAACAAAAAAAATATATATCATATGGATATAGTCTGCTGAATAATTGTCAGAGAAGAAAGATGTAGTCTTCCCTCTAACACATTTGCTGTCATTTTTTTCCTCCAATGCTTACGTATTCAAGCTATTCCTCACTTATAACGCATGTGCTAAGCTACCTGAGAATTGTGATGTGAAATCATAGGTCCCGTGTATCTTTTAATCCAGGATGGCGTATCACCTCCTTCTCAGACTTTGTCTTTTATTCCACCCTCTCTTACCAGCTGGAGAAAACTGTGCTTGTAAATGCTCCTGTCCTTAAATTACTGTTGGCTAATAATTTTGCAAGCGTTTTTTTTTTTTTCAATAATTAATAGGAGCCAAGATGCCAACTTTTTCCCCCTGTAATGAGAGCAAGGTCAAGGTTATCACCCTAAAAAACATCATTATTCTGTAATTTCATGCACTCATTTTATTGTGTTGCAGAAAAGGGACCCTTATGAGCAAATGTTGAGATTTTGACTTAATTATCAGCTGCCACTTCTGAGCTAAAGCTGGTGCCGAAACGCTGTGGTTGTCAGGCATTGAGAGTTGGCCTGGTGACATTGCTGATTTACTTCTCCTAAAGACGACTTCCAACTTACAAAAACGTGTGCTGGCTCCCGGTGCGGATCTTTCGCCTGTCATTGTGTGCTTTGCCACGAGATGGGGAGGTGACATCAGGCCCTGTTGCATACCTGCCACTGAGTGGTATTCTGTCCCCTCCCTCCAAATTCCCACACGAGCGGCAAGACTCCCCACTGCATTCGGAAGCCACGTGCTAACAGCACAAGCCTATAGAATGATCCGGAGAGGATCCTCAAAGATCACACTGTTAGGATCGAAGCTGCGAATCAGGTGGGCCAAACCCAGACTTATGCTTTCTGTAGACTTCACATTTTTAGGACAGTTTTAGTGTCACAGCAAAATTCAGGGGAATGAACAGAGATTGTCCATATACTTCCTACGTTGCCACGTGCATACCCTTCTCCATTATCAACGCCCCTCACTAGAGTGGTACATCTATTACCATTGATGGATCTGTTGACCCATCATAACGCCCAAGGTCCACAGCGTACGTTAGCCTTCATTCTTGGTGTTATACATTCTGTAGGTTTATACAAATGTATAATGTCAGGTATCCACCATTATACTATCATAAACAGCCCTAAATCCTCTGGGTTCTGCCTGTTCATCCCTCCTTCCCCCAAAACCCAGGCAACCAGTGATTTTTTTTTTCATGTCTCCATAGTTTTTCCTTTTCCAGAATGTCATCTGGATGGAATCATACCGTGTGTCATCTTTTCAGATCAGCATCTTTCACTTAGTAAAATGTATTTAAGTTCCCTACATATCTTTTCAACTTGTATCCTTTTACTGCTGAATGACATTCCATTGGGTGGACAGACTAGTATTTTATTTATTTTTAAAATGTTTATTTATTTATTTTGAGAGAGGGGGCAGGGGCAGAGAGAGAGAGGTGGGAGAGAGAGAATCCCAAGCAGGATCTACCCTGTCAGTGCAGAGCCCGACTCTGGGCTCAAGGTCACAGACTGTGACAGGAGCCGAAACCACAAGTCAGATACTCAACCGACTGAGCCACCCAGGTGCCCCCAGACTAGTGTTTGTTTATCCATTCGCCTACTGAAGTGCCACTTGGTTGCATCCACATTTACACTTATTGTTTATGTGCTGTCATTTATTCCTATTATAAATATCTCCTTCAAATTAAAGCATTGGGATTACAGCCTAGAGAGTGTTGGTCTCACTGATTCTGTTATATTTAAATTTTAAAAGCTTGTGTGGACTTGTCTGTTATACTTAAATTTAAAAACCTTGAAATGCAGTCAATACATGGTGGTCCCATAACAGATTTTATTAAAAACTCTCTTAAACACAGTTTACGAGATCTATTTGGAGGATGGTAAGAGAATAGAAGGCTAAAATTGGAGGGCTTAATGTACTACGTCACTATGTACAGAGCTTACCAGACTGTGTATCTCGTTCTCATTCTTCGGTAAAGTTAGGGGCTGTCTCAACATTTAGAACAATCACTGTAAAGCAGAACTATGGAGTCGCTTGAGGGTTTGCTTTCGAAGGAGGGGAGAACCCCTATTAGTTTGCTCCGTTTGTCACCCATGCACACCCCATGCAGCTGCTGCTGGGCTGGGAGTCTTTTAAACCATCTCTGCTTTCAAAGCCAATACTGGAAACACCAATGTCAATAAAACACTAATGGAGCTGATTGACTGCCATGAAGCCCTCAAAAGAAAAGAAAAAAGAGGAGAAGAGAAGAGCGGAGAGGAGAAGAGAAGAGCGGAGAGGAGAGGAGAGGAGAGGAGAAGAAAAGGAAAGAGAAGAGAAGAGAAAAGGAAGAAGTCCTTGAGTGTGTACATCAATACTGACGTCATCAGTAAAACTAAGACTTCCCTCTGCGGCAGACGTGGATTTCCAAGGAGAATGCCTCCCAGAAACCTGGAAACCAGAATACCTGAGAAAGGGAGACAGAGCGCACACTGCCCTGGATAGCAAGAGGAGACAGGAGTACGCAGACAAGAAGCGTAGCCACACCATTCCGTCCCTCCTTCTTGCTCCCAAAGTGCTGCAAACAAGACTGACACGGGAAGCCAGCAGGTCCAGGCTGAGCAGTCGGGCTGGCCTCCGAGGAGCCGAGACAGGGGTGTTCCACAATTGGCTGAAACTGAATCCCCATATAATCTCTGAAGAAGGTACGTGAGCCTCGAATGAATCGGGCTGGCCTCCGAGGAGCCGACAGGGCAGGATGTAGGGTTCACGCTGGTCCGGGATGCAGTTAATCCACACACTGGGAGTCGAGACAGGGGTGTTCCACAATTGGCTGAAACTGAATCCCCATATAATCTCTGAAGAAGGTACGTGAGCCTCGAATGAATCGGGCTGGCCTCCGAGGAGCCGAGAGGGCAGGATGTAGGGTTCACGCTGGTCCGGGATGCAGTTAATCCACACACTGGGAGTCGAGACAGGGGTGTTCCACAATTGGCTGAAACTGAATCCCCATATAATCTCTGAAGAAGGTACGTGAGCCTCGAATGAATCGGGCTGGCCTCCGAGGAGCCGACAGGGCAGGATGTAGGGTTCACGCTGGTCCGGGATGCAGTTAATCCACACACTGGGAGTCGAGACAGGGGTGTTCCACAATTGGCTGAAACTGAATCCCCATATAATCTCTGAAGAAGGTACGTGAGCCTCGAATGAATCGGGCTGGCCTCCGAGGAGCCGAGACAGGGGTGTTCCACAATTGGCTGAAACTGAATCCCCATATAATCTCTGAAGAAGGTACGTGAGCCTCGAATGAATCGGGCTGGCCTCCGAGGAGCCGACAGGGCAGGATGTAGGGTTCACGCTGGTCCGGGATGCAGTTAATCCACACACTGGGAGTCGAGACAGGGGTGTTCCACAATTGGCTGAAACTGAATCCCCATATAATCTCTGAAGAAGGTACGTGAGCCTCGAATGAATCGGGCTGGCCTCCGAGGAGCCGACAGGGCAGGATGTAGGGTTCACGCTGGTCCGGGATGCAGTTAATCCACACACTGGGAGTCGAGACAGGGGTGTTCCACAATTGGCTGAAACTGAATCCCCATATAATCTCTGAAGAAGGTACGTGAGCCTCGAATGAATCGGGCTGGCCTCCGAGGAGCCGAGACAGGGGTGTTCCACAATTGGCTGAAACTGAATCCCCATATAATCTCTGAAGAAGGTACGTGAGCCTCGAATGAATCGGGCTGGCCTCCGAGGAGCCGACAGGGCAGGATGTAGGGTTCACGCTGGTCCGGGATGCAGTTAATCCACACACTGGGAGTCGAGATAGGGGTGTTCCACAATTGGCTGAAACTGAATCCCCATATAATCTCTGAAGAAGGTACGTGAGCCTCGAATGAATCGGGCTGGCCTCCGAGGAGCCGACAGGGCAGGATGTAGGGTTCACGCTGGTCCGGGATGCAGTTAATCCACACACTGGGAGTCGAGACAGGGGTGTTCCACAATTGGCTGAAACTGAATCCCCATATAATCTCTGAAGAAGGTACGTGAGCCTCGAATGAATCGGGCTGGCCTCCGAGGAGCCGACAGGGCAGGATGTAGGGTTCACGCTGGTCCGGGATGCAGTTAATCCACACACTGGGAGTCGAGACAGGGGTGTTCCACAATTGGCTGAAACTGAATCCCCATATAATCTCTGAAGAAGGTACGTGAGCCTCGAATGAATCGGGCTGGCCTCCGAGGAGCCGACAGGGCAGGATGTAGGGTTCACGCTGGTCCGGGATGCAGTTAATCCACACACTGGGAGTCGAGACAGGGGTGTTCCACAATTGGCTGAAACTGAATCCCCATATAATCTCTGAAGAAGGTACGTGAGCCTCGAATGAATCGGGCTGGCCTCCGAGGAGCCGACAGGGCAGGATGTAGGGTTCACGCTGGTCCGGGATGCAGTTAATCCACACACTGGGAGTCGAGACAGGGGTGTTCCACAATTGGCTGAAACTGAATCCCCATATAATCTCTGAAGAAGGTACGTGAGCCTCGAATGAATCGGGCTGGCCTCCGAGGAGCCGAGACAGGGGTGTTCCACAATTGGCTGAAACTGAATCCCCATATAATCTCTGAAGAAGGTACGTGAGCCTCGAATGAATCGGGCTGGCCTCCGAGGAGCCGACAGGGCAGGATGTAGGGTTCACGCTGGTCCGGGATGCAGTTAATCCACACACTGGGAGTCGAGACAGGGGTGTTCCACAATTGGCTGAAACTGAATCCCCATATAATCTCTGAAGAAGGTACGTGAGCCTCGAATGAATCGGGCTGGCCTCCGAGGAGCCGACAGGGCAGGATGTAGGGTTCACGCTGGTCCGGGATGCAGTTAATCCACACACTGGGAGTCGAGACAGGGGTGTTCCACAATTGGCTGAAACTGAATCCCCATATAATCTCTGAAGAAGGTACGTGAGCCTCGAATGAATCGGGCTGGCCTCCGAGGAGCCGAGACAGGGGTGTTCCACAATTGGCTGAAACTGAATCCCCATATAATCTCTGAAGAAGGTACGTGAGCCTCGAATGAATCGGGCTGGCCTCCGAGGAGCCGACAGGGCAGGATGTAGGGTTCACGCTGGTCCGGGATGCAGTTAATCCACACACTGGGAGTCGAGATAGGGGTGTTCCACAATTGGCTGAAACTGAATCCCCATATAATCTCTGAAGAAGGTACGTGAGCCTCGAATGAATCGGGCTGGCCTCCGAGGAGCCGACAGGGCAGGATGTAGGGTTCACGCTGGTCCGGGATGCAGTTAATCCACACACTGGGAGTCGAGACAGGGGTGTTCCACAATTGGCTGAAACTGAATCCCCATATAATCTCTGAAGAAGGTACGTGAGCCTCGAATGAATCGGGCTGGCCTCCGAGGAGCCGACAGGGCAGGATGTAGGGTTCACGCTGGTCCGGGATGCAGTTAATCCACACACTGGGAGTCGAGACAGGGGTGTTCCACAATTGGCTGAAACTGAATCCCCATATAATCTCTGAAGAAGGTACGTGAGCCTCGAATGAATCGGGCTGGCCTCCGAGGAGCCGACAGGGCAGGATGTAGGGTTCACGCTGGTCCGGGATGCAGTTAATCCACACACTGGGAGTCGAGACAGGGGTGTTCCACAATTGGCTGAAACTGAATCCCCATATAATCTCTGAAGAAGGTACGTGAGCCTCGAATGAATCGGGCTGGCCTCCGAGGAGCCGACAGGGCAGGATGTAGGGTTCACGCTGGTCCGGGATGCAGTTAATCCACACACTGGGAGTCGAGACAGGGGTGTTCCACAATTGGCTGAAACTGAATCCCCATATAATCTCTGAAGAAGGTACGTGAGCCTCGAATGAATCGGGCTGGCCTCCGAGGAGCCGACAGGGCAGGATGTAGGGTTCACGCTGGTCCGGGATGCAGTTAATCCACACACTGGGAGTCGAGACAGGGGTGTTCCACAATTGGCTGAAACTGAATCCCCATATAATCTCTGAAGAAGGTACGTGAGCCTCGAATGAATCGGGCTGGCCTCCGAGGAGCCGACAGGGCAGGATGTAGGGTTCACGCTGGTCCGGGATGCAGTTAATCCACACACTGGGAGTCGAGACAGGGGTGTTCCACAATTGGCTGAAACTGAATCCCCATATAATCTCTGAAGAAGGTACGTGAGCCTCGAATGAATCGGGCTGGCCTCCGAGGAGCCGACAGGGCAGGATGTAGGGTTCACGCTGGTCCGGGATGCAGTTAATCCACACACTGGGAGTCGAGACAGGGGTGTTCCACAATTGGCTGAAACTGAATCCCCATATAATCTCTGAAGAAGGTACGTGAGCCTCGAATGAATCGGGCTGGCCTCCGAGGAGCCGACAGGGCAGGATGTAGGGTTCACGCTGGTCCGGGATGCAGTTAATCCACACACTGGGAGTCGAGACAGGGGTGTTCCACAATTGGCTGAAACTGAATCCCCATATAATCTCTGAAGAAGGTACGTGAGCCTCGAATGAATCGGGCTGGCCTCCGAGGAGCCGACAGGGCAGGATGTAGGGTTCACGCTGGTCCGGGATGCAGTTAATCCACACACTGGGAGTCGAGACAGGGGTGTTCCACAATTGGCTGAAACTGAATCCCCATATAATCTCTGAAGAAGGTACGTGAGCCTCGAATGAATCGGGCTGGCCTCCGAGGAGCCGAGACAGGGGTGTTCCACAATTGGCTGAAACTGAATCCCCATATAATCTCTGAAGAAGGTACGTGAGCCTCGAATGAATCGGGCTGGCCTCCGAGGAGCCGACAGGGCAGGATGTAGGGTTCACGCTGGTCCGGGATGCAGTTAATCCACACACTGGGAGTCGAGACAGGGGTGTTCCACAATTGGCTGAAACTGAATCCCCATATAATCTCTGAAGAAGGTACGTGAGCCTCGAATGAATCGGGCTGGCCTCCGAGGAGCCGAGACAGGGGTGTTCCACAATTGGCTGAAACTGAATCCCCATATAATCTCTGAAGAAGGTACGTGAGCCTCGAATGAATCGGGCTGGCCTCCGAGGAGCCGACAGGGCAGGATGTAGGGTTCACGCTGGTCCGGGATGCAGTTAATCCACACACTGGGAGTCGAGACAGGGGTGTTCCACAATTGGCTGAAACTGAATCCCCATATAATCTCTGAAGAAGGTACGTGAGCCTCGAATGAATCGGGCTGGCCTCCGAGGAGCCGACAGGGCAGGATGTAGGGTTCACGCTGGTCCGGGATGCAGTTAATCCACACACTGGGAGTCGAGACAGGGGTGTTCCACAATTGGCTGAAACTGAATCCCCATATAATCTCTGAAGAAGGTACGTGAGCCTCGAATGAATCGGGCTGGCCTCCGAGGAGCCGACAGGGCAGGATGTAGGGTTCACGCTGGTCCGGGATGCAGTTAATCCACACACTGGGAGTCGAGACAGGGGTGTTCCACAATTGGCTGAAACTGAATCCCCATATAATCTCTGAAGAAGGTACGTGAGCCTCGAATGAATCGGGCTGGCCTCCGAGGAGCCGAGACAGGGGTGTTCCACAATTGGCTGAAACTGAATCCCCATATAATCTCTGAAGAAGGTACGTGAGCCTCGAATGAATCGGGCTGGCCTCCGAGGAGCCGACAGGGCAGGATGTAGGGTTCACGCTGGTCCGGGATGCAGTTAATCCACACACTGGGAGTCGAGACAGGGGTGTTCCACAATTGGCTGAAACTGAATCCCCATATAATCTCTGAAGAAGGTACGTGAGCCTCGAATGAATCGGGCTGGCCTCCGAGGAGCCGAGACAGGGGTGTTCCACAATTGGCTGAAACTGAATCCCCATATAATCTCTGAAGAAGGTACGTGAGCCTCGAATGAATCGGGCTGGCCTCCGAGGAGCCGACAGGGCAGGATGTAGGGTTCACGCTGGTCCGGGATGCAGTTAATCCACACACTGGGAGTCGAGACAGGGGTGTTCCACAATTGGCTGAAACTGAATCCCCATATAATCTCTGAAGAAGGTACGTGAGCCTCGAATGAATCGGGCTGGCCTCCGAGGAGCCGACAGGGCAGGATGTAGGGTTCACGCTGGTCCGGGATGCAGTTAATCCACACACTGGGAGTCGAGACAGGGGTGTTCCACAATTGGCTGAAACTGAATCCCCATATAATCTCTGAAGAAGGTACGTGAGCCTCGAATGAATCGGGCTGGCCTCCGAGGAGCCGACAGGGCAGGATGTAGGGTTCACGCTGGTCCGGGATGCAGTTAATCCACACACTGGGAGTCGAGACAGGGGTGTTCCACAATTGGCTGAAACTGAATCCCCATATAATCTCTGAAGAAGGTACGTGAGCCTCGAATGAATCGGGCTGGCCTCCGAGGAGCCGACAGGGCAGGATGTAGGGTTCACGCTGGTCCGGGATGCAGTTAATCCACACACTGGGAGTCGAGACAGGGGTGTTCCACAATTGGCTGAAACTGAATCCCCATATAATCTCTGAAGAAGGTACGTGAGCCTCGAATGAATCGGGCTGGCCTCCGAGGAGCCGACAGGGCAGGATGTAGGGTTCACGCTGGTCCGGGATGCAGTTAATCCACACACTGGGAGTCGAGACAGGGGTGTTCCACAATTGGCTGAAACTGAATCCCCATATAATCTCTGAAGAAGGTACGTGAGCCTCGAATGAATCCCTCAGATAAGTGCGTATACACACATATTAGTTACTACTAATTGTTTATACTAGATATACAGTTATATATAGATCATGTATAATTACACAGTTGTATATAGATCATTACTTAGAACTAGTTTATATGTATATATTTAATATTATATACTTACATTTATATTAGTTATTCATTATATGCCGTATCTGGTATATATAATTCTAGTTATATGTCATTAGTACTAATAACTCATATTACTAATTTGTAACTGATGTTACTAATATGAGTATATGTATATATGGATAACTACTATGCATTTGTAATAACTAATTAGTAATAAATACATATTATAATAAAATTATAACATAATATACATTATATATTGTTATGTATATTATACTCTTATGTACATTATATAATTATTATGTATAATAACATATACACATTAGAAATAAAATACATATTATATTAACCAATTATATATATAGCATATGCAATTATATACGGTCATGTGTCATTATTACTAATGACTAATACATAAGTACTAAGAATAATACTTAATGCATAAGTATTAGTAATATATATTAGTCATTAGTAATAATGACACATGACTATATGTAATAATATATAGTATATATACTGTAATATATAAGCATAGAGTATATATGTATGTATAGTGTATATGTATATTTAATAATATATATTACTGTATATAATTATACATTACATATACATATTTATAATATTACTAATATATATATCACAAATAGCTAATCAGTGAGTTAATATTTAATGTTATTTCCACACGAAAACACCCAAGTGAGTTTTAAACATTTTATTTATTTTTTTTTGTTTTTGTTTTTTTCCAACGTTTTTATTTATTTTTGGGACAGAGAGAGACAGAGCATGAACGGGGGAGGGGCAGAGAGAGAGGGAGACACAGAATCGGAAACAGGCTCCAGGCTCCGAGCCATCAGCCCAGAGCCCGACGCGGGGCTCGAACTCACGGACCGCGAGATCGTGACCTGGCTGAAGTCGGACGCTCTAAACATTTTAAAACCATATAAAAAGTCATACCATGGGACGCCAGTCTGGCTCAGTTGGTTAAGCATCCAATTCTTGGTTTCAGCTCAGGTCATGATCTCATGGTTTGTCAGATCAAGCTCCATGTTGGGCTCTGGGTTGACAGTGTGGAGCCTGACTGGGGATCTCTCTCTCCCTCTCTCTCTGCCCCTCCCTCTCCCTCTCTCTCTTTCTCTCTCTCTCTCCCTCAAAATAAATAAACATTAAAAAAAATTGTACCATAGGGCTTTGTTTGTAGAATGGAAAAATAAAGCCCTAATGCTATAGAAATGGGCACTTGTGGCTTGCAGTAAAATTCCAGTGACCACATCATGCAGGAAGGAAAATCTGCTTGACTTCAAATATTCTTTAGATGGGGACACCTGGGTGGCTCATTCAGTTTAGCATCTGACTCTTGACTTTGCCTTTGGTCACGATCTTCTGGTTTGTGAGATGCAGCCCCACGTTGGGCTGGGTTGTGAGATCAACCCCGCGTTAGGCTCTGTGCTACCACTGCAGAGCCTGCTTACAATTCTCTCTCTCCGTCTCTCTCTGCCCCTCTCCCACACACACACGCACACGCGTGCAATCTCTCTAAAAGAAAATTAAACTTTAAAAAGAAACCCAAAAACCTTAGGTGGAAATAAATTTTATATGCGTGAACAATTGCATTTGGTTATCCATGTTTGGAAGACATTCTTTTAAAAATCTATTGAAACTATGCGTTAAATTATGTCATAAAGCAGTGTTTCTAAATTAAGATGTTATTTCGTATTAAATTTAAACGCATGCTAGTTAATTAGAGATTTTAAATTTTCATCTAATTCCCTAAATATTTATGTATTCAAATTGCATATATTTATTTTTAAACCTCTCTAATTGGGAAGATTAGACATCTCCCTCTATGCAAGACCGAGGTTACTTATTGATGCTGTCTGTGGGCCAGGAAATTTGGAATGTTCTGACAGAATAAAAATGAATTTAAAATTTTCATAATGCATTAACAGAGACAGAGACTTACTAGTGGTCGAGATAGGGCATAGAGATACATTTTTTATTAATATGAGCAGTTGGGTAGAAGGATAAACAGAGAGCTAAAGAAACACAATATGGGTTTTCAAAAAGAACTACTTGATTGTAAGGAACAAGTGACATCATCAATGATCATGGAGAGAAAATAAGTAATTGTGATATGCATTTGTTCTCCTAGTAGGTGAAGTCCTACAAACTAATCAAGGATACTGAAATGGTGTGGTATTGGAGGTACCATGAGGTTTTTTTTTTTTTTTTTTTTTTTTTTTTTGCTCCTTAACCTTGTGACAAGCACAAAGGTTATGGAATTAAGGTTTGAGACATCCCCAGAAGTGAGGACACAACAGCCCTCTATTCCAAGAGGGAATTTATACATTATTTTTCCATCGAGGATATTTCATGTGTAGTATCCCATTGTATGAATATCCCAGTTTATTTGCCCATTCTACTGATGATGGACATTTAGGTTGTTTCCAGTTTTTGATTATTATTAATAACATTCTCATGCTTGCCTTTTGGTGAAAGTACTGAAGGAAATCAGAACATACCAAGCCCAAATATGTTGCTTTGGCATATTGATTATTTTCAGGTGAAGGCACTTGATCGGCAGCTGATGCATAGTAATGTGCATTTAAGGTTCTAGCTTAGTATTTCATGAACTCTTAGTTCACTTCTTTATAGCTCTGAATAGTGTTGCATTGTTGACATTTGGCACACCAATGGCTTATTTGTCCACTCACCTACTACTGATGGACATCTTGATTATTTCCAAGTTTTGGCAATGATGAATAAAGCTGCTATAAACATTCATATACAGGTTTCTGTGTAGACGTGTTTTCAACTCTTTGGGGATGAATACCGAGGGGTGTCATTGCGGGATCTTCTGTAAGAGTTTCTTTCGTTTTGTAGGAAACCACAAAACTGTCTTCCCAAAGTGGCTGTACCACTTTGCATTTTCACCAGCCGTGAATGAGAGTTCCCGTTGCTCCAAATCCTCAGGGACATTTGGTGCTGTCAGTGTTCTGTAATTGGCCCTTCTCATGCGTGTGTCGTGATATCTCATCGTGATTTTAATTCACATAATTTCCCTGATGACTTATGGTCTGGAGCGTTATTTCACATGCATATTTTGCCATGTGCATGTGTGTTTTGATGAGGTGTCTGTTAAAGGCTTTGACCCGTTTTTTTAATAGTTTTGTTTATGTTGTTGTTGTTTTCTTACTGTTGCGTTTTAAGGGTTCTTGGTGTATTTTCGAAAACAGTCCTTTTTCAGATGTGTCTTCTGCAAATATTTTCTCCCAGCCTGTGACTTACGTTCTCACTCTCTTGATATTGTCTTACACTGAGTAGAAGTGTTTCTTTGTTTGTTTTAATGACGTCCAGCTTATCAATTCTTTCTTTCATGGACTGTGTCTTTTCTGCGAGATCTAAAAAGTCATCACACACCCCAAATCATCCAGGTTTTCCCTACACTATCTTCTAGGGGTTTTATAGTTTTGCATTTTACCTTTAGGTCTATAATCCATTTTGAGTTCATTTTCATGACACGTGTAATGTTCACGTCTAGATTCATTTGTTGTGCATGTGGACATCTGGTTGTTTCATTTACTGAAGAAACATCTTTGCTTGATGGTATTGCCTTTGCTTCTTTGTTCAAGATCAGTTGGTCTATATTCAGGAGGGTCTACTACTGGGCTCTCTGTTCTGTTCCGTGGATATATTTGTCTATTGCTTTACCAACGCCACACTGGTTATCATTATTATTATTATTATTTTTACTGTAGCTTTATGTAAGTCCTGGAGTTGGATAGCATTAATCATCCACTTTTGTCTTCCTTCAATATTGTATTGGCTATTCTGGGTCTTTTGCCTTTCGATATTAACTTTAGAATCAGTTTGTCAATATCCATAAAATAACCTTCTAGGATTTTGACTGAAATTGCATTGAGTCTATAGATCACATTGTAAAGAACTGACAAATATTGAATCTTCCTATCCATTATCATGGGCCACCTCTATCCAGTTCTATGATTTTACTCATCAAAGCTTTGTAGTTTTCCTCATATAGACCTTGTACATATTTTGTTAGACTTACACCAAGTATGTCATTTTTGAAATGCTATAATATAAATGGTATTTTATTTTGAATGTTAAATTGCACTGACTCATTACTGGTATATAGGGAAACAATTTACTTTTGTACATTACCTTTGTATCTACAACCTTGCTGTCATTGCTTACTGTTTGCTGAAGGTTTTTTTACTGGTTATTTTGGATCTTCTGCATAGGCGATCATGTCATCTGTGAACAAATACGGTATGATGTCTTCCTTCACAACCTGAATGCCTTTTATTTCATTTTACTGCCTTACTGCATTAGGAAGAAGTTCCATGACAATGATGAAATGGAGTGGTGACAGGACACATTCTTGTCTTCTTTCTTGACCTCAGTGGGAAAGCTTTGAGTTTCTCACCATTGATTATCATGTCACCCGCATGTTTTTCATAGATAGTCTTTATCCAGTTGAGAAAGTTCCATTCTATTCCTAGTTTACTGAGGGTTTTTTGCCATGAATTGGTGTTGGATGTGGTAAAATGTATCTATTGGTATGATAATATTTTTCTTTTTCACTCAGAATATGTATTTCTCGACCATGAAAATCTATTAGTGGTTTGTACTTCCCGAGCTTCTAAATGACTTTGGATAGCAGTATTATTTTTGTAGAGAAATACAAAAGTACCATGTTTTACTTTAAAACATGTGATGTGTAATATTGATACCAATGGATATCACAGGTCTTGCTGTATTCTGCGTTTACCAGCTACTCTACATTTGTACCTAATTCTGTGCAGCCAAAAATACGGAATATCCAGTATACAAATGTGACTACTTTTGGTGTGTTTAAAGGATCAAAGAAACAGATGCCTGCACTCTCTATATCTACTTCAAAAGTGATTCTGGCTTTTTTAACATTTCCAAAAGTAATACTTCCTGACAGTGTTTCTTTTTTTGTTTGTTTGTTTTTTTAATATGAAATTTATTGTCAAATTGGTTTCCATACAACAACCAGTGCTCATCCCAACAGGTGCCCTCCTCAATACCCATCACCCACCCTCTCCTCCCTCCCACCCCTGGATCAACCCTCAGTTGATTCTCAGTTTTTAAGAGTCTCTTGTGGTTTGGCTCCCTTCCTCTCTAACCTTTTTTTTTTCCTTCCCCTCCCCCATGGTCTTCTGTTAAGTTTCTCTTCCTGACAGTGTTTCAAAATGAACTCGCCTTGTCAAAATTATGCCTGTTTTATGTCAGACACCTGTGGTTTCTCAGTACTAAAAACAGCCCTTCACCTAAGAGAATTCTAAACTTCAGGATAAAATTCACAGAAGAACATTTAATGGTAGGATCACAGTTTCTCAAAACTAAGGAAATTCTTTTATTCCTCTTTCGTAGTGCTGACTTCAGCAGCACATACATTATTCCCCTATTTATAGTCAATGTCTCCATATCATGATGCAACTAAGAGTTTTGTGAATTTATTATTATGCCTACAATAAACAATATGATTGGTTTTTCCTTATGGGCATCTGCAAAGTAAAACCCTACATATCACCATTATTTCTTTTATTAAGTTCATGATAAAATATTTTGGACCCTTCAGATTTTTTCCTTCATAAAACCAGTTTCCAAATACCAAAAATAATCTGTGCCACAATCAAAAAGTGGGGGCCACTCTCTAGTCTTGGTGATGCTTGAATTTCAGCCTCATTTAATGCTGTGACACAAGTGAAAAGATTTCCTTCTTCATTTAGAAAGTCACAATATGGGTCTGTTGTTGACTTTTTATTGTATTAGGGGTTCAGAGAGAAAATACTTCTTCATTTAGAAAGTCACAATATGGGTCTGTTGTTGACTTTTTATTGTATTAGGGGTTCAGAGAGAAAATATTTTCATAAGGGCTGAAGATGGTGGAAAGCTTTGTAGTTAATGGCAATAGTTATTTTAGCCATCAGGTGCTGTTATGGGTGTTAAGCAACGCTGGGTATTATGCAATACTGAGTTAACTCAGTTCTAAGAGAAACAGAAGGCACTCAGTTACATGTTCACATTCTCCTTTATTTATCGCATACCTGTTTTCTGATACACAGGTGTTTTGGGCAGAGTGCTGATGAGCAAAAGAAAGATCCTTATCCTTGAGGGTCTTATATTTTAGTAAAAGACACAGACAATAAAGAATAGAAAAAATAGACTAAGCAGCATTTTAGAAGAATAGAATAGAGTAGCAGGTGCTATTGAAAGAGCTGATGCAGGGACACCAGGGTGGCTCAGTCGGTTAAGCGACCGACTTCAGCTCAGGTCATGATCTCGCGCTTCATGAATTCGAACCCCACACTGGGCTCTGTGCTGACAGCTTAGAGCCTGGAGCCTGCTTCTGATTCTCTCTCTCTCTCTCTCTCTCTCTCTGCCCCTCCCGCAGTCACACTCTCTCAAAATAAATAAACATAAAAAAAAAAAGAGTTAATGGCAACCAATTAGTCTTTGCTGAGAAAAGTCGTGGGGATGCGCCCAAGTGTGGAGACCAAAGATGCCAGCAGAAATTCATGGGAATGAACATGGCAGCTCAGGGTAGGAGTGAGCCATGGAATTCAGTCAGAAGTGGGACCTGATTCTTGGTATATGTGAAATGTCTAGCTAAAGGGATTCATCTGACAGATTAGATGTAGGGTATGAAAGAAAGGGAGTAGAGAGGAAGATCTCCACAGTTTTCCAAACTCATGAATGGTTTCTCAATTTTAGGGACTCACAGGCAAATGCAAAGCCTACAGTTGTATAACACTCGGTGTGGGGATCCCTTTGAAATCAATAGTTTTGAAACATGAAGAGATGTTAGTTTTGTAAAATATCAGTAGCTTAATCAGAGTTATTCCTGCAATTTCAGTTCAAATAAAGGTATTTCACTTTAAAGCATAATGAATTTTCCCCTTGCATTTCAGGGTTACGCTTACTTTAAAAACCTTCTTTAATTGTGTTGTAGAGAGCTTTGATTCAGAGATTTATGAAATCAGTGCTATCTTGCTATTTAATTAAATTGAAACAAAAATAGTGAAACTCTCCAGAGAAATTTAAATATGTGTTTGTGGCATTTGAGAGGCAAATTGGCTTTTTATTAATACTTGAAAATATGTAGATGCATTGTTCTGAAAAAACAAAGGCTTATTAATATCATTCCTGGTTCAGTTTCCTTTTTTTAAACTAAAATTCCTACTTAAAGTCTAACAAGAGCATTTCAAACATTGGATATTCTTTAACTATTCCAATGTTACAACTGAAAGAACTTTGGTAAGAAGATTAAGGCAAAAATATATTGCAAAACTACTGTGTAATAATAAGCAAATACAACAACAATGGTGTAGAATTAGATTTCAAATCTCTAGTTAGGGGGAGTCCCTGGCTGGCTCAGTCCTGATCTCAGGGTGGTGAATTCAAGCCCCACCTACTTAAACAAACAAACAAACAAATCCTCTGGTTAGAAGAAATCATGCATGTAGGTAGAATGAATTTTTTTTAATAAAAAGACTGCCCCTCATAACTTCTAAATAATATTTTCATTTTAGCCAAAACCAAATCAATATGAACAAAATGAAAATCAATTTATCTGAATAATGTAAAAACAAAATCAAAAACCAAAACTACAACCTAGAAAATTGTATCGACCCCATCTATTTTTCTATTCTAAGGAGGTTCCAATATACTCATCAGTATTGGAAAGCATTTGCAAGGAACTCATAGAAAGAGGTCAAAGACAGTGAAAAATGTCTCTTTTTAACATTGAAATCAGAGTGGCCCTGAATTTGTGGTGTCCTGTAAGAGTTTGAAAACACATATAGAATGGATTAAATATGTATTAAAATATCTGAAATTGTAAATGAAACATGTAACAGGGACATGTATATAAAACCGTGGCACATCGTCAGATAATGATTTCCATAGATAGAAGCCAGGCAGACATCTCCCAGGACCCCATACACATTTACAGCTTGGGAAAAATGGTTTCTCTGCTCCTGAAAGTTACCCTCTGTGTCAAGAAAATCATATGCATCAGCTAAAGCATTTGAGTTTGAATGTCTAATATTATGCCAAAAATATGGGTCACATTACTCATCTTTTTTCATATTACTGAAGTCAAAATATGCTAAAATGTGTCTGTGTGAAGGACAAAAGAAAGGGGTTAATGTTAAGGGAATTTGTTTATTGGTAACAAAATATAGAATAAATAGTCATCTATAGGCCAGGCAAAAACAAACAAACAAAACAAAACAAAACAAAACAAAACAAAAAACCAAGACAGAGAAAAAGTTTAATGAAAAATTCCCATTAGAATCCATTTAAATTTTACAGTTGAAAGCTACTACAATTTCTAGATTGCATAGCTCTAGCAGAGAAATCATCTAAGGAGTGTGAAAATCTGAAAAAGCACTTATAGAGAGGTAAATAAAACTTTTTGTGCATAACAACATTCAACCTAAGATATACAGACACAGTGGGCAAGGAATCACCTTTTGTCAACAAACCAGCTATCTTATTTTTGAAAACTAACTGGTTTCATTAATGGCTTCTTTTTTTCCAGTGGATATGATGTCCAAGCTTTTTCTCGTATTTCTTTATTCTTTCATTATTTGTCCATGGGTATACATTTTAAATGGAACTCGGGCAATTAGAGACACAATGAAAATTAGTTAAGCTATGAACTTAATAGTACACTAAAAAAAATCTTTTGGTAAGTTAGAAATTTTAAATCATTTGGTTTAAAATGGATTGGAGAAATTCAGGGACTTGGTGTATTTATTCCCATGCCCACAACCAAAGGTACTTAAAATCACACACAAACATCCCTAAGTTTAAATATATTTTGTATTATAAATGTAAAGTATATTCATTTTTAAATATTCACTGAACTTTTGAAACACATAGCATAAAAAATTGTCTGTAACTTTGAATACATACTTATTGTGGTGTTTTCATTGTTTCTCAAAGTAAGGATTGTGGGGTGCCTGGGTGGCTCAGTCGGTTAAGTGTCTGGTTTCGGCTCAGGTCATGATCTCACGGTTCTGAGCTGGAGCCCTGCATCAGGCTCTGCACTCACAGCGCACAGCCTGCTTGGGATTCTGTCTCTCCCTCTCTGCCCCTTTCCCGCTTGCACGTACACTTGCACTTGTACTCTCACTCAGAATAAACAAACAAACAAACAAACTTAAGGATTGTATGTTACTTTAGAGGTGCAATCAGCATTACAAATTTTAAATATATATCACACCTATTTTATTGCATCAGTAAAAATTGTTCCATCACACGACTTTAATAGCTACAAATTAGTCCATCCAAGGTATAGACCATCTCCTTGGCAATCATGGTGGTACATCAACCAGGGTGCAACTGGAGAAGCAGCATCAGGGTGTCACCTTACCCAGTGATGACGGCAGGTTAGCAAACCCTGTAAGGCTGCCATTTTTCTTTCGAGTCTACAGGGCCAGCAGTTGGAATGAGCAGATAAGTAGGAAGGCGGAGAGAGCAAGAACAAACAAAGCCACGAGCATGGTTTATACAACACTCTACCACCAGAAGTGGTGAACTCATCCATGATACTGGGATGAAACATAAGATTACCCCAAGGACTAAATGACTTACTGGAGACACAGCCCTGAGAATGCCGCCTGATAGAAAGGTTAGTCACATTTTAGGACCATTAGTAATAACACCAGTAATAACCCAGGTAGTGCTGGTGTCATGGCAGTGGGGTGTTAGTGGTAGTGAAGTTTCCAAGCCACTATGAATAAAGCATGTTCCTGTCAACACCACCCATAGGACCCTTGAGACTCCCCACCGCCCTGTTTGATCAAGCAATAACTAACATGAATGCCTCCTTTCTCTATGTCACAGAAAATAATTCTCATCTTTTAAATCCCTTTTTTATTTAATTTTTTTTAATGTTTACTTATTTTTGAGAGAGGGAGACAGAGTGTGAGCAGGGAAGGGCAGAGAGAGGGAGACACAAAATCTGAAGCAGACTCCAAGGCCCCGAGTTGTCAGCACAGAACTTGATACAGGACTTGAACTCACAAAGCCCCTGTGAGATCATGACCCGAGCTGAAGTCGGGTGCTTAACCAACTGACCCACCCAAGTGCCCCAATGCCTTTTTTTTTAATTTAAAGCTCCTTTTAAACATCAGCTTATCTTTCAAACACTGATGTTCATGTCTGGACTCTTATGAACACAAAGGAAGGCATTGACCTTGCTTATAATGGTAAGGACATGATTCATTATTTATTATTAGGAAACATGTAAAGTTATTTAAATATGTTAAGTGAGGAAATGCCTGAAACATGTTTCAAGCACTTTAAAAATTTCTAACAACACATACGATTTTTTTCTTTGATATTTCGTAGGGTATTTTGAGCATTACAAATATACTTACGGTCAAATCTTATCCTCAATTAATAAAGAAAACTCATTGGAAATATTATTGTTATCCACCAATCAGCATCAGAGCTAACATTTGAATATACCACCTGGAAAAAGGAGAAGAGTTTCAGATAATCTTGGGTAGCACATAAAATGATAATGTTAACTTTTAAATACATGTCTAAAAATATGCCTCAACATTTTCAGGTGCAAACATTTGCATGCAACAGAGATGGTTGCTCACTAGAATTTAGCACCTGCAGCTCTATCCAAAGAAATCCACTGGGAATGAGGGCCCCAGTGAATCATGCTCATCATAAATGCAATAAAGCATTGAGAAAACCAACTGTATGCTTTACATATAGGAAAACGTGTGTTTAGATCAATGGCTCCTAGATTCTGTCAAAGCTGTCTATATTTTAAACAGTGTGGTAGAAAGTGCAGGGCAAATGCAAATGTTGTCAGGTAACTGGACATTACTTTTGGCCCTTTGATTTTTTTTCAGGAAGTGTTGGTAATAAAATGTTGGCCTTTTGTGTTATCCAAATTATTTTATTTTTACTTTTTAAAAAAATCTTGAATTGTTTATTTATTTAAGTAATCTCTACACCCAACGTAGGGCTTGAACTCACGACCCCAAGACTGTCAAGCATCAGGTGCTCTTCCAACTGAGCCAGCCAGGTGCCCCTGCCATCCAAATTATTTTAAATATAACCTTTTAACAAAAATGAAACATTACAAAGTTCTAACTGATCCTGAAATAATCCATATACCAAAAGTGGAAAAGATTCAGAGAAAACATGTAGGAACTCAAAGAGAGGACATCTAGAGATTAAAAATAAAGTGAGATTATGGACAGTGTGGTACCAGTAATGCTTTTTGGTGTCGGGATGGATCATTAGCAAGCAAAGGGAACAGAAGTAAGATAGGAAGATACATGCACGTGCTTCCTGTACCAGGCAGTCCTGGCAATCTCTATGTGGATTAGGAACCTACAAGATATCTGGCTTGTTGTACACTCCAAGAAATCACTGTAGAGAAAGCATTGTTACAAACCAGGTAGAGTTTAATTTCTAAGTTCTCTTCCTTGTTGTCCATGGCTACCCATCTAACAGGTGTCCAGGGCCAGTCTAGAGTGGCTAGGTACTTTCTCTTACTTTCTATATTAAGAGTGGTGGGAAGGGGGGGGGGCATATGTGTTTTGAGTTTGAAGGGCTGCTCAGCTCATGTGTAAAGTAAACATATTTTGGTGAAAGTACCAAAGATTCATTCTATCAAAACTTGCTATCATTATATTTATTTCCAGTTCTTTCAACTCTTTGACAAGGTTAATTTTTTTCTTTAGAATATGATTATGGGCTATTGTATTTTGGTTTCTGTGTGTGTACATGAATACATATATGCACAGATGATACATAGATGATAGATAGAAGGTTAATTGGATGGGTGGATGAATGGATGGATGGATAGACAGATGATTCGATGGATGGGTGGATGGATGGATAGATGTTAGATAATTGAGTGGATGGAGGGCAGGATGGATGGATGAATGGATGTTAGATAATTGAATGGATGATGGATAGATAGATAACTGGATGGATGGGCGCGTGAGTGGATGGACAGATGTTAGATAGATAAATGAAGGGATAGAGGGAGGGATGGATGGATGGATGATGGATAAATGATAGATAGATGATAGAATGGATGGTTAGATGGATGGATGGATCCATAGATAGATATGATAGATAATTGGATGGATGGATGGATGGATGGATGGATGGGTGGATGGATGGATAGATGTTAGATAGATAAATGAAGGGATAGAGGGAGGGATGGATGGATGGATGATGGATAAATGATAGATAGATGATAGAATGGATGGTTAGATGGATGGATGGATCCATAGATAGATATGATAGATAATTGGATGGATGGATGGATGGATGGGTGGATGGATGGATAGATGTTAGATAGATAAATGAAGGGATAGAGGGAGGGATGGATGGATGGATGATGGATAAATGATAGATAGATGATAGAATGGATGGTTAGATGGATGGATGGATCCATAGATAGATATGATAGATAATTGGATGGATGGATGGATGGATGGGTGGATGGGTGGATGGATGGACAGATGTTAGATAGATAAATGAAGGGATAGAGGGAGGGATGGATGGATGGATGATGGATAAATGATAGATAGATGATAGAATGGATGGTTAGATGGATGGATGGATCCATAGATAGATATGATAGATAATTGGATGGATGGATGGATGGATGGGTGGATAGATGTTAGATAGATAATTGAATGGATGGAGGGTAGGATGGATGATGGGTAGATGGATGGATGAATGGATAGATGATAGATAGATATATAGATAGATAGATCATGTAATTACTCCTCTTATGTCTTAGTGGATCCGTTACCTATCATCCACATTACAACATTCGGGGAAAACTGGCATTCCTCGGTTTCAACTCTGTAGAGTCAGAATGTTGGCGTACCCTTTTCCATGATAGGATGCCACTCCACACAATCTTATAGAGAAGACCACGGTAGAGAGAGACCTAGCAAATCCAAATCTGCATTTTAACAGCTCTCCATGTACGTTACATTTGAGAAGCACCGGTAGCCTGTGCCTAAGTCAGCTCTAGGTCACAAACAACCGGGAGTAGTCACCAAGTATAGCTGAAAAAACAGGTGAAATAAAAACAGTGCAAAACCAAAGTCACAGAGGAAAGCACATCCTGGTGGAAGTTAATTGTCAACTAAGTCAGTGTAACGCCTGATGGAGCTGAATTTATTCTCATTCATCAGGATTCAGCTGGCTCACGAGGTCTGCCAACATCGAATATTTCTCCCGCTTAGCTTGTGTATATCGTATATGACGTATACCCCAGGCATCACACTAAAGTTGAGGGATGTGTTTGCATCTCCCACCCTCCACCCACCCCCACTGCCCAAGGCTGGGATCGGAGATATTTTTTTAGTATGGAGACTACATTTAAGAACGCTCCAATGAGGAACCATTTCGCCTATTCCGGCAAAATAAATGCCTCCTGTTATTTAGTAGTTGTAAAAAGAACACAGCTGCTGATGTCTTCATGATTCCTCAGTGCTCCATGAGCACACCCCGTAGTTTACCTGAAAATCTGTTAGCGCTGAGGTGTCAGCCTCCACACCTGGGTCCCTGCCTCCAGCTGGCAACCTGCTCATCTGCTGATGAACCTTCACCCACTCACACCTAGAAAGCTGTTTCAAATATTTTAATTTTTTTAACGTTTATTTATTTTTGAGAGACAGAGAAAGCAGGAGACGGGCAGAGAGAGAGGGAGACACAGCATCCAGGCTCTGAGCTGTCAGCACAGAGCCCGACGTGGGGATCGAACCCACGAACTGCAAGATCATGACCTGAGCCCAAGTTGGACGCTTAACCCACTGAGCCACCCAGGTGCCTCTTTTCTCCAGTTTTATAGGCACCTAGGTGTGTTGGCACGTGCATGCATGTGTGTGCAGTGCTATGTGATTTCATCACATGCATAAATTTGGGTAACTTCCAAGATGATAAAGAAGCAACATCGCATATTCCCTGACCCCTTCCATCCCCTGTCCCTGGCAATCTCTAATCTCCTCCTCACCTCTACAAATCTGTCATTTCACAATTGTCCCCTACGGAAACCATACGAGATTGTTAACTGGAGGTAGATTTTGTTTTTTCTCCCTCAGCATAAGACTCTTACTTTATGTTTCCTTTCGAAAGTGTGGTGCAGACGTTAGAACCAGGGACTCAGGTAACAGAGTCTGGACTTAGCAGAGCTAGTTACCAACCTGTTTCACCCTTGGATTCCTTATCTATAGAATGGGGATAATGGTGTCTTTTCCTAGAAAGGTATGAGGGAGGAATGAATCAATCAATGCCTCTCAAACTCTGCACCGTTGGTTTATTTCACCTTGGAAAACGGTACGGAGAATATTTAAAAAATTAAAATGAGAACTACCAGATGATCCAACAATCCCACCTGTGGGTATCTTTTGAAAGGGGGAAAAAAGCACAATCTTGAAAATACATGTGTCTCCCCACCCATTCTCTGCAGTGTTATTTACAAGAACCAAGATGTGGAAACAACGTGTGTTCATCAGTGGGAATGAATAAAGAAGATGTGATATATATAAAATGATTTATTATTCAGCCATAAAAAGGAGGAAATGCTGCCATTTGGGACAAACATGGCCTGACTTTGAGGGCATTGTGTTAAGTGAGATACATCAGACAGAAGGACAAATCCCTGTAATCTCTCTTACATGTGGAGTCTAAAAAACAAACAAACAAAATCCCAAATTCATAGATAAAGAGATTAGTGGTTGCCAGAGACAGCGAGAGGCTTGGGGATGAATAAAATAGGTAAAGGTAAACAAAAAAGGTACAAAATTCCAGCTACAAAATATACAAGTCATGGAGATATAATGTATGCCATGGTCACTGCAGTTAGCAATCCTGTGTTGTATATTTGAAAGTTGCTAAGGGGCGCCTGGGTGACTTCGTAGGTTAAGCGTTGGACTTCAGCTCAGCTCATGTCATGGTTTATGGATTCGAGCCTCGCATCAGGCTCTGGAGCCTGCTTCAGATTTTGTGTCTCCCTCTCTCTCTGCTCCTCCCCCACTCACACTCTGTCTCTCTCTCTCACGAATAAACATAGAGGTGCCTGGGGGCTCAGTTGGTTAAGCTCAAGTCATGATCTCTTGGCTCATAAGTTCAAGCCCTGCGTCAGGCTCCGTGGTGACAGCTCACAGCCTGGAGCCTGCGTCAGATTTTGTGTCTCCCTCTCTCTCTGCCCTGACCCCGCTCATGCTTGCTCTCTCTCCCTCTCTCAAAAATAAACATTAAAAAATTAAAAAAATAAAAATAAAAATAAATAAGCATTAAAAAATATGTTTAAATGAAAGTTGCTAAGAGAGTAGGTTTTAAAAGTTTGCATCACAAGAGAAAAATTATAACTGTGGTGATGGATATTAACTAAGCTTATTCTGGTAATCATTTTTGCAATGCATGCAAGTATCAAATCATTTAGAATGTACACCTAAAATGAATCCAATCTTATAAGTTAATTATATCTCAATGCAAATGAATAAACTAGGTATTTCATGAGTGCAATGCGATATGTATCTTAAATATATATATTTTTTTCTGTAGATTGGTGCCAGGAATCTAGTCTGATCAAGTATATGGTAGAAAATTCAAAGCATGAAGTTTAACCCATTTTACCATGTCTGGAAAGAAGACCAAAGGAAATGATCGTGTCCGTTGCTGTATAAGAGGTAAAAATTTCTAAGATTTTTAAGTACATTCGTAGGCTGTCTTCCTAGTTGTTTCCTAATCAGTCACATATTTCACTATCGAGAACAGAGAGCAAAGTATTGCGGAAAAGCATGTGTAGTAAAATCATGTGCTGTTTTTAGAAACAACCTGCCTTCCTGTTATCACTCTGTCATATGTAGGACACAAGCGAGCTGAGATTGTCTTATTTCTGGTCCATCACTTAACACCTTCAGATTGGGACCCGGGCACGACTTCTCCCAGAATGCATGATGACAGAGCTCACCTGGAAACAGTTGACACACGGTCCTTGTAAAGGAGAAAATGGTGTAGCTGTGCAAAAGCAAAATTGGGGCCATGGTCTATTTTAAATAATTCATTTTCCTAAAGCCTGCCAGACAAATTACTTAAAATATATCCTTCACACTTATGTTGGTGATTAAAAACACCAGCCTGTGCTCTAAAGGTGTAAAAGAGAGAGGAAAAACTTGCACATTTCCCTTGCAGTTCTAACATGACCTATTCCTTGTCGGAGAGTTTCCAAAAAGGCAACTCTAAGTTTGCAATCCACACACCTTGGCCACCACTACAGCACTTATGACCCCTGAAGTTTTAAGTCGTTCATGTCAACATTTAAAACAGTCAAATATCAATTATCTGGACGATTTGAAAGAGGAAGCATTACGAATTAACAAGATACCTGAATTAAAAAGAATTTCCTTGCTATGGGATTACTTCCAAGGCAGGAGAATCGGTTTATAAAAGCAAAAGACACGATTTAACGTTAACAGACCAGCCAGCGCTCGTAACGGAGTTGAGATTTCTTTAGTTCTTTGTGTTATCTCAGGACAATCTATTGTTCTCAACTCATGTTATTAATTCTTCAAGCAGTTTGTTGAAAAAAAAAAAAGTAAATAAACATCAGCTCAAACCCTCTTTATTTATTTATTTATTTATTTATTTTTGCCAATTTGGCATTGGTTCAATCTGAAGTAACTAGTTTGGTGTAGATATTCTCAAACAATGAATGAATGAATGAGTTGCATATATCATTTCTTTAGCTTGCTCTAGGCTTATTTAATTGAGTTGAGATGTGGCTGTCCATGTTTAAGTTTAAAAAGGAGCAATCCATCTTTCTTTTTTTTTTAATCACCAGAATCTTCTAGAACTATCTACAAAAGACAAGGCAGAGTCTAGTCTGTTATGTTTGTTATTTCTCTTATTAAGCTCTTCAGTTTGATAACCCTGGTATGTGAAAGTTCGGAATGCTTTTGCGATGCTGGAATCATGTGCACTGATCAGTCATTTCATTTGCTAAAAACATTTTTTAAAATGTTTTAATGTTTATTTATTTTTGAGACACAGAGTGTGGGTGGGGAGAGGCAGAAAGAGAGGGAGACACAGAATCCAAAGCAGGCTCCAGGCTCTGAGCTGTCAGCGCAGAGCTCGACACGAGGCTCGAACTCACAGACTGTGAGATCATGACCTGAGGCAAAGTCGGACGCTTAACCCACTGAGCCACCCAGAAGCCTGTCATTTGCTAAAAATATCTTAATTTGATATTTACATCCTAGTCCTTAGGGGACCTTTTTTTTTCTGATATAAAAGTATTCTTTTCACATCAAGGACACATTTATGGGTATTTGATGAGATACTTTTTTCTTACAAAATCTAATGGTTAAGTATATAATCCCTTATTATGAACTCCTGTCACCATGTGCATTACAGCCTCAGAATTTTTTCTTGAAAGTCGCTAAAGATAGATGGTAAATGTTCTCAGCACACACACACACACACACAAAGGTTAAGTATGTGAGGCGTTGGGTACGTTTACTGTCTTTGTCTTGCGATCATTATACAACGTCCGCACCAAATCATCCTATTTTACACTTTAAATATATACAATTATATTTGTCCCTTAGTCCTCAATAAAACTGAAAAACATCAACAAATTTAAAAAAGATTTCTGTTTCCTGGAACTTTATCTTGTATAAGGCAACTGTGCTTGCATCAGAAACTCAACAAAGCAAGTCCTTTGTCACCTTTCAATATTAATATCAATAATCTTAACTATTGAAGGTCACCCAAGACCTGAGGGGAGTTTGGCAAGGAAGGGGCGTGGGGTGGATTTAGGATCTACTCACCCTGTGACCAGGGGATATTCTTTCTCAGTAAATTTTTAATAACATCTTAATGATCAATTTCTTAATGCCTAAATTAATAGCAAATGCAACATCTGCTAGTGCCTTCAGCCGTAACAAAAAGCCCCATGTGTCAGATGAACTTCTGGATTGCTTCAGTGTTCCTATCTCTGGGGATATTTATTGCTCAGACTCACCTGTAGTCCTTCCCCAAGGGTATTCCTTGACGATATCCTACAAAAGCTTCACGAAGTGTTTAAATTAGCGGGAAGTACCATAAGCTCTAAGTTTATAGAATGCTGATAGCATTCCTTTGGAGATTGACAGCCACCGGGTTATATCGGTATTAAAAGGGTCCATGCTGTGAGATTCTGGATTTCCATTTTTTAAGAACCTATCCTCTGGAATAGTGATTTTCCCCAGTGAAAAGTGTGTAGACTGTAGTATAGACAGAGCCCATGCATAATGTGAAAAAGCATTCTGTAGGCACACATTTCTGTGAGCTCTTGAAATATGTTCCGTCCATGCAGAGATATGCTCTAAATCTAAAATACACACCAAATCTCAGAGGCTCTTTACAGAAGAAAAACTATAGAATCGTTTCATGATGCTTTATACTGAGTTTTGAAATCCTATTTCATGCATCGGGTTCAATAAATTACATTTAAAAAGTTAATCTCTGCCATTCCTTTTTTTTTTTTTTAAATGCGGCTACTTGAGAATTTGAACCTTGCATACACGGCTCATATTACATTTCTCTCGGTGATGCTGGAATACAGGATATACACATAGATTTTGCCAGAACAGCTTTTATTACAACTGCATACAGATTTTAGTGTTGTTGCATGTTACCACTACAAACGTTCACCAAGTGTCCGTCACTGTGAAAATGGTCAAGGCCATCATGGCACATCCATCCTATCAGAATCTTCAAAGTGAGTAAGAAACATGACATAAATCCATACCTAGGGACAGGAAACATCATCTAAATTAGGGTCTGATGGAAAATCCCAAGAGCCCAAAACAGTACATAGTGGTAGGAGATTGTATGGTCAGGGTTCTCCAGAGAAACAGAACCTGTTTTTTCCTTCTTCTCCTTCTCCCTTTCCTGTTAACCTGATGCCCAGGTCCTATTTACTGAATCAGCAGCTGTCAAACAGAGTATGAAGAAGAGTCTTCCAGGAGGTTCCTCAAGATGCAGATTCCTTGGTTCCACGTCTGGAGAGCCACCCCGGACAAGTGTCTGGTCCTGTTCCCAAGGGAAACATGCACGTTCCTATGCTCCATGAAGATGTTGGCCAAGTGCTCCTGCTCTGCGTTCGTACCAGGCCTCTCCTTCTGGAGACTTCTCTGGCCGGGCTGGGCTTTCCTGTCTCCTGGAGCAGGTAACCGGGCAGAAGAGACAGCCGGTCCTTTCCCTGCTTACCACTCCATCCTGCCATTTCACACCGCACTCGGCACGGGGCCTTCTTAGAGCTCCGATCCCTTCCCGCAACTTCAAAATACCACCTACACCGAGGAGCAGCCTGGACCTCATGCGGAGTCATGGCTTGCCTGCCTTTCTGTCTGCACCCTCTGAATCCCCAGCCGCCCTGTTTAGACGTTAGCGTTGAGGTCCCTTTCTCAGAGAAGTCTACCCTGGATGGGCCCTGAGCACATCCAACCGGGATGGGGCTCCTCTTTCCCATCCACATTCTTCTAGACGCTTACTCCACTTGGTAACGACGTACGTATGTCAGAAGGTACATAACTCGAGGCATCTTCGGAACCCACGCTGTCAAGCACCGTGCTGTATTTTGCAGATGTTTGCATCGACAGCTCACGGCCAAACATGTGGACAGAGCCAGCAGTCAAAGAGACCGCACCTTCAGCCAGATCAAAGCCTTCCTACATAAGCGATGCGAACACTCCCAGCCTCCTCTTACCCCGCTTTGAAACGCTCGTGTCACACGAGGGCTTGAGCCATTGACGAGGAACACCAGTGACCGAAACATTAGGTTGCAATCACCGCGCCGCCCAGGGCAGCTTTTCCAAAGGTCATCTCCCTTGCGTTGTCCCCGCCACCCTGGTGACCTCTCCAGTGTCGGTCACAACTCTGTAGTGGAATGAACACCGGGCAGCCCTTCGGGGACACGAGAGGGCTGAAGGTTGAATCAGGTCAGCAAACACTGGCTGGGAATGAAGGCAAGGCCAGTCCTTCCTCCCCGGCCGCAGTGGTTTCCCTGAGGTGCTAATGGAAACGTGCTGCACACACGGCTGCAGCAATGAGCACAGAGCCACGCGGGTTAATCGGCTGCTTTCGGGGCCCACCCCACAGGTCCCGCTGAAATCTGCTCGTCCTCGCACGTGGCTACATATCGGCAGCACCGACATGCGGAACAGTGGAGAGAGAGCAGAACGAAAAGTCTTGCCTGTGTTGATATCAAAACACTTGACAAGGAATTTCAGGGGTGCGGCTGCCTTGCAGCCGTTGGCACGTTGGAGACGCGGTGTCTTGTAGGGAGTTTTATTGCCATTGGAGGTGGAGGGAAGGAGCCGAGAAATTGAACGGAAGGAAGAAAACCACAGAGACCACAAAGAGGAAGTCACCCCGGGTTGGTTTCTTTGCAAATGAGACTGATTTTTCTTGCTGGCTGTCAGGTCCCAGAGACAAGGCATTCTGTATGTCCGTCTTTATAAAACCCACAGGGATATCTACCCAAACCCTTCCCTCTGAGCAGGTACTCAACGCAAGGACTTTTTAATCCAATCCAAACATTGGATTCGGTCTAAACAAGGCATACCTCAATGTGCTGGTAATAAACCCCTTAGATTTTCTTCTTCACAGGGAAAATTCAGTGGTTATATAAGCAGACACTTGTGCTTAAACACAAATGGATGTTGTGGCCAGAACACAAATGGATGTTGTGACAAAAAAAAAGAAAAAGAAAGACATGCAAGTTCATTTGCCTGAAATGTAAGATACATCTCAAACAAAAATGCACAGTTTTGTCTCGATTCCAATATCCAGAGTCCCAAACTCTCCTTAAAATAAAAACACCCTGTGCAACCAAAATAATATTTTCAGTAAGACAATTCTGTGGACACACACCCCCCCACACACGCGCATGTACACACACACACATTTAAGCTGTACAAGGAGAGATTCGGGACCTTGGCAATGAGCAATGAATGTGTAGGCTATGGTGTTTTGGTCTTCGGCAATGAAAAAGTTCCTAAACCCTCCCTATTCTCCCAAACATAGGACACGTTCAGGAGACCTATGGGTTCTCGTACCCTGAAACACGCTTTGTTCACGACACAAAACCCATGTCCTTATTTTAGGGAGGGTTTAGGAACTTTCTCATTGCCGAAGACCAAAACACCATAGCCTACACATTCATTGCTCATTGCCGAGGTCCCGAATCTCTCCTTGAGAGACTAAAATAAGGACATGGTTTTTGCAGTGTATAGTATACCATATTCATAAATACAATGACAGCATTGATGTCAATGAAATTAGGAAGAATACAAATTATGAAGGATAGGAAAATTCCACAGGAAATTCGCTTATTGTCTTTGTTTGCTATTATGGAGTCACAGCTGACATGCTAAACCCGGGAAATAGGGCAAAGGCAGGATGTGTCAATGTTGCCGACTCTGGCCGTATGGAAAGTCAACCACCGCCTATGGCAAAGAGAATGGAAGATGGGAATAAAAAAGAAACAGGAGAAAAAGAAGTTAAAACATAGAGGCGAAATTAAGATGCTCTTAATGCAAAGTGTGAACAAGACCCCTCTCTGCCCAGTCCTCTACCCTGGATGTCACCTGCCAGAAAACCCAGGAAATCATAAATGTCACTGTAAGCCACTTGCTGCTAAACCCATGTCCTTATTTTAGTCCTCAAGGGGGCCCTCTTGGTCTAATAATTTTGCTTCTTTTTCCGGATAGCAAGACTGATGAAAAGTTACATAACTCATCCATCATCGTACAAATCAACTATAGCGGAACTAGTATCCGGATCCCCTGCCTTTTCAGGTGTGTACCTTTGCACATTTTCGCTCACTAGGTAGGTCTCCCCTCTCCAATTTAAACCAAAGTAATCGACAGGTGGCATGAATGGCAAAGATAATGGTGACCATCGGGTGAGGCACCATTTGCAAATGTAGGTAGGACGATGTTATGTGTAGGCAAGCACCGGGCTCAGATTTTGTCTTTTTCATAAATTAACTGTGATAATGACCGCCTTCCGCTTGGTTGGGAATATCAGTTTTTATTGAGACGTCGCACCCACACAGATACTTGTCACACTGGGATACTCTCAACTTAGTGTTGCCTTGTGCGTCTATCCCTGTATCTCATAAAACAGCACATGTTTTATGTGCTAGCCTGGGCAGGCGAGCCTTTACAGCTCTCTTGTGCCCCGCAAGCAGGAGTCAGGCTACCCGGCTCTCCAAAGGTGGTAGGAACGAAAGGTCACAGGTGAAACCATCATGAAATGCCATAGGGTAACTGACATCATACGTTCTGCACTGACATGTTAATTTTCCAAAGATACGTTCTCCGAGAAATGAGGGTAGCCTGGAGATATCCTAGAAATCATTCTCAAGAACTCAGTGCACCAAGGAAGCACCTCAGAGAATGCCAATAAAACATTAGTGATGGTGCTCAAATACTCCATGATTAAAGTGAAAACCCACCGTCCTCGAGTTCCACAAGCCGCCGGGCATTGCCCATGAGATGGAGAGAAGAAGGGGCATGTGAGCCCTAAAAGATCACTCCTCATTTTTGCTTGCAATATCCCAAAAGGCAGCTGCTTTAACCTTCTTCATCTGTAGGGTCATTCATTCAGCGTCAGCGGCCCTGCTAGCCTATCACTTACTGGTCTTGTCCACTCTGCACCTCTACGGAACACCGTGTTTCCTCACGTGAAGAATGCAGAGTCATAACCTCCTGCTTCACGCAGTTGTTGCCAAGAGGAAGGACCGGCCACAGCACTTTGTGAGTAGAAGAGACGTTTCCTGGCTCACTCAGATTGACCACAGCAGCACAGCCCCGATCGTCGAAATGCAACAGAACCAATTGCATCGTCTGTTCAAGGATGCCTTTGTGCCCGTTACCATGATGTTGTTGGCTTTGTGGGGTGTCATTCAGATTTAACTTTAGAGGTTATTTTACTGTGTCAGATCCTATGTTATTTAAAACACAAACAAAAAATGAAAGATAATTGCATGACCACCGGCACAAGACAGAAGAAACTATTTTACTCGCCTCCCAAAAGTCCCCATGGGCAAACTGTGCCTCAATAAAACTGACCTAACATACCAGATGTCCAAAATATCACAGGTCTGTGGTAAATAACACAATGTGACATTCCCACAGGGTTTGAAACATTCAGCCCACAGAAGAAGATCCATGGTTGAGAAACTCTTGTTCCCATACCCAATTCAGTTCAATAAATAAGTATTGACGACAAGCTGTCCACTAATTGCAAACCATGTTCAAAACTACTGGGAATTCATGCAACTCAGACACAAATTCATGACAAAAATGAGCAAACACCTTAGGTCACTCTCAAGCACAAATACTAATATTTGTACTTTCTACCCCGTATCATAATAATCCATTTAAATATAATCATAATACCCAGCCCCAGTAGCGATACGCTCACTGCTAAGGGCTCACATAGAAATCGCTCCTATCCTGGAGAATTGGTTTTGGGATTTAATTGGCTGCTATAATCGAGGAGGTTAAGCCATCCCACCACCCAGGGATGTCCTATAACCACCAGTTGACAGGTATAGGATGCAAAAGGTCAGCCCGTTTTCCTCCAGGTGGGATTAATTCGATGAAGTAATTACACTCGACGATAATGGTTTTCACTGTGTAGACGCTGGGCGAACAACAGCCCATCAGTCAGAAAGTCTGCAGTTGGGGCCAGTCGCCACGTTTTAACAAGACTTCCAGGTGATTCTGAAGCTTGTTTGGTCTGAGGACTACTGAACTGCACAGTGATGTAACGATTTAAAACAAATACTTATCTGTTTATTACAAGACCAAAACATATTGCTTAGATATATTTGGTTTTCCTCCATGGTTCCTGAAAACACTTCAGAGCCCTCAGGGTGAAATGGGTGTCTTGTTATTAAGGAAGGTGACTTTTAGACACCACTCCCCACCAAGGGCAGGGGCTGGTTGCCACGAGGACCACCCAGGTGATTAGAGGGTTAGAACATTCAGTCCCACCCCCTCACCTTGGCTAGATATTGAGTCAGCAAATGGCCAGTGACTCAATCATGAGTTTGCAATGAAGCCTCTATAAAAACCCAAGACAAGTGCTTTTGGCCGCTTGGGAGTCAGAGTGCTTTCATATGCCTCCGTTGACTCGGATCCTGAGCCCCACGAGGACGGATGCTCATTTGTTCTGGACCTTGTTCTGTGAATCTCTACAGATGTCTCTTGATTCATATCCCGTATCCTCTCCTGTAAGATGCTGGTGAAACTTGATAAGTGTTTCTGTGAGTTCTGTGAGCTGCTCTAGCAAGTTAACTAAGCCTAGGAGAGAGGTTGTCGGAACCTCCGATCTATAGTCATCTGGTCAGAAGCACGGGGAACAGTCTGGGGTATAGGACTGGTGTCTGAAGTGAGGGATGCGTGCAGTCTTGCGGGACTGAGCTCTTGACCTGTGACGTGGACACTATCTCTGGGAAGATAGTGTCAGAATTGAAATGTGGAACACCCTAGTAGTGTCCAACAATCGCTTATTGAGTCTGGGGGACCCGTCCATGTTGGGAACAGGAGCTGTGAAAGAGTCAGGTCTCCTAGGGTTCCAAGTAAAGATCGTCTGCAGGGGTGACTACATCTTTGTTTCCCTGTCTTCCTACCCTACCCTTCCCCCATCACCTTTCCACCTGGGAGTCCGTTATCAACCGGTGTGGTACGAACTCCTCTTTCAGATTCTCCTAGGAGACTAGGACGCTGGCAGTTACCATCAACCCAATTTCCAGGCATTTGAATCTTACGATCCGGGAGCTTCAGAAAGCATGTGCCAGAGGCAGGTATTGGCATTGACCAGATGCTGCCTTTCACTGAAAGATTCCCACCACTGGGAAGAGAGGTTGAGTAGACTACTTATATTATTTGACCTCTCCACAAATGAAAATGGGTACGACAGGGAGGCCAAAATGGGCCATGGGCAGTGGGCTCCTGATTTTTCTTCCTGAAATGTGCCCATCCCCAAACGGCTCCCAATCTGAATGCTGTAGGGGTTGTCCTGGAGCATACTTGTATTCATCCGTGCCTGGTTGTGCAAGGTGCTAGGGCCGGGGTTTGGGACTCCTGCCTTGCTGCACTGGCTCAGGGTTTGTTTCTTTCCATCATAAATCAAGCCAAATGGTATTCTTTCCACATGAGATGGAGATTGATTTGCTATCGCATTCTGCAACCCTCCCTGCTCCAACAGCAAATCAGCTGGAATTTCAAGCCACAACTTAAATGTTTCCTCTCTGACACCTTCACTAGCCCTCTGATGCCTAGTTAATGTCCATCCTACTACATTTCCTCCTTTCTTCCGTGCTCTGTCCTTTCCTCTATTCATTCCTGATCTCTTCCAATTTCTCTGAGCATCTGTGCAGCAGGCTTGGGATTGAAAAAAAATAAGGGTCGTCCATCAAGAAATCCAAGCACAATGGAGAAACTTGCATAAAGAGCTCATTACGATATTTAAGAGGTGGTGGTTTTTGGCCCTATTCTTACTGCTTCAACGTTCTGTACCTATTTTGTACTTCTCCTTCCTTGATTTAGACAGCGTTTTCTTGCTCTCACTACCTCCTCGGGTCCTAGTTCTGTTCATTGGGTTCCCACTAAGCTGTTTTCTCCAAGAGCTCTTTAGGGGGACTGTATCGAATTGAATAAACATAGCTTGATGCTTGCCTTTTTAACATGAAAACAGCAACCCGTGCACATGTGATTCAGCTTCTACAACTTGTATATCTAAATAATTGCAGTTCAGTGCATTTAGGGTAATGAGTTGAATAAACAGCTCCAGCCTATGCCAGGGTAACCAGGAAAGGGAGCCGACGCAGCTCTCGCTCTCCAATTACTGCAACCTATTTTTAATGTCCTGAAGATTTGGGTTCTTCACAACATATACCCACCCCCGAGCCCCTCCTTCTTGGCAAGACTCTAGCAGGTTAATTTCTCATCCTGAGGAAATTGCTCTAATTTGTATTGACTGTCATTAGCTGCCTCCAAGAAAATCGTGGCAGGCAATCACCGACCACGATCACCTGTGGGTGCCCGCCTGCAAATGCAGCTGTGTTCTAGGAACGTGTGATACGCTTCCTTTTCAGAGATTCAAAGCCTTAATGAACTGTGGGGTGTTGGAAAGAACACTGCGCATACGCTAAGAAAACCCGGAGATGGATTGTAGCTTTAACTTCTTGTCTCCTCAGGGTTTAATTGCTTCCTTTGGATTTCAGTGTTTCCCCAGTGTTAGGGAAAAATTTCTTCTATACGCGAGGTTTCTTTGGTCTAAGAATCGACACAAGACGGTGAACAGGGGAAAATCAAACATGATCGTGTATGTGTGTAAGAATAGGAGACACCCAGGCGGTTGGGCAACTGAAACTTGAAGGCCATGCTGAGCTGAGAAGTGGTTATGGTCTGGGACCTCAAAGTGGAGGAAGACAAATGTTTGGTCAACGTTTGCTGGGCCATCTAGAAGGGATGGGACACAGGAATTTTCAGAAACTGACTTTGCTGGGGTTCTTCGTCTCTCAGACCTGGTTCCTATTCTACGTGGGTCTCTACGGTGATTGCTCCTTTCCTGCAGTGCGTCTTACATATAAATTCTTTCAGGCCCTTAGGGGAAGGTCAAGGGAAATTTGTGAGCCTTCTGCTTCTTAAAAGCAATCAGCCTAAAATAATGCGTATGCCAAAGAGACACATCTGGGGTGACAGATTTCATTGTCTTATGCTATCCTAAAATGATAAATGCTACCTACCTCACAGAACTGTTTCAGAATCCAATGTAAAGGGCGATACAAGTATAATACTGTTTTTGTTGGTGTTGGTTTTGAACAAGACCATGAGCAGAGGGGATAGGGCAGAGAGAGAATTCCAAGCAGGCTCCATGCGGTCCACACAGAGCCTAATAAGGGGCTGGAACCCACCGACTGTGAGATCAGGACCTGAGCTGAACCCTAGAGTTGAGCTCAACCAACTGAGCCACCTACGTACCCTAAAAGTAGAAGATTTTCATTTTGAACTTAAAAATTACGTCAAATTAAAGAGCTTCTGCCTCAGGGACGCTTGGATGGCTCGGTTGGTTGGCTCAGTCAGTTAAGTGTCCGACTTTGGCTCAGGTCATGATCTCACAGCTTGTGAGTTCGAGCCCTGTGTCGGGCTCTGTGCTGACAGCTCGGAGCCTGGAGCCTGCTTCAGATTCTGTGTCTCCCTATCTGCCCCTTCCATGCTCATGCTCTCTCTCTGTCAATAATGTTAAAAATTTTAAAAGAGCTTCTTTTGCCTCTATAAATAGGGTACTCCAAAATAACCATAGAGCTCCATTTTTGTCCCATCTATAAGAAAGATCTTGACTGCATGATTGCAAACATAGCTCTTTTGCCCTTTTGATTTGAAGGCAGACTTATTGAGGTGACTGGGTGGCTCAGTGGTTGACTGTCTAACTCCTGATTTCGGCTCAGGTCGTGATCCCAAGGTCCTGGGATTGAGCCCTGTGTTGGACTATGTATAGAGTGGACCTTGTTTAAGTTTTTCTTTCCCTCTGCCCCTTACTTGCTCTTACTCTTTCTCTTAAAAAAAAAAAAAAAAATAGGGGCACCTGGGTGGCTCAGTCGGTTAAGCAGCCGACTTCGGCTCAGGTTATGATCTTGTGGTCCGTGAGTTCGAGCCCCGCGTTGGGCTCTGTGCTGACAGCTCAGAGCCTGGAGCCTGTTCCAGATTCTGTCTCCCTCTCGCTGAACCTCCCCCGTTCATGCTTTGTCTCTGTCTCAAAAATAAATGTTAAAAAAATTTTTTTAAATAAATAAATAGAATATATGTACAGTAAAACCTTACTGACTTTAGGAAGAGCTTTAAGAAACCTAATATTCGTATTTGTACTACAGTCAAAATATTTCTATTACCCAGTCCTCCAGCCCCAGACATGGGCACTCACTAGTGTTTTTTTCTTCCAGAGTTTTGTCTTTTCCCAGAATACCCCATAAATGAAATCCTACAATATTTCCTTTTTTATTTTTAAAACTTTTTTAACGTTCACTTATTTTTGAGACTGAGCATGAATGGGGGAAGGTCAGAGAGAGAGAGGGAGACACAGAATCTGAAGCAGGCTCCAGGCACTGGGCTGTCAGCATGAACCTGATTTGGGATTCTAGTTTAACTCTGAAGAGGCAAGAAAAGCTACCTTGGCCCTGTTTTTCTAATACTGGGGGAAAACAGTCACTTGCCATTATTATACATAGCTGTAGATTTTTCTTAGAGGCTCTTCATAAACGCTGAGTCAGGCCTCTTGTGTTTCTAGTTTGCTGAGAATTTTCATCAAGATTGGATGTGGCATTTTTTTAAATCCCTTGTCTGATACCTATAGATAATAATTTCTTGGGTCTATTTGTTGGTTTTGGTGGTGGTGGTTGGAATTTGGTTTTTTTTTTTTTTTTTTTTTTTGGTTGGGTGGGTCACTGGTGGTGCGTGGAGGTTGGAGTGAGGGGGTCCTGAGCGCGCTGAGCACGTGTGTGCTTAAAGCCAGCCTACCCTGGCATACCTGGAATCAATCTCCTTTAAGCCTGATGTATTAACATTTATATGAGGTTGGACTTAGATCTTCTAATGCTTTATTAAAGATCTTTAGATTGGTGGTCATGAGGGAAACTGGTGTGCAGAGTTCCTTTAGAACAGGATCGTTTCCTCTTATCCGGGCAATGTGAACCTCCTAGAATAACTGGGAAATAAGCCTTTGTTAGGCTTGGGCAAAAGGTAGGAATGTCTTGTCGTTGAATAGACCAATGTTTTTTTTTTTGTTTTGTTTTGTTTTGTTTGCCTTTTTTTTACTGGAAATATCTTAATGAAGTCTGGTTCTCTACTAAATCCAGAATACTAACATTATATCCGTACGTGAGTTTTGGTACCTCGTGTACCTGAAAAAATTTGTACATTGAAAGGTTCCCCAATATGTTGGAATATGGACCCTAACAACTGCATTCTGTGCATAGTCACACCTGTTTACCGTTACCATTTTCATTTTCCTTCATTCCAAAACCTTGAAACTGGCCTTGCGACACCATGTTTGATTGCTGGCTTATTTACACAGAAGGTACTTATTTCCCAGCATTTTCTGGACAAGATTTAATTCCCAAATTTCTCTCCTGATCATACAATTAAAGTTGGGAAACATCACTCTGATTTTAAAGTTGTTGGTTTCATACAGTAGCACCTGTATTTGTACTGAAAAGGTGTGTCTAATATAGTTTTCAATACAGTCTACATGGGTGAAAGGCGCCGCCCCCTGCGTGGCGCCGCCCCCTGCGTGGCGCCGCCCCCTGCGTGGCGCCGCCCCCTGCGTGGCGCCGCCCCCTGCGTGGCGCCGCCCCCTGCGTGGCGCCGCCCCCTGCGTGGCGCCGCCCCCTGCGTGGCGCCCTCCCGAAGCTGGATTCTGGCAGGAAACGGGCTCTCCCTGGATCCTCCAGAAAGAAAGGAAAACTGCCGACGATTTGTGCTTGTGTTTTTGTGCGTGGACCATGAATCTCCAGCACAGTAAGGTGACCCTGTTCTTCTGAGCTATGCAGTCTTTGCTAATTGGTGATAATAACAATGGAAAACCAATACTTGGCACCTAACACTAAACTTTCTGGGAAAGGTAGTTGTTGGTTTTGTGTAGTTTGAGTTTCTGTAGGTTGATTTCATCACGTGAGAAGGAGTCAGGCAGGTGCTGAGGGTTTCAAGGTCAGAAGAAAAGTGGGAAGCTCTCCTCTTGGAGACCAGGAGACACAGCGCAGGCTTGACTGTCGGTGCTGAGATTCCTACTTGCACTTAATGAACTTTGATTTTTTTTTTTTTCCTGTCTGTGAAGTAAACAGTGGTCCTGTGATGCAATAGGTCTTCGACCAAACATGTTAAGTGCATTTTCACACGATAATACAGACATTGGCTTTGAATTTAAGTCTTTAGGGGAAGGAAGCCTCCAACAGTCTAACTCATGGTTTCCCCTAAATACGGAACAACGTCGTGGGATATTTTAATACAAGAAATTGCGTTGTGAACTATTAACACGTAATTAAGGGGAGTAGAAAGGTTTCCATGCCAGAGGTTTTTAATATTCTTTGCATTTTAGCGATGGTCTCATGCATCTAGGAAATCGGTACCTTACCATATGGGCAGTGACAGTCAGTCAACATTGATTACTGGGATTTCATTATAATGACTGCGGGACTCAGTAACTCTAATTCATGATGGTATCAGCACGTCTACCAGCTGTGAATTTTCATTTACAGATTTAGCTTAGAACGAGATCCCGGAAGTCTATTCATATTAAAAGCACTCGCATTAGGGCTCACTTGACGTGTTACACACGACAGGTGGTTGTGGATTCTGCCAGGGCCGAATATTAATATTGATATAAAAAGAAATCTCCGCGAAGAGAAAGGATTCTTCTTAAGGTGTTTCCTCTTCTAAGTCTGAGAATTTACTTTCGCCTTCTGTATCTTGAACATGTGAGTCAGGTCTGGGTGAGACTGAAGGTCCTGTTCATCCTGAGGCCTATCGTCCCCAGCTGTTAACCTGGGAGAGTAAACTGTGTGTGTTTGCAAAAGGATGTGGTGGGGCAGATGTAGGACAGACCTTCCTGTCCCAAAGGGGAGCACGAGGAAAGAACGAAAAAGGGTAAGAAGTCCTGAACCAAGTCTCAGACCGAATGGAGCAAATCCCAGTTGCCTTCACGGTCAGGCTTCTGCTGTCTTGCACAACCATCTTGGTTTCTGTTTAGACAGTTGTCGAATGCCTCATTGGTCGGTTCTGTGTCCACACCCTCCTTGTTTCCCCAACACGTTGATCCATCCATTGCCTTGGGTATGGACCAGCTGAGACCTTTCCAGATGCCTGAGTTCTATTTTCTCTTTGAGCGGTTTTCTCTTGAAATGACTTCTGTTTCCCCATCGTCTGCTAACTGCTCACATGGACCCGGGCTGCTCTTTGAGCTGAAGCTCTTTCCGAACGAAGTGTGGACCATCCAATGCCGTCACTCACAAGGTCTACCTTTGCCAACATGCTAGGGCATGAACTCGGTCTGGCCAAATTCACGGCCACTTTGTAAACAAGGATCACGTGTCGTCCACTGTCCAAAAACAGGTCCTTGTTTCTGTGGGAGACATCATCAGAAGGGCTCTGCTGTCTAGGGTCCTACCTTTCTCTGCTTACAGCCCCTTAGCGATTCAGTAAGAAGGTGTCTCTTCTCCTCCCTCTTCCTTGAGTCCTCTTAAGAATCCCCTTTACAGGTCCATTCATGGCGATGTGGGCTCTTTCTAGCATGTACCTCTGGGCTCTCCTAGCCTCTGTCCATTACTCAATTCCAAAGCTGCTTCCGAGGTTTTAGGTATTCATTAGACTGACACTGCACATGTTGGTACCGATTTCTGTCTTCATCTTCAAGCTCCTGTAACTAAATACCACAGACCCGGTGGCTAAATTGGTTGACCAACACATCACTCAGTGTACATGAGCAAAAGCAGAATGAATCACCAATGTCAGAAACCAAGGGCAATGTTTGGGCATTTAATCCTGAGGATTAAAATTTATCCTCAGTTTATTTTATCTTGAGAGCAGGCATGCATGTGGGGGAGGGGCAAAGACAATCCCAAGCACGCTCAGTCCTGACGTGGGGATCAGTTTCCTGAACCTTGAGATCATGACCTGAGCGTCAATCAAGAGTCAGACATTTAACTGACTGAGCCACCCAGGTACCCCTCAACTTCTTCTTTCTTTCAAGGGCGTGTGGTAGGTTTTTTTCCTGATCTAGAATCCCATTTTTCTTTCTTTCCAATGTAAAGAAGTTTTTGTGTTAACGTACATAGATACATGTTATCCCTATTTTTCTTTCTTAAATATGACATTTACTGTCAAGTTGGTTTCCATACAACACTGCCAGTGCTCATCCCAGCAGGTGCCCATTTTTCTTTAAAAAAAAAAAAAAAATCTATTTCTACTACGATGGCGAAAATAAACCCTTATCTCAAAATTGGTGATTATAGCGCTGTCAAAAGTCATAGGAGTGCAGAAGAAAGTTCTTAACTCGTTTCCAAAGAGTGGATGGATTTAAGAATTGATTAATGGGATTGATAATTGAGAAATAGATGATACATCTTGTTAGATGAGAGGAGTTGGAGAAATATTTTGGAGACCAATTAGTGTCCTAAGCTATTTTGCTGGGGGATGAAGGACCAAAAAAGTCTTCACTTGTAAGCTCATTGTTTCTCTCAATGGTCGTTGATGGAAACCGCACGTGTAGGAACAGAGACCTATCTGGGCCAAGCTTCTGTTTGTCGTGGCTTATGGGATATCAGGTAGACACATGCTCTAGAAAGTTGGATATTGCCTCTAAGGTTCACACTGAGCTAAAACTACAAGCACCCATCCAAGGATGGTGGAACGGTATGAAAACCCAGTTGATGAGAATGAAAATTGGGGGAGACACTCATATTTCACAGGTCCATGAAAGAGGAGAAATCCTCAAAAACCAAAATATGAAAGTAGTGGTTATCAAAGCCTACAGAAAATCAGTGTGGTGAAGTTATCACTACATCCACAGGGATAGAGACCCAAAATTGCAAAGGATTCAATATTGGCGCAAAGTGACGTGAGTGATGGAGCCATGTCAAAAAAAGATGACTCTTTGGGGAGAAACTTGACAAGTAAGACCCTTACCTATATGGCCTCTTCAACACCTCTATCAATAACTTAAAGGTATGGATCATGTTTAGGGGAAACGTTAAGATGGCATGAGATTGGAAGGAATTCGCCATTACGTTAATGGACAGAATAAAGTCTAGATAGAAATTGCCTATTGAGATAGGCATGTAAATCCGGAAATCTTTAGCATAACTATAGGGGGAAAGAAAGCATAATTCGTAATTGGCCTAGGGATGTTGTGCACAAAGCTTCGGAGGGCTCTTTTCCTAATGTGCAGGGTTAGGTCGTCCAGCGTGAAGGCATCCTTCCAGAAACACCTCACGGTTAGCGGTAAGCCTGTTTTCCCTCTCCTCGGTCAGTTGATACCTGGATGATAGCCTTCAGTTCTGGGTTCCATTTTTGAAGAAGTGTTTGCTTAGATGAGCGTTTTCAAAGCATGTTGAAGGGGGTTAAGATAAGGAATCCAAATCCTCTCATACGTGAACCATTCTAGGAAGGTAGAGCTATTGAGTCTGGGGAAATGGGGACCTAGGTTATCATGTTTTCAAATGACTCCGGTTACGGGTAAGGTAATTAGATTGTTTTTCGGGGAATCCATTGTCCTGTAAGAAGTATGAGAAAGCAAGGTGTCCCAGGGCAGAAAGGCTTTGTCCATCACAATAGGCCACCTCCGGGAGGTGTGAGACTTCGCCCCCAGCACGTCTTCATGGAAAAACCCAGACCCCGATTGGGCAGATGGGCCCTTTTTAGGGTCATTTATTAGGCTGTCTGCTGTTGCAATTTGTTCTGAACTAATTTCTTGTTGCCTTGAGCTACGTATTCATAGAAAGACTGTTTAGTATTCCTCTTCTCTTGCCGTATGTTGACTAATTTCCAGTGTCCAATAATTCCTCAATTTGTTTCCTTTGTAATCCATGATCCTAGGATCCTAGATCCTAGAGATCAAACTCTTTCAACATCTGCCGATCTGTATGCCAAAGATACCTTTGGGCATCTTAATAGTTAATAGTTAACTTCACCCATTTGTGTAGTGTCATAAGTATTTTCAGCCAATTTGGGATAACCAGGTTTACACAAGATCGATTTCCTGCTCAAAAAATAGACACACGTACACACAAGCCACATTTAATCATTATTGAAAATATTTGAATTACCCAGTGGGGAGAAAAATCTTTACGACCATTTCTTGCCCTCCCCACCCCGTTTTTTTTTTTTTTCTTTATGATGAAGAATGTTTAAGGAGAACTGGAATGGGCTAAAATGCAGATCTGATCAGCTTATGACATTTCCAAGTATTATCAAATGACCTAGACAGAACTGTGAATGAAAGGGCAGCAACCATGCAGTGATTGGGGGAAAAGAGGTAATTCACTATAATTAAAGTAGCTTTTAGTTCCCTTGGCTATGGGATGAGATGCTATCACAACTATACGAAGTTTGCAAGTCTTCGTGAACAGAAGACTCAAGAAAATTATGGAGAGTTATTTGCAGCAGATACAATTACAAGCATCCTGACCTATCCCGTAGCTAGCCTTAGCAAACAACAGCAAATGTTTATTTCGTTTCTGCCCTTCCCCCCCCCCCAACATGTCCTATGATCCCTTAGCAACCTGCTAACATGGGGTCACGGTGTTCATGATTGCATTTCATTGAGAAATACTTTGACATCCACAGCGTAACATTGGATTATTGCCAGGAGGTTAATGAAAGAAATTACTTAAAAGCAAAGAAGACCATAGTAGCAGCGAAGTAGTAACTCAGGAAGGTCACGTCCTTGAGAGTCAGGAGCCAGGTATGAGCAGAGACATCAAGGATCATCAGGAACTTCCAGTAATTTAAAATCATGACCTTCCCGTGAATTCACTTCTGTTTGGTCTCCGTGTGGAATGACCACAAAGTTGCACACATACATTTCCTAGTAGGTATCTTAATTACCGTGCAGCTGATTTTGAAAAGGTGTTTTGGGCCTTATGTAACATGTCCAGATACTTTGGAAAACCCATCTCTTTGAAAAATTTTTAACATTTATTCATTTTTGAGAGACAGAGACAGAACATGAGTGAGGGAGGGGCAGAGAGAGAGAGACACAGAATCTAAAGCAGGCTCCAGACTCCGAGCTGTCAGTACAGAGCCCTACGCAGGGCTCGAACTCAGACCATGAGATCATGACCTGAGCCAAAGTCAGATGCTTAACCAACTGAGCCACCCAGGCGCCTCTGTTTTATTTATTCTTCAGAGAGACAGAAAGGGAGACACAGAATCCAAAGTAGGCTCCAGGCTCTGAGCTGTCAGCACAGAACCCGATGCAGGGCTCGAACTCATGAATGGTGAGAACATGACCTGAACCGAAGTCAGATGCTTAACCAACTGAGCCACCCAGGTGCTTCTATGTTTATTTATTTTTGAGAGAGACAGACACAGAGAGAGAGAGAAAGGGAGACACAGAATCTGAAGCAGGGTCCCGGCTCTGAGCTGTCAGCACAGAGCCAGACATGGGGCTTGAACCCACAAACTGTGATATCATGACCTGAGCTGAGGTCGGATGCTTTACGGACTGAGCCACCCAGGTGCCCCTGGAAAACATGTTTTTAAGCAGAAGTTGACCATCCTGTTTCCTTTGCCTTATTCTCTACTTCTTTATCTCCTGAGAAAAATGTTGCCATATGTAGAATGGAATAGGTTTTAACATGGCTTTAAAAGGAGGCTAATGTATGCAGTTAGCAAATTGAAACAACATAAGCATGTAATTTATAGGTATACAATATTTACATAAGATAAATACTAAGTTTGAGTTTACACATCGCCAAATTGTAAAAAGATAGCCTATTCTCTGTCAGCAAATTTTCCTGCACAGATGGAATATTAAAATAATTAACATTATTTGAAATTTATCCAAAGATTAAAATCCTGTATTTACAGATAATTTAAAGAACATGAAATATCTACATGATTTACATGATTTACATGATAAGTAAAGTTTGCATTGAATAAGGGGATATTAACTACCCTTCTTAGAAGTCCTTTTTCAGGAATATAGAACTCCAAAAATGCATGTGTTATGTGGCAAAATACTATGTAAATTTCATAAATGTATGTGTTTCCTCAAATGAACATTAATTTGCAGAGGAAACAAAAATTAGGACCAAAGTTGCTAGAATTTTTACTGAGATTTTATGGTGTTGAGGGTCCCAAACTTTTGTGCATGGCTTAAACAAACCAATTATTTTTATTCCAATTAGTAAGAATTTCTCACATGATTCACTAACTGACTTCTGTTAAATTTGTTTTGACAGTTCATTGTATGTGGTTGCAAATACATCTATACCCCTGAGGTATGAGTTGTTTGCACTCTTTAGAATTTGCTGATAACGAACTGCACAATTTAATTGATTGATTTGCGTGCTATTTTCCATTTTGTTCATTTTGGAAAGCTTTATAGATATGGAAAACAGGAACTCATGGAACCTCATTTATTGAATACTGCTCTTATGTAAACATTGAGAAATAATATACGTTGCAATAGATGACTTTTAAAGACAACATCCCCAAATGTAGGCTCCTAAGATCTATTTTGTGGAACAGAGAAAACATTTTTGACCTCACATGGAACTCTGCTTGGGAGATAATGTGTTATTCTAAATCAATTATAGTTTTAACTTCATAGAAATAGTTTTTGTTTGATATGAAATCCAGTGAAAACTTACTTGGTTATTTCTGATGGCTTTGTCCAGCTGTAGTAAATCTGGGTAGCAAAGGTGATTAGATATGCTGCCATGATACGTCCTACGAATATTGCCAAAATCTGGACTTAAAGATGATTAACGGCCATGTAGAACGTGATATATGTTGTAGTCAAACGTGAAATCCAGAAGTAAATTTGGAAAAAGCAGGATTTAGAGAATGAAGTAATTGATGGAGGCTGATATTTCTGGTAGTCAATTGGGTGTATGATACTAGGGAATAATCATTTAGATCTCATTATATGAAAATCACTGCACTCCCTAACTTGTCAGTCTTCCAGGGAGAGTTTGTATAAATGTGAGCTGAGAAGAGTGGTATGCATATTAGGAACCAACTCGGACATCCGTTGAACTGTGAATTGGGCCAGTTGAAGTATTTTCCAGTAGGGAAAATAGCAGACACATCTGATTGGGAGAAGGGGATTTTTATGGGGGTGGGTCTGCTCAAATCTTGCCCCAGGAATGAAGCTTCGAGTTTAACAATCACCATCCTCAAGAAATAAAAGTAACGACAGCTTATCATATACAACGTTCTCTCATATAGAGTTGATATAGGTTGTACAGAGTTGGCAATACGTTAAATATACTACCTATATACTATAAATCATCCTATATATTATACATAGGTTGACGTATATAGTCAACCTATCAGTCTATTCGTCTTGAAGGCAACTTACAATATTTCCCTTTCCAAATACAAGACTTGGAGTGCAGGGTTCAGGTTTTGCCAGAGAGGAATATAACTTTCTGGGACGAAACATTGATTATAGAAGGCAACCTTATTTTGTCAAGTTTCAATCTGAGGTGATGTAATGTGAAAAGTATGACCTTTCATTGAAGAGTAAAGAGCTGTAACATGTGACTGAGGGAAACCTGATGTGAACACTCCAGATTCATTGCATATATAGCCTTTCTGCCCAAATTTTCTATGGGATCCTCTGCTTGTTATAGCTTGTTGTTCAAACAAAACTATGCATATATTTGGAGTTACTCGTTTCCGAAGCCAGGAACCACGGTGAAATTTCTTGTGTTCATTGGCCGTGTCCTCAGAAAACCATGGTCCTCTCCTCCCCATAGATCTGTCTGCTGCTGCTCAATCCAAATGGGGTGTGATGAAATACTCCGTAGGAAAGCAAACTTCTAGGACTCCCTTACGTGAAATCCAGCAGGTTGGAGGTCCATCACATATGTTACTTTCTGTTACCTAATTCTTTATGCTGATCTGGGCAAGCCATGATCAAAGGGGCAAACGGGAAGAATGCTTTCTCTTAACGTCAGCACACATACACTGTCCGAGCACAGCCACCTTGGAGCTGAACATATGGCTAATTTGGTCTAAGTTCTGTCTGAATCAGGATTCTTGCAATAGGGCCACCCCTTAACATCCAGCATTAGTCCAGAACCAGACAGATTTCTTCTCCTTTAAAAAAAAAAAAAAAAAAAAAAGAAAGAAAAAAAAGGCGTTGGGGGTTGGTGACTGGGTGGGTCAGTCAGTGAAGCATCTGACTTCAGCTCAGCTCATGATCTCACGGTTCATGAGTTCCAGCCCCACATCGGGCTCTGTGCTGACAGCTCAGAGCCTGGAGCCTCCTTCAAATTCTATGTGTCCCTCTCTCTGTTCCTCCTCTGCTCATGCTCTGTCTCTCTCTCCTTCAAAAATAAAAACATTAAAAAAATTTTTTTAAATAAATAAAGGTGGGGGGGAGGGGAAGGCTAGGCCTACTGTTTTGAAAACGGTCAGTTATTAATTGTTCTTGAAATTGACAAGCATTGATGCCTATAAATACATAATCATCTTGACTAATTGTTTTTGTTTTTACCAGTTGGAAAGAACGTCGTGTTCCCTCCCTTCTGCCCTTTAGGTCCGTGCACTTATAAGCCCATTCATGCCAAAATCCCAGACTTTGCACTGAGTTTATGTACTTTCTGATGTCCAGCTTTTTATTTCCTCCAGAACCTTCTAGCTGCAAAGACTATCCTTTTAGCTACTAGTTTGACCCATTCTGTAAGGATTTAAATTTCAGAAGGTAGATCTGCCATGCCTTCAAATAGAAACCAACTGCCTGCCACCCTTTCAACAGTTCATGTGAATAAAATATCCTGTACGTTTGTAGAACAGACCACTTTTAAATGTGATATTTTATTCGGTGACATTTAATGGAAGGAAAAAAAAGATAAACGTTTCATTTATGATGAAGCGCGGGTCATCAGACAGACTTGCCCAGCTGTGATCCAAACGGTGACATCTGAGGTTTGCGAGGGGTGCTCTGAGCTTCTCTTGTGATGAAGAATTGGAAAGCAAGCCGAACCCGGACAGCTTCCCGGGAGGAGATCCTGCCCAGCCTAATTTATTGCCGCGTGTTTCAAGAGACCAGAGAGCGTCAGCAGGGGCTCCTGTAATTAAAGCATCCTGTGTGATCTGCCCTCACAGCATATAAAAGGCTGGGACCATCACCCTCTCCAGCTTAATCTCTTGTCGACTCTCTCATGTGTTTCCAAACAATACCACCTGCCTTCTCTACGCGGCATGTGGGCATGTGTTACGGAAATATCCGACTTCGTCCCAGGAACAAAACCATTTGTTGGACTCTCAAAAAGTAACTTGGTCATGGCTCCTTCATGCACAGTAGGAATGATCTGAAATGATAGGAATTGAATCCCTTGCACGGTGGTGAAATGTTCACTAGCAGCATGGATGGGGCTTTTCTAAAGACCCTTGTGATGGACTTCAGAAGCTCTTGGACAAACAAGTTTCCACCCAAAAGCTTAGCAGACGTTTTTAGTGTCGCTCAACAAATCTGTTCTTTTGTTTCCCACACAGAACCAAGTGGCCTTTGCCGGGAATTTTGATGACCAATAGAAAAACATACGGCTGTGTCTCCTGGCAAAGTACTTAATACAAAGGACTCCTCTAGGCCACATTTAGCGATAGATCTGACAGAAAGATACACACCCTTTCTTGCAATTCTTGGCGGGGGGGGGGGGGGAGAGAAAACTAGTGATTTTTATCAAGTACAAGATTCTATATTCTCTTAGATTAGAGAAATTAAACATGGTGCAGTTGAGGGGTATAGAAATTGCAACATATCTAAGTCTGGGGAAAAACAGTTTTAATCATGCTTGTTTATTTTTGAGAGAGCAGGGGAAGGGCAGAGAGAGAGGAAGACAGAATCTCTAGCAGCCTCCACACTGTCAGCACAGAGCCCACCACAGGGCTCGAACCCACAAACTGAGATCATGACCTGAGCTGAAGTTGGATGCTTAACCCACTGAGCCCCCCCAGATGCCCCTCAAGACGTCCTTAAATACAGAAGCTGGTGTTTTCTTGAGCTTCAAATCCCCCAAATACAAGAGACCTTGGGAACATTTTCATGAAACTATTTACCTCCTAAATTACAGCATATTTCAGTCATTAGCAAATGGATCGACATGAGAAAACTGCCCGTAGCCAGCATTTCTCATGAAGAAAATTCTTATGTAATTCCTTCTCAAGACAATGGAAACTTCCCAGGTACCAAGGAGCCATTGAGAAGATCTACTCACGATTTGTACGAACAAGAATCTTACCTTGAGTTAAAAATAAAGTCCTGCGAAACAAGTAAATCCCAAAACTCTATATGGAGTAAACAATACAGATAAACAAGTGATCAAAATAGATGGAAATAGAATAGATCAGTCATATGCCAAGACCGTGAAACTTCAGACCATGGTCTTAATTTCAGGCCCAGAAGTTTTAAGTGAGAAAGTGAGGAGCAAACTTAAACTTTAAAAAGTTGCAAATTCTATAGCAGGAGCAGGAGATCCTTGGTGCAAGTTCCCTGTAGTGACTTACCTGATCTAAACATCCTGGTTTTCTGACCCTCAAGAATTTCCCTTACATTTATGCCTTCCTAGGTATGCATTTCAACGTATGGAGTATGCAATATTATAGGTGTTTTAAATGTGTGTGTTTGTACAAAAAATGCATCCGTGGTATTTCTGGGAACAGAAGACTCCTTGTCATTCACCACCTTTAACATGGAATGGACGGAGGGTGCTAGAACGTCTCTTTCCAGCTATGATGGAGGGACCCTTCGTCCACCAAACAGTCATAAAAATGACAAGTTCTACCAGCCAGCCCTTTTTTGACATTGGCCAACAGGCACCCAAGATGGCGGGTGTCTAAGAAAAGAAGGGCTTACATGCAGGAGCCTGGTTTTCTGCCTGAGTAGAAATTTCCACCTGGTAAGCTGATGGTTAAGGACAGCAAGGTGCTTCCCCTGAGCATAGGAGGTGCTTGTCTGAGTTCTTAGCATCTTCAGTGGCTGGAGTGTGCAGGCCAGGCAGTGGGGATGATTGCACATACCACTGTGCATGCAGGTGGCCCAGGATCTAGGGGGGGTGTTCTTGAGTCTCTGTGGCTGAGGTGGTCCATGCCAGAGGACAGGTGCAAAGGGGGCAAGCAAGATGTGAGCACGACTTTACAACCTCAAAAGTCCCAGACGAAGGAGGACCATCTTCTTAGTATCTCATTACACACTGCAGAGTTCACCTAGTTATCACGAATGTAGGTCTCCTCATGTATAAATCTTCTCAGAAAGATAGGTGAGAATCTTATTTTTTTTATGTTTTGGTAATCTATATGCCCAGCATGTGGTTTGAACTCATGACCTCGAGATCAAGAGTCCTATGCTCTGTTGACTGAGCCAGCCAGGTGTCCTGAGAATGTTTAAATAGCATTTATCTCTGGGAGCCGGAATGAGATAGTTTTTGTGTTGTTTGCCAGTGAGTGGCTCAACTTTTCATTATGTCCACCTGTATGAAGTGAAATTCTTTATCCTAATCAGGTAGGCTTCTCATTAAAAATTTCAAAATCTAGGGGAGCCTGGGTGGCGCAGTCGGTTAAGCGTCCGACTTCAGCCAGGTCACGATCTCACGGTCCGTGGGTTCGAGCCCCGCGTCGGGCTCTGGGCTGATGGCTCGGAGCCTGGAGCCTGTTTCCGATTCTGTGTCTCCCTCTCTCTCTGCCCCTCCCCTGTTCATGCTCTGTCTCTCTCTGTCCCAAAAATAAATAAACGTTGAAAAAAAAAAATTTCAAAATCTATAAAACTTGGTGAAAAGTATACCCCTTAGTGTTTCTCTCTCTCTCTCTCTCTCTCTCTCTCTCTCTATATATATATATATATATATATATTTTTTGAATGCTCTTTTTGCATTATTTCCTACCAGCCACTATTATCATCAAAATCTCGGCTTCCGAAATGTTCCATTTAAGGAAAATGGCCAAGAAGATTGAAGCCCTGTCTATAATGTGGGGAATGATAAGCAAGTTCAGCTTTGGGGAATAGACTCTGTAGATAGTAATCTTTTGCAGTGAAACTGGAAATGCCCCGAAAAAATGGGTTACAAATACGCAGTGGGGCTTTTCATGCTCAGAGTCGTCTGTGAATAGATCTGTTGTGACAGGGATAGATGTGTAGATATGGCCACCAGCCTGTCCCTGCAACGGATGAGAAGCTTCCAGATCCTGAAGCAAATCGCGGCCAGCCCCAGCCCACGAACAAAGCAGGTTTCTCAAAGTCAATCGGCACAATTCGGTTTCATAAAGATGACACAACCAGATGAAATAGCATTGCTTAATGCCCAGAGATTCGGGGCACATAACAAGTGAAAGGAGATAAAAATGGAAAATCAATGTATTTTCTATGGTGATCTTCAAAGCATGTTGCTGAGGGCTCAGGATCTTATGGTAGTAATGTATGTGAATGCTATTTTAATAGTTAAATATAAAACATGTAATAGAAGTAATTTGAGACCATGTTCTGCTTGGCATGTAGAGTTGAAATATATTGATTACTTGTAAATATTTTTTTAATGTTATTTTAGAGAGCATGTGAGCAGGGGACAGGTGGAGAGAGAGGGAGACTCAATTCAAAGCAGGCTCCAGGTTCTGAGCTGTCAGCACAGAGCCAGACACAGGGCTTGAACTCACAAACCATGAGATCATGACCCGAGCTTAACGAATTGAGCCACTCAGGTGCCCCTTTCTTTCTTTCTTTTTTTAAGTTGATTTGTTTATTAGAGAGGGGGTGGGGAGAATCAGTGGGGGAGGGGTAGAGAGGGGGAGGGAGAATGGCAAGCAGGCTCCAGGGTCTGAGCTATCAGCACAGAATCCAACTCAGGGCTCAAACTCACGGGCCAGGAGATCATGACCTGAGCTGAAGTGGGATGCGTAACTGAGCCACCCAGGCGCCCCTATTTGTAAATATTCTTAAGCTTCTAAAAAAATATTTAGGCATTCCAAGGAATAAATCTGAATTGAAAAAATTAACATCTTTATGACCTTCACATATTTTATGGAGAAGACTATTACCTAGACTGCAGTGCTGAATTTAAATACGGTTCTTAAAAAAACGACTTTTTAACTATAAACTTCTCTGAAAAATAGTGTGCCTTCTATTGCTGGGTTATCCTAAGTGTTTCTTAGCACGTTAGAATCTATTGATTTGGAAACGAGGGGAGTGGACACATTTTTTTTTTCAGTCCCCATTCTAAATTAGAATCTGTGACCTCTACCCATTGCTGATCTAGAAGTAACAAGAACCAATCGGAGGAATTCATGTGACAAAAATCCCTTTCTTTCTGGTTTGTGGTTATCTTTGTTAATTTCCTTGTTTTCATACCTTGTGACTTTGAAAACCTTTCTATGCAGTCTTTAGGGGAAAGCGGTTTGTTTTCATGCATTTCATGAATCATGTTTTGGTCACTTAGTAATATAGGACTTTGTATTTGGGATGCACGTAGTTTACAGTGTGTGCATGTATGTGTTGTAGCATCCTGGCAGGTTTTGTTTGCCTTCCTTCTCCCACTTCATTATCAGCAGCCACCACACACGCTGCCACATGCATCATCCTGTCCTTGCCACGTGTTGCCAAGACTCCATGGATAGTGGATAGTCAATTGCCTCTATTCTCTTTATTCTTTCCTTTATAAATTAAAAAATTTGGTGGGGGGACTGCCTTCTTGAGTGGAAGTTTGGGTGGATAACAATACACTTGTTTTCTGCTCCAAGTATATAGAGCTATCAATGTTCCTCTAATACTTCCTTAGCTGCATCCCCACAAATGAATGTTAGTGTGCTCATCATTCCTGTCACACAGTGTGGGATATTTTGTAGTTTTCCTTGATTGCCTCCTTGAATCAAGGCTCTTTGACAAGGTTGGGGGGGGGGGTAGTAGATGGGACATATAGGAGAAATTACCAAGAAAAGGAGGGAAATGTGGGTTTTTCTGTCATGGTTGTCCATATACATCAAAATATCCAATTATGCACTTTATGTGCCATTTAGTGTATTTCCATTATACCTGAATCAACATGTTTCAAAAATTGGTGCTCTTATGAAAATAAGACTATGGGATTTGTCCCAATCTTTTATTTACTTCCATATACTTACTGATTTTCTCATTTTATCAATTATTAAAGAGGGAAAATGAAATCTCTTACTCATTGCCATTCAATTTTTACTTCTAGTATTTAGTGTTTTGAAGTTCTATTAGACATGTAAATTTTTAAGAATGTTATATCCTCCATGAATTGAACCCTTTATTATGAAATGACCTTCTTTGTAGTGTAAATCTTTAACTTGTTACAATTTACCTTCTGGCGATGTTATCTCCTGAATAATAAAAGAATGTTGGTAGGGCGCCTAGGTGGCTCAGTCAGTTAACCGACTGAAATCTGACTCAATTTTGGCTCAGGTCATGACCTCATAGTTCACGGGTTTGAGCCCCACATGGGGCTCTGCACTCAGCATGTTTGGGATTCTCTGTTTCCCTCTCTCTCTCCCTTAAACCCCCACTCATATGCTCTATCTCTCAAAAATAGATAAAAACTTAAAAAAATGTTGGAATAATTGTATTCCCTCTGTGCCATGTTGTCATGCATTATAATTTTACATATGCTATAAACCACAGCATTTTAACTTTTCTTTACATATTCAGTTATCTACTAAAGAGATTAAATGATAAAAAAGATCTGGCACACTGACCCACATATTATCATTGTAGTTCTCAGTTGCTTTGATTAGATCCATAGTTCTATCTGGCATAATCTCACTTTGAACTGAAATTTCTTATACTACAGATCTGCTTGTGATGAATCTTTCAGATTTTTGTATGTCCAAAACAAAAAAGTTTTCATTGTTTTTTGAAAGATATTTTTGCTTGGTATAGATTTCTAGTTTGACAAGTGTTTTTTGTTAGTGTTATGAATATTAAAGTTGTTTTTTAATGTTTATTTTTGAGACTGAGCACAACTTAGGGAGACACAGAACCTGAAGGAGGCTCCAGGCTCTGAGCCATCAGCGTAGAGCCTGACGCGGGGCTTGAACTCATGAACCACAAGATCATGACCTGAGCTGAAGTTGGGTGCTTAACTGACTGAGCCACCCAGGTACACCAAGTTATAGATATTTTAGTAAATATTCTGGAATTTTGTTCTGGGACATAGTTTTGTTAACTGAAGACAGTTTCATCTTTTCAGATTTTGCTTTTAAGATTTTCCTAAGGTGTTTTTTTTTTTGTTTTTTTGTTTTTTTGTTTTTTAAGATGACAGCCATACTCAGTTCTTGATCTCAGTGTGAGTAAAGGGGTCCTGGGAGAGTGGAGTCTACAGGGCTGAGGAAACTATACCCCCGGATGAAGTAACAACATGTAGGAATTCAGTCTCTAACAATGGCTAATTGATCATTGGACCTCACAAAATGCAGTAGCCTGATAGATGCTGCTTGATATAGAAAGCAAGACATTTTCTAGATCTGTTTGGCAAAAGCAACATTCAATATAGTGGGGAATCATAACGTTTCACCCAGTGTCCAGACTCCAGGCAACTCATAGATGTGGAACATATTAAGATTTTTATTTTTTTTTAACGTTTGTTTTTGAGAGAGCACAAGCAGGGGAGGGGCAGAGAGAGAGGGAGACACAGAATCTGAAGCAGGCTCCAGGCTCTGAGCTGTCAGCACAGAGCCAGATGCCGGGCTTGAACCCATGAACCATGAGGTCATGACCTGAGCTGAAGTCGGATGCTTAACTGACTAAGCCACCCAGGCTCCCCTAGATGAAGAACTTTTTAATGGAGAAAGGGTATGCTTGAAGAAATACCCTAGAATTAATGAATTGGTATGTGGCAAAACTCAAAATTTCCCCTAAGCCTTCTTTCTCCAGGGAACTTGTCATTTTCCTGGATGAACATGACCAAGACTAAAAGGAAGATCTCCAGAGATGTTTAAATACTAGGATATTCATATATTAAAGTTATAACTGTATTAAATGATTTTTATATTCATCCTTAATATGACAGGAATGTCATATAGAAGATTTTTATAGTGAAATGATACACAGTTACATTTGATGTCAATCTTTCTAACAGATAAGTCTAATAAATTAGAAATCTAAGGATAATCTAATAAGGTGATTGAGGTAAGCCATTTAGATTAGAAATCTCTATAGTTTTTTCTGTGGAGAATTCCACACTTAGTTTGATATTTGTATTAACTGTCCTTTGAAACAACAGTAATTTTTTCCCCCTGATTTCAGTTTGAGAAAATGAAAATCTAGAAATTCTCACGCTTGTATCAATTGCTAAGAGTGTGTGTTTTCATTAGAACTCATGTCTTTTGAAGTGTGTTTGCACAGGACATCCATCCATCTGGTTGGAAGATCACATGTGCTTCTCCCCAAACTGCCTTTAAGAAAATACCCACTTGTCTGCTGAGGTCCTTTGAATCAAGAATGCTGACCGTGTGCTCAGTGCACAGTTATTTTCTACAGAGAACCGTATGATGGCCCCTTTGGACATCAACTCCTGTTAGAAGGTTAATGCCTGTCACACTTATTTTTGTTAGACTCGGGGCTCATAAAACCTGGATCAAAAAAAAATAATGGTGGACGATTTCCCTTAATTAGCCCAGTGATGTATAAGTAGGCTACAAGTGCTTTCGACAGTTATTTGCAGATAGGTTGGAACAGACGTTTTAAAGGCTGCTTTAAACCTTTGGGTTTTCTTTTTCCATCTTGAATCTGGAGTTATATAGAAGCGTCCAATGTAATCAGAGCGCCCGTATAAGAGGAAGACAGGGCGACCAAGAAGACGTAAGGGAACATATCCACAGGTTTTTGGAATTAGGACATGGATGTCTTTCAGGGTGGTAATGCCACCTACCACATCATGTGATCTAGAAATTCTGTGGTTATGTACACACCCCTCCCAAAACACTCACATACGTGTACCTGTAGAGAGGTTAAAAAAAAAAACAAAAACAAAAAACGTTGCAGTGTTACCTGTGACCACTCCAAAATGGGAGAGTGGTCCATCCACAGTAAAATGGATTAATAAATTGTGTTCTATGTAATACAGCTCCGCCATGAAAATGCGTTCACCAACCTGCACTATTCTCACAAATATAATACTGGGCAGAAGGAACGAAATGCCCAAGATTATGTGGGAAGTTGCACGGAGGAGATGTTGCAGTTCTGGGAAGTGTTCACTTTTTGAGGGAGGCAGTGGATGACGTGACCCTTTGCCTTTTTTAGTACAAATAACTGAGCGTGATCTTTGCCCTATTCTGTGATACACTGTGTCTGTAATATGCTTTAAAATGTTCACAACCGCTTGTCTTGCTCATTCATGATGCATATGCTCGTAAAATGCATCGCTCCTTTGAACCTTATGAAGAAGCAAACTTTTGGGGCAACTGGACAGCCCACGATAAAGACAGTAGTCTTTCCGTTGTAATAGAAGTCTATACATACCTGTCTACCGATTTACCAGTCTTTTATCTATCATCTACCTCTCGCTCTCCACTATGTGGTTTCGTGTTTGATCTTCTTAATGATGACTATTGATGAATAGAAATTTGTAGCTGTCTTTCAATTTCATGTATTAGTCTTTGCCTTTATGGTCAGTGCTAGTTGAGTCCTCTTGAACCACATCTTCCTTATGCAGATCTCAAGAAAGTTATTTTCTCATGTTGTATGCTGGACGAGCTATTGAGTGTGCACATTCAGAGCCGGAATCAACGAGGAGTTCATGTGTCTAGTGTGGTGTGTAGGCCTAGATACATTTCCTTCTCTTCAGGGGTCCTCTTGAACCAGCGCTATGTCTCAAAAACACCATTGTTTTCTTCCAGGGCTCTGCCATTTCACTTTGATCAGAAACCTTTGTGTGTCTGTTTGAAACTCTCTGTCATTCCATTGATCTGCTTAATCTCTTTTGCCAATAGCAGATTGCCTTTTTATAGCACATTCAAGTGGTACAGTAAGGAAGTGTAGGCTTACCACCCTTTTTTTCTTCTCCTTCAAGAATATATTCCTCTTTTTTAAAATTTTTAAAATGTTTTATTTATTTTTTGAGACAGAGAGAAACAGAGCATGAGCAGGGGAGGGGCAGAGAGAGAGGGAGACACAGAATCCAAAGCAGGCTCCAGGCTACGAGCTGTCAGCACAGAACCTGACGCGGGGCTGGAACTCAGAAACCGTGAGATCATGACCTGAGCCGAAGTCAGATGCTTAACCGACTGAGCCACCCAGGTGCTCCAATATATTCTTTTTCCTGATCACTTGGATATTCACACAAATTTTAGCATCTCCAGCTAGTATGGTATATACAGTTATATTTAATCCATACATCAACTTGAAGGAACATTGATATTTTTATTGTATTGTGTTTTCTAATCCAGGCACACTGCATACATTATTTCTATATTCTTATTTACCTTAATATTGTATAAATCTTTGTAGAGATCATGGAATCTTGCACATCTTTTGTTAGAATTGTAGGTACATGTTCAATTCTGTGATATATGGATAGCATGTATTTTGCATTTTGTTGGTGTATAGTTAAAATTAATAAAAACCTATACATCTGCGTTGTATTGAGCAACACCAGTAAACTTATTTATTCTTACCATTCTTGTGTAAAATATTTTGGATTTTTTACATACACAACTACATCTGTAAGTGACAGTTTTATATTTCAATTTCAACATCTTTCATTCTTTTTGATTGTCTCGGCACATGTTTCCAAAGGGTTGCATGGAAATATTGACAAAAGGCTACCAGGTGCTGTTCTCAACTCAGAGAGTGTTGGATGTCTTTCATGCAGAAACAGAGGGAAAGTTTTAGCCAAAATTACACATATCCGCATGTAACCACAAAAAGGTAGTTGTGCACTGATCTAAGTCTCTATCCTAGGAAGATAGAACATTTTCACCATCTAGTTAAGATACTCTCTGACTTCTCTTCAATACGTAGCATTTAAGAACATGCTTTCCTATTTTTCAAGCGTACTGATTTTCTCATTGTATTTGACTATTGATGGCTGGGAATTGGCCTATGGTCCATATATTCTGCATGCTTTCAATTGTTTTTAACTTTGTTGACATTTGCTGTATAGCCAAAACATGAAAAATGTAAGAATTCCACATATTCTTGAGATGAACGCATAGTCTCCATTTTTTTCAAATGCAATATACTGCATATGTTAATTTGGCCGATTTTGCCTCTGGTTTTCGAAACTTCTGTACATGAAAACCTTATTTTTGATGTTCCTATTAATTACAGAAAGGAGTGGATCCTTATGGCTGTATTTTATTTATTTTTAAAATTTTTAATGTTTATTTTTGAGAGAGAGAGTGTGAGCAAGGGAGGGTTGGAGAGAGAGGGAGACACAGAATCTGAAGCGGGCTCCAGGCTCTGAGCTGTCAGCACAGAGCCCGACACGGGGCTCGAACCCACGAACCGTGAGATCATGACCTGAGCCGAAGTCGGATGCTTAACTGACTAAGCCATCCAGGCTTCCCTATTTTTTTTCTTGGTTTGAGTGATGTGGCTTTCTCTCTCTAAGTACCTAGTCATTTCTAATTCACTGCCAGACATCATCCACGGCAAAATATGAATAATCTTAGGTCTCAAATGATTTTTATCTTCATCCAGAAAAAAAATTTGCATATGCTGCCACTAGGTAGCTAGTTAGCACTGCTAATCCCAGATTATGATGATGTATTACATAGGATTCAGTGGGGCTTAGTTCTGGTGTCAGCCAGATTTGGAGTAGATTACACTTACTCCTAAGATACAGCATTTAGGAGTCTCAAACCAAGAAGCATGGGAGCTTTATCGATGCTTGTGGGCATTGCGCTCAGTTTTTCCTCTTTAAATCAGTGAGGCTATTGAAAAGTTTTCTCAACCTCTGCAAGTATTGGGAGACAACCCTAGAAGAAAATCTACGCTAGATGCCCCAGATATTGGCCCAATGACCACCGCAACACTTTTAAAAACATTATTTTGTCTAGCTTTGCCACTTCCTTTGAACAAAGAGCTTGGTCTGAGTTCTCTAGTTTACAATTAACTGAAGGGTGTTCATGAGTGGTTTTATGTTGCAATTGTCTAAGTTGCCAGACCTGGTTTCCTCTGATCGTTTAGAAACGAACGACAGAGAACAGGATGTAATTAGTGTTTCACATGTTTACTCAAGGAACAAAACCAAGTTACACAATGACTAAGCTCATTTTGGGGGAAGTTTTTAGATTTAATGTAATTGCAGACACATAACATCTGAACAACCATAGCACTAATGCTTTGGTGAAATATGCGGTCACATTATGGATTATGCTACCAATAGAGCCAGCGAATGGTGTTATGCAATTCTTGCTGGGTTTTTTAAAGCCAGTCTATGTTAATACAAGTGGCCATTGGATCCTGTAAGCGTATTGTAAACAATGTACTTGTGACACAGATCATTACTGCAATATATTAACAAAAAACACTATTAGCATAGTTCACATGAGCTGAGTTTGAGATTAAATAGGGAACTTTGTGCCATCCAGATGGGAAATGTTGCTTAAGAGAAGAGGAATTGAAAGAGTGATAATTCATTACAGAATATCAGATATTTGTAATGAGATTTTGATAAAACCTAGAGAAGCATATATATGCTTTATATAAAACCATAAAATGATTGGTGTCACTATCTTAAGTATGCTACTACTGATATTCTGGCTTGTACAGTCTTTCCTCCTTTGAAACTTTTATAGAGTGGAGTTTATATTGAAAGAATTGTGTTAACAGTTACTGAAGGGTTTTGTTGTGAGTAGCAGAGAAAGATTTTCGGAATGCGTGGTAATAGTTTAAATACTAAGTTGATAGGGATGACAATTTGTAAGAATTTAAAATTTCCCTGGAACCAGGCAAGAGAACAAGGTTTGAATGTGGGAAGCTTGAAGTCATGTAAAGTAGGAAGAGGTGATAAATCCTTGTAAAAGATAGATGGTAATTTAGCAAGTGCATCAAAGGTGACATGGGAGATGGCAGGGTCCCCAGTGGAAAGGCTGTGTTTTGTTTAATTTTTTTTTTAATGTTTATTTAGTTGAGAGAGAGAGAGACAGAATCCAAAGCAGGATCCAGGCTCCAAGCAGTCAGCCCAGAGCCCGACGCAGGGCTAGAACCCACAAACCGTGAGACCATGACCTGAGATGGTCAGGTCTTCTCATGACCTGAGAAGTCCGATGCTTAACCGACTGAGCCACCCAGGTTCCCCTGAAAGGCCATGTTTTTAATCAAGAGGCTAGAACGAAGACACGCGGTCTTCTAGAATAGAGCAAGGTAGAGAAGAAGCAGACTTTCTGTTCTTGGCATTGGAACCCCCTTTCTCAACCTTGGCACTGCTGATATTTGGGGCTCGAGATCTACTTGAATTAGAATATTAGAAACCCCTCCAATTTCCCCCACTCCCAACAGCGTGTCTGTCTCCTTGTGTGTCTCTTTCACTCCTCAAACACCGGCTGGTTGCCCTACGTTGAACTGAACTCTGACACCATGTACACGGAGATGTTATCAAGCCCCATAGGATAAGGCTCAGCCCCACAAGACTACCAGGCCCCAGTTGCAGGCACCGGTTTCAAATAGCAGGTCCCCAGACGGCCCACAACGTCTCTCCAGCTTGGTACAAGTCTGAAGCTCTCTTCCTCACATTTGACTAGTCTGCCAGAGCATCTCCTAGAACTCAGCGAGGCATTCCTGTTTACCACTTTATTAAACGGGCCGCTAAAGAATACAGATGAACAGCCAGATGAAGAGATGCACAGGGCAAAGTTTGGGAGAGTCGGGGGCACTGGGGCTTCTGACCCCACGGGGTTGGGACGTGTGACCCCCGCCCCCATGCAGATGTGTTTGCCAACCTTGGAGGCTCTCTGTGCCTCATACTATTGGGATCTTATGGGGGCTTCCTCACGTAGAGGCACGATCCATTATTCCACTTCCAGTCCCGCTCCCGTGTCCTCCATTTTTCTCTGATCTCACATACCTCTTTAGTGTGGCGCGGGGCTGTCGTGTACACATTGGGATATTTAGGGACATCTCTGACCTCTACCTACCAGAGAGCCTCTGTGTGACCATTCAAATACACGCCATCGGCAAATGTAAAGCTCTTATCTGCAGGAGGTTTTAGGTGTCCAGGAAACTCCAACAGACCTCCGATGCTGTGTGAGAGGCTTGCCTGGGTGACTTTAGGCCCGTGTGCCAGGGGCATGGAGGAGTTTTTGCTAACTGAGCTGATCCCTCCATGGAGTGTAACCATCCATTCAGGAACATCTGGGTGTCAGTGCTATCTGAAGGCTTCCTGTACTGAAATAGATGGTCTATTCAATGGTAGACCTAGGACGACAGTTTGATTTTTCAGTCCCTAGCTTATAGAACAGGCAGTTCCAGTGACAATGACATCATGATTTCTCTGAAATGGACCCTACCAACTACAGAAAATGGAAATGTATGTTGGCCAACTTTGGAACTAGAGCAACAACATCTCTAAAATTTTGAGAATTTTTGATATACTAAAACTACTCAGCACCAAATACATGATGAGAAACGGTAAGCAGTTTGATAACAAGGATATTATCGAAACGTCTATTTCAAAAACATGTTTGTAAAAATGGAATATACTTTTATGGAGTTGCTTTCCATAAACTCAGTATTTATTTTTAGCTCCCCTAAGGACAGCTGCCAGATTATGACTGAGAACTTGCAACTTGATGGGTCAGTGCATTTTAAAAAAATATTGTTACTATGGAAATTTGATTTTTGAATGAATTGTGAAAGATTCTGTGTAACAAATAGATACAGATGGGTAGTGTTTCACATATCAATTAGATGAGCTCACTGTATCTTTCTGCACATTGTGTAGGATAGGATATATGATATTGTTTGGGGCACAAAGAATTTCACTTTGCATAAATCCTTGTAAAGAGCTAAATTTTCAGAGTACATTACCTCATTGGGGAGAGAGAAGCAAAACACTACACAGTCTTATCTGGGTTTAGATATTAGAAACCGATTTTGGGATGTCACAATAGTATTCCTATTGATGGAAACATATTAAGACATATATTGAAATAGTCTGACCCTGGGCTAGTAGGAATATATAAACTGCAATCAGTGATGTTGCAATGTGTGGATTCATGATTTTTACACACAAGATCGTGGCTTAAAATACATAGTGAAAATAAAGAGGGTCATCTGTTTATCTGTGAAAATGATAGTCATGGCTTCCTTGTCACCTTTACAAGACTTATGGTGACAACAGCTCTATCTTCTTTCCTCCTTCACCTGCCAGGGCCACGTGCCCTCGTGGCTAGAATGAGGAAACCAGCTCCCAACATCACAGATAGCGCTCCTGAAAAATAAGCCTCTACTCCTAGAGCCACAGGGATGTCTGCAGATGGCACATCTTTGCGGTCTCAGTGACTGTTTGCTCTCCTCTTGTGGATGATGTAGGCAGATTGCACTGTTATGTTTTATGCACAGTGCAGACAACATTTTACTGCTTGGCTCTCATAATTAGGTGAGGATGATTCACACCATTACGTCTCCCCTTTGGGGATGTTTGTCATTCAATGGAATGGCCAGCAGTAAACCTTGCATTTCACCAGTCCAAATTCCTCCCATTATGACCACAGTCAATGTCTCTGTATATGCAGCCTGGGAATAGCCCTGGGTTTCTGTGTGTGTGTGTGTGTGTGTGTGTGTGTGTGCTGTGTGCATGTGCGTAAAAATCAACCACTAAACAGACCAAAAGAGATAAATAGGACATTGGTAATATATGGCATCTCTTCTCTTTTTTAAAAAAGTTTATTTAGATGGAGTGATAAAGCACAAGCCGGGGGGGGGGGGTGGGGGACAGAGAGAAAGGGGGAGAGAGAATCCCAAGCAGGCTCCATGCTATCAGCACAGAACCTGATATGGGGCTCAAACCCATAAACAGATCATGACCTGAGCCAAGACCAAGAGTCAGACACTTAACCAACCGAGCTATCCAGGCACCCTTCCTCTATTTCTTAATATCCCACCTGGAATGAATTAGGATATGATTTGCCTTTCTCAACACTTTGCTTTTCTCTTGGATTCACAGTTTTTTATTGGCTCCAGTACTGATCACATCTTCTGGAAATGGCTTTGCATCCACCCCTTTTCATCTCTAGATGTGTATCCATCTCAGAATGTGTGTCCATAACTTTCTAGTAAGAGCCCAAGGCATGGCATCAGATGACTGGTCCACGAGTGGGCATCTGAAATGATGTGCACCTCCAGATAGCTTTCTAATAATGAAGTACAACCACTCCCACTCAGAACCCTCCAGAGCTGTCTTGGTCCACTCTGTTATAGACACATTCTTTGACAGTGGGTGAAACACACCGGTATCCTTTGCATGGGTGTCCCTTTTGTGCCTAAGCTATCAACAGCAAGTTTCTGTTGCTTACGACCGAAGCAACCTTTACAAAGAGGGCATAGTTTATAAGAGTCAAAGCTCCATAGAGCAGACTCAAACTATGAACTGACTGATCTGAATGAGGCAGGCTGAGGGCGAGTTTTGCTGACATAAGCCATCATCACAATTCACCTGTGATACCTGGGGGTGTAGGTTGTATCCCCATCTTCTCCCCATTGAAGCAGGTGCACATGGGGTCATGATAGCAAGCCATCAGGGCATTCACACGTGCCGAGTTCTTTGCAACCTTGAAGAAGGTGTCACAACAGAAAACCCAGTCTTTGGTGAATGGCAGCACCAGGTTTCTTTGCCTTCAATCTAGTCGGTGAAAGAAACAATAGTGTGGTCTCCCAGCACCTTGTTGAAATGTAGCCTCTCAAGTGGCCAGCAAATACCATTTATAAACCCAGATCCAAAATCCTAAACAAAATATTCACAAACTGGTTTAAAAAAATCAAAGTTTGCACCATTGCCCAAGTGCAAGATTGGTTAAATACAGCAATCAACATAAATTGGGGTGCTTGGGTGGCTCAGTCGGTTAATTATCTGACTTCAGCTCAGGTTGTGATCTCACAGTTTGTGAGTTCAAGCCCCACATTGGGCTGTGTACTGACAACTCAGAGCCTGGAGCCTGCTTTGGATTCTGTGTCTCCTCCTCTCTCTGGCCCTCTCCTGCTCGCGCTCTGTCTCTCTCAAAAATAAATAAATGTTAAACAAATTATTTTTTAACGTTTATTTATTTTTGAGGCAGAGACAGAGCATGAATGGGGGAGGGGCAGAGAGAGAGGGACACACAGAATCAGAAGCAGGCTCCAGGCTCTGAGCCATCAGCCCAGAGCCTGATGCGGGGCTCGAACTCACGGACTGCGAGATCGTGACCTGAGCTGAACTCAGACGCTTAACCGACTGAGCCACCCAGGCGCCCCATACAAATTGTTTTTTTAAAGAAAACAACTCATTCATGTTAGCTAAAACTGAGAAATTGGAAATATTTGGTTAATCAGTCACTTGGATATCTGGAGATCAATGCATAAATGTATATAGATAGACTAGGAACTGAAGATTAGAAAATCCATTTGCAAAAGAGAATATTTAAAATTGCGTTAATAATACTGTTACAATATCAAACCTTGGTAGGATGATCTGTAGCTTAACTACGACCCCAGTCAAAACCCTAGTGTGTAGAAATCCACAAGCAGATTCTATAACGCGTATGGAAATGTAAAAGGTCAAGGACAGCTCAGATACTCTGAAGGGATAACACTTGGATGGGGGAGGGGCTTACATTTTCAGATATTAAGCTTTATTATGTAATTATAATGGCTTGGACAGTGTGGTATTACACTAAATAAATTATCTAATAGAACAGAGTAGAGACATTACATATATCCACTCATAAAGATATTTGTATTTTGATACCAAACCTTGACATGCACTAGCAATCTTTTCAGTATATAGTATTTCTCGGTCTTTCTGGGTCACCTGCATGGCTCAGTCAGTTGAGTGTCTGACTCTCGATTTCAGCTCAGGTCATGTTCCCAGGGTTGTGGGATTGAGCCCCTCTCTCTCTCTTGCATGCATGTACACTTTCTCTCTAAAAAAAAATAAATAACAGACATTTTTTTTTTAAATAGTATTTCTCTCAAGTAGGTAACTATGTAGGGAGGAGGATCTGTACCTCACACCATATACAAGTTTTATTTCACACAGATTGTAGGCCTAAATTTCAAACAATAAAATTAGAAGTTCACATAGTAAAGTACCTTTGTGATCTTGTGTTGGGAAAGGTTTCTTAAAGTGTGCTTTAAAAAACCATAAAGGAAAGTCAGATACATTGACCATAATATAACTGATAGTTATGTCATCAAAAGACACCATTGAGGGGTGCCTGGGTGGCTCAGTCAGTTAAGCATCCGACCTCAGCTCAGGTCATGGTCTCATGGTTCTTGAGTTCGAGCCCCGTGTTGGGCTCTGTGCTGATGGCTCATAGCCTGGAGCTTGCTTCAGATTCTGTGTCCCTCTCTCTCTCTCTGCCCTTTCCCCCTCACACTCTTTGTCTCTGAAAAATGTTTAAAAAATTTTTAAAAAGGTAATAATCCTATCTGTCTCACAGAATTGTTAAATGTAAATAAAATATGTTAAGCAGTGGAGAAAACTTGACCCAGTAAGCAATTCCTGAATGGGAGTTGTTATTATTATTATTATTATTATTATTATTTATCATTGACAACCCAGTCCTAACTGTGTCAAAGCCACATGAGAAGAGCATAGAACAAAACTGATGATTTTGGTTATCTTCCAGTGACTCCCTAATTAAGTAATCTGCCCGCTGTTTATCTCCTTTGAGTGTCAGTTCTTGGTCTACTAAACAACATTGTACAAATGCATCTTTGATATCTGTGTAAGCTGTAATGTTACAAGTTTTTATTACCTATGTTCTCCAACAAGAAAGAATTCAGCTGAGCACCAGAGGCGACTTAATTGGAATCACAACCGATTAGCTGCTTTCTCAACAAAGACAGGACAGCCTTTAACTGTGTTTTCACTCTGGCTCTTACTGGTTAAGTCGTGGTATATCTAAATCTCATGGACTTTAAACAATGACCCCAAGTAAAATTGCAAAGTATTTGCTTTGGGCACCAAGCAGAGCTTACAAACATGCTATTTTGGAGTCAAGAAAATAAACAATGTTGACCGTACTTAATGCTCCTTTCATATATGTATGTATGTATATATTTTTTTATTTAAAAAAATTTATTAAAAAAATATATATATATTTGTGTGTGTGCGAGAGCAGGGGAGGGGCAGAGGGACAGAGTGAGAGTCCCAAGCAGGCTCCATAGTCAGGATGGAGCCCAACATAGGTCTCAACCCACAAACCTAGGATCATGACTTGAGCTGAAATCAAGAGTTGGATGCTCAACTGACTGAGCCACCCAGGTGCCCCATCAAAATTGTATTTCTTAAATTTAAAAGTTAAATTTTGAGTCGGCATTCCAGAAAAGTAAATGCCCCCCCCACAAGATCTATGGCATCCATTTTATACCAAAAACAATGCATGATTTCATGTGTTGTGAATAGTTGCAACATTATAATAAAAAAGAAATCATATTTATGTGTATGTGTGTTTAAACAGAACGTGACATATATATATATATATGTATATATATATATGTATACTGATTAATACTGTCCCATAAAAATGTACATTTGCTCACCAATTCAATTTCCCTAAGAAATTCCTAAGAACTCACAAATGCGGCTGTAAAAATATTCTTCTGAATCACCTTTTTTAAATTTAAAATCTATATTGGAAATTTGCCCCATATGAATATACATAGGAATTTGGATGTTTGTACACATATAAAGGAGTGAGTACAGAATTAGTAGACTCTCATCATGGAATAAAGGAGGAAAAGAAGAGTAAATGAATTGGCCAGAGGCAAAGAAGGGCAAAGGACAAGGTGTCACATACAATATGAGTTGACAAAGAGCTAATGTACAGCTTTGGGCTACTTGGTTGTAATTTAATTTAGTGTAGTTTACATTTTCATGGCTAAAAAGAGAACAGGATTCTAATTTCACCTTGTGTACATCTTTGTCTCGTGTTGACTTCCCTAAGCACCTCCCACAATTGCCATGTCCCCTCACCCCCAGCCAAAGAAAAGACCCCCCAAAACCAAACACTTTTATATCAAACCTGTCAAATTATACTGTTAGTGTATACCCATATCAATAAAACCCTGCTACTATAAGCGCGTGCTCAGACACGGAAATATCCCCGTCACATACACCCCAATAATATGCATTTGCCAAAAGTGACATTGAAAGTGTACTATGATGTATGTTTCTTACCAATTATCTATCTGCACATGTACTTATTGATATATGTGGTGTATACACATAAAAAGACACACAGATATTTGCGTATATGTGTGCGATGTGAGAAACCTCCACATGAAACACTCTGGAGTTTGAAAAGTAAATCAAGAGTACTTGTTGCAAATCACGTCCAGATTCACTCTAACAAGACATCCAAGGAGAAAACGGGCCAAAGTTCACCAGGAGAAGACAGAGTATTTCATTTGTGAGCTGTACACATGACAGGGGCTTTTGCAAACCCTTCTTCAGACGCTCCAGGCCACGATGGTGCTTTATTTCCATCTATTTGTATAGGCTCGCAAGCTAACTGTGGATGCCTTTTATTCCAAAACCTTACTGTGAAAACAACCACAAGAACATGAATAAATATATAGTAATGAGAACTATTTGTCAACGTGATTTTGCATGAAAAGCTCTTTACTGAGAATTAAGTTCCTGGAAAAGGATACTGGGCTAAACTGAAGACACTGTGCAGATAAGTGGATTATAATCTCTACTTCCTTGGATGACTGACACTCACAGGGGCCATTTTATTCTCCGTGGAGAGATGATCTGACATTCCAGAGACACAGAACCGAGAGAGCATCTCCAGATCAAACTCCTGCTTCATGGGCTGTTTACTCCCATGGACAGTTGTTGATCTTTCCTTCCAAATTGAGGTCTATTCATCTCTGGGTGGTGTCCTAGGATATCTATAAGAAAGAATCACACTAGAAAGGAAATTGTCTTTGAGTTAACTACTTAGATGCTTGCTTTGTCCTTGAGATGAAACGAAAGCATTTGACTGGTGATTTTTTTAAAAAAATATATTTATTTTTGAGAGAGAGAGGGAGAGACAGAGAGGGAGACACAGAATCCAAAGCAGGCTCCAGGCTCCGAGCCATCAGCACAGAGCCCGATGCGGGACTCGAACCCACAAGCCCTGAGATCATGACCTGAGCTGAAGGACGCTTAACCGCCTGAGCCACCCAGGTGCCCCGAGTGGTGATTTTAATGTCTATAATTTCTAAAGCATTGCTTCTTCCCCAGGTTTGTACACAAACATTCGTACACATGGACGCACATCCATAGGCACACAGGTGCCCACGGCATAGTTCTACAGGAAGCTCACACGTAAATGTTTATGTGCCCAGCAAGAAAGAGTGATATATATAGTTATTAACACTGACCCATCAAACATGCACGTCTGGTCACCAGTTCAGTTTCCGTAAGAATGCACAAATGGTTTTTTCTTAAAGTTTTGGGATTCTCTTTGCAGTCCCATAAATTTGGGAAATTGATGTGATTATTTGTGGAACTCTAAACCTTGAATTACACCTTATCTGAGCTACTTAGGTAATTTGATTGTAATAACAAGAAGAGAGGAGAAAATTGCTTCCGTTTTCAACCCTTCCAAATGTTCAGATGCGTATCGTTACATTCAGAACTGTCACTCATATCTTTCTAAGAAACTGTGGAAACAGGAAATCTGTTCATTTGTACCAATTATGTGCTTTTTTTTTTTTTTTCCCGTCACCAACTTGAGCAAATGAACATGCGGAGATTTCAACTCTGATGGTGAGGTTACACCAAATCCTCACCCAGCTGTTTCTGTTGCTTTATACTGTATTAATATTAATGAATTCTGATAACCAGAATGATTCTTCTTTAACAAACTGACATTCAGTTAATAAGAGAAAAATGACTGCCATTTTTTAGTGGTGCAAGGCAGTAGGGGCCGAAGTTCTGCAGACATCAATCTTGTGGATCTTTAAAGCCACGGTGAGGAAGAGGGCACTGCTAACATATTAACTATTTACTGCAGTCATTCAATCTTCATTAGGTGAGATGAGACGATAGGGTCCTTCACTGCAAATCCCACAGGGTGCTGTGATCAGGGCAGACTATTCCTTCGTAAAACGAAAATACCATTTGAAAGATGGTATAACACCAAGGCAACCTGGGTGGCTCAGTCCATTAAATGCCTGACTCTTGATTTCAGGTCATGATCTCAAGGTTTGTGAGTTTGAGCCTTGTGCCAGCACAGAACTTACTTGGATTCTCTCACTCTCTCTGCCCCTCTACCCCACCCTCCACTCTCTCAAATAAATAATAATAATAAATAATAAAACTTTTGAAAAAGTGTAACACCATATTTAGAAGAGAGACATTTAAGGCAATGAAACTATTGTATTCTTCAAAAATACCTTCTTTAATATTTAAAATTCAAATTAGCATCTGACTAGCAAAACCTAGCACTGCCACCTACAACTTCAGATGTAGATTTTGTGAAGATTTACGAAACATGAGAAGCAGGTAACAGATGGAGGAAATCACTGGCGAAGATCTCTTGGATTTCTGTAAACCCCTCTGCACACCCCAATACCCACTGTGACAGGAGGGCCATGAGGAAGCCATGGGGCAGAGAGAGACTGTCTCTTGGGATGTCTTGACTTCCAGTGAATCAACCAGTCCACACAAGAGCCAAAGGGATGGTTTGGATTCCCACCTTGCAGCATGGTGGGAACTGTCTGCAGGCAGAGCTAGGGCAATGCCATTTCTCCCATCCTGTGTCTGCATCATTTAAATGGGAACAGTTATCGTAAAGTATAGTCGTAACCCTCACACAAACAAGATGCTATGACTGTCGGGAAGAAGACTGTATTAGAATGCACCGTATATCCTCTTTAAAGTGGACACATGCTCTTGGATACCATTTCTTGGCAAATCATCGCCTGTAATGTGATTGGATTTGAAACTATGGATGAAAAAGTATGACAATATATACCTAAGAAAAGTCTCAAGTTTTTAGCTTTCTTCTCGTGATGTGTCACCCGAACCACCTTTGTAAGGACCACGGAAATGTCAACATCTTTGTACAAAATGTAGAGGGAATAGCCCTACAAATAGATTACTTTTATCTCAGTATGCCGCTGCATAAGGTGAAACATCAGATAGTCTCCAATTATTTAAGATCTCACCGAGCTGTTCATCTTCTGACCTCATGGATTTCTTTCAAGCCTGTCTGCTCTTCACCGAATGGAGGCCCATAGAGCAGTTCCACTCTGGAAAGTTCTAAACAACCATTGTCAATGTTCTTTCTTTAGGCTGCAGGAAGAGGGTTCAAGCTCAGAAGGCAAATTATTGCGAAGAAATTTAAAGTAAACATCTAAGACTTCTAATCATAATCATGCTGTTGTCTCAGGGGAAAGAAAGAAAATGTAAACCTCTAAGATTTTGCAAGAAGGAAACTGCATTACTTAAATAAGACAAGGAGAAGTTGGCTGGCCCCCTGCGGTGGTCCAATTTTTTTTTTCATACCCCATGCTTGAGTGTCTGTTGATTCCAGCTCTGCCAACCTCCGTACAAGAGATAAAAAGACTCTATGTTCTCGTGGAAAAATCCTGGAGCAAGATATTTCCATTTCAGAATTTTAGGAGTCTCTAAAAAGAATGATATTCATTCATGATCCATTGGCACATTTGTGAAATACAGAAGGCTTCTAAGTCTAGGGAGGTGATGTTGGACAGAGGCAGTCACTGCTACACGAGACTTCTGTGTATTTTTATAAATGCATCATACTGCAATATAAAATCTTTTCTTGTGTTGCCATCACATGTATTTTAAGCCACATCAGCTTGTCTGATGGAATCACAGCTTAACACACATTTTAACATGTGTCCTAATATGACGATAATACATTATTTGCTTCACAGCTGATTTGGGTCCAGGAATAAAGTTGTCATTACAGCCAATGGTGCTACTATAGGATAATTGCACTTCCTATACCTTAGTAAAGGGACCTTGGCAATAAATAAACCAGCATAGGGAAGAGTGCGCTTTTTTAGGCTCATGGGAGGTTCATGTCAACACTTCAAGTGGAATCAAACATACACTGAAGAGGGTCCCTGTCAGTTCCTAGAACCAAGGCTCAAACTGGACCTTTTATTTTTTAACCTCACATCTCTCATGGGGTACAGCCGTGGAGACAGAAGCACCATTTCATGTTTCTAATTGCTGACCCTATTTCCACGGAGAGAATAAGCATGGAATGAGAAGGCCAGGAGATGATGGAATTCTGGAATTCCTGGCTTACAGAGTTGTGCAAGATCCCTCCAGGAGGTGGAATAGGTCTGCCGTCTTGTCTTACTCTACATATGCAGTTCTATTTATTCTATGTTTGTAACATCTTTAAACACACAGAAAACCTGTAACCATTTCATCCTTTGTATCAGTCACTATTAGTAATGCTAGCTGCTGTAACAAATAGTTCCAACAACCTCTCTGGCCTCACACAATCAGATCTCTTTTGCTCAAGCAAATTCCTTTGTGGAAGTTTTTGTCAGCTCCCTTTTAAGCAATGGCTCAAGGATGCAGGAAAGTCCTATTTTCTTTCTTCTACAGCATATGGCCTCCAAGGGCCCTAACATTGGCAAGGACAGATTATAGTGAATCACATAAGGGGCAGGTGTAGGGTCCACTAGGTCTAATGTGGCACACTCACATCCACATGAGTTCCTTTGGCCAGAATAGTCACACGGTCCCCTATTAACTTCCAGGGAGGCTGGGGAATGTATTTTGAGAAGAAAAGCATTTGGTGAGCACAGGGCAGTATCCCTGCTACTCCCCACTTATCACAAAACCTCACCATCACCCAGGATTTACATATGTCCCAGGGGAGAACCTTGCTTCTGAGGATGAGGTAAAGAAAAAATGCCTGATTTATCTGTCCATCAAACCACAGTCTCTACAGACTAGCGTTCACAGCATTACTTAGAACACATTTTTTTTCCCAATTCAGTCAAAATCTATTAAGAAAAAATTGAAATTCATTGTTATTGAAAAGACGTATCTGATAGAAATTGAGGATGGGAGGAATGTGGGGCCCTAGGAATTTGGAACCACGAGAGTAAACATCACTGGCATATGCTTGCTACGTCTCTTATACAGGGCTGTGCTTCTGTGCTCACTTTTTTCACTTATCTCTTCTGTATATCTTCTATTTTTCCCCCTCCTCTTTCTTTTCTTTTGCTTTCCCCTCCTCCTCTTCTCCCCTCTTCCCCCTTCCCCTCTTCCTCTTCTCCTCCTCGTTCTTGTTTTTCTTTTTCTTTCTCTCCCTCCTCCCTCTCCCTCTTTCCCCTCCTCCTCCTCTTCTCCCTCTCTTTCTTCTCCCTCTCTTTCTTCTCCTTCTCTTTATCCTCCCCAACCCTTAAACTTTTAACTCTGTTCAGGCTACATGGGAAATTTATTCAGGCCATGTACCAATATACAACTCTCAGCTTAACCAAAGAATGATTTTGCTGTTCACACCCATAAAAGGACGCTGGTGACTATCAGCTAAGGACTGTGGTCCACTTCTGGCCAACATACAAGTTCCAGTTGTACTGGCCATGAGCTTATGAGCAGATACATGGAAAGCATAATTCTAGAAAAGCAAGGCACTGAAGATATTCTGTGGTTACCCACTACACATTATCCATGAACTGGACAGGAGTAGAGAGGTAAGGTTTCCTCTCCACACGAATTGTAGCAATGAACCATTTCATTTGTACAAGTGGCACCCATGCAGGGTGGGGTCCTCGTGGGATACTCAGCACCAGTTAGTGACACTTGTCCATTTTCTTGCTTAGCCATTTGTGATCACAAGCGAATGACACTTGTATGTTTTATTATTTCACAATGAGTACTTATGTTCTGCCAGTTAGTACAACTCACGGATTTAACTGTTTGCAGAGAGAGTGCTGGCTGATTACAAATTCTGGTTATGCCAAGCTGAACTGAAAACAGCTCTGGATGACCCAACGTTTGCTGAGGGGACTCTGGTGACCCCAACAACCCCATAAACACAGTAGATTATGGACACTAATGGGAGGAAGTACATCTCACTCAAAGTGCCAGAAGTAACTGATGGATATTGGGGCTTATGTATCATTAAGCCAGAGGGAAAGAATTCTGTCATCAGTTATCAGTCCAACTTTGAGCCCAGATAATACTTTGTGGTGTGATTCTGGTAGGAGTACAGACAACTATTCCAGGAGACACACATTTTGAGAAATGATCCAATGTCATTTTTGCTTGCCTTTGATACACAGCAAGCATGGAATACAAAAATTAGCTATTTCATAAGTTACCTTTTGGCATGTAGACCTTTCTTGGATCTACTTCTGTTTTTTTTTTTTTTTTTTTTTTTAATTTTTTTTTCAACGTTTTTTTTTTTATTTATTTTTGGGACAGAGAGACAGAGCATGAACGGGGGAGGGGCAGAGAGAGAGGGAGACACAGAATCGGAAACAGGCTCCAGGCTCCGAGCCATCAGCCCAGAGCCTGACGCGGGGCTCGAACTCACGGACCGCGAGATCGTTACCTGGCTGAAGTCGGACGCTTAACCGACTGCGCCACCCAGGCGCCCCTCTACTTCTGTTTTAGGAATTAATTAGGATCACCTCAGTAGGAAAATATCCTAAGTTTTGTCTTAGCAAAGGAAGGCATAGAAGATTGAGTTCCACTGGCATCCAAGAAAATATTATGAATTTTTTTAGATATGGAAATTGCCATTGGGTATGAGGAAATTAAATTCAGAAATCCTGAAGGCACAGGCTCATTTGCCCCATACATGGTCGTAGACATAGGCTATACAGTGTCACTCAAAAAAGGTTCAATATCATGGAGAAGACACATGCTGATATTTGAATGTTGCTGAAGATTTGAAAGGCATTGACAAGAAAACTCCTACCTTGCTAAATGATGAAGAATACACTATATGGTTTTATGTAAGAAAGAGGAGAAGGGGTGATGGTCATTGACTGAAAACAGGGAACAGATCATTGATTCTCCAAAGACCAGCACCATGGGCATCATAAGAGAACTTGCTAAAATGCAGATGTTCAGGCTCCATTCCAGAACCTAGAGGTGATTTAGTGAATACTAACCACTCAAGTTTGGGAACCACTGGGGTAGATGAATGAGAGGCTCTTGTATTAGGAGAGAGAGCTAAGAACTTCCAACCCTGTTATGGAGATACTGCAGCTGTTCCGTGATCTCCCATCCCTGCCGGTAAGTATGAGGACTATGTAACCAGTCAATACTCAGTGCCCAGGAAGGAGAAATCAAGTCTCCTTGGGGAAGAGCCAGGCCATGCTTTGAATGAAAAAAGAAGTTGGAGCTGAGGCATCATGTCTTTGCCATTAAAGGTAAAACATGACTTTACCGATTTGGGGAAAGTGCCAACCCAGGAGATTCAATGATTTCAAACAATCAAGATGGCCCTCATTTATGGAAATGAGCAAGCAGAGATGAGTTGAATGTGGTTAACAAGAATGAAGACATCAACCTCAGCTTGTTAGAAAGCCCTGTCCGATTGTTACACTAAGATTGGAAACCACTTTGATGCTATACCTTTGATTATTATTTATGAACCCATGAAGGCTGAATAATGGCAAATGGGAAGGTAAGAATTTTGGCCTACTTCCAAATCTCCATTAAATTGGAATGCTTAGTTCTGTTCAGATTGTTCTATTAGGGACTAATCATTCTCTCTCTGCTACTCTACTGGACACAGGGCTTCTGGACTGTTCCTTGGCTTTTCACAGTGCTTTTAACATTATCACTGATCATTCATTTCACTATTTTTTCCCCAGTAAGATAGTCTTTATCTCTGACAAGAGTCCTTATCTTTATATCTACTATGTAGAGATTCCAAGAGCCATTCCTGCATATTGTGTAGGTATGATTTTCAATCCGTGTCTGATTATTTAAATACATTTAGGGGCACTTAGGTGGTTCAGTCGCCTAAGTGTCCAACTTCGGCTCAGTTCGTGATCTCACAGCTTGGCTCATGAGCTGGAGCCCCATGTCGGGCTCTCTGTTGTCCTTGCAGAACCTACAATGGATCCTGTGTACCCCCTTCTCTGCCCCTCCTCCATGCTTTCTCTCTCAAAAATAAATAAAATTAAAAAATAAGATAAAAATAAATACATATAAAAATAAAGAGCACATAACAGGTTCTTGCTTCTTTATCATTCTGACAATCTTTCTTTTAATTGCACTGTTTCTTCTTTTTCACACCATGTAACGTCTGATACGGTTGTATTTCACTTGGTCAAATTCACATGCATTGTCTGTTTTTCCTGTCTGTTCTCTGCCCTCCATTATTTCTTTTCTACATTCTTCTGTGTTTGACTATAATGTTGCTATTCCATTTTCACTGTTATTATTTTTAGCTAGTTCTAAATTTTTCAGTAGTCAATCTAGTGATTGCAATATTTGTCTTAAATGGTTAACCTTGAAAAAAAATACTATGTGATGGATTATGCAAGATAAAGCACCTGTAACAGTAGAATTCTATTTACCTCCCTCAAGCTATTCTTGGTGCACTGGTGAAAATAAACTTGTCCAAATGTCATAGACCCTACAGTGTATTTTATGTTGTTTCGTCATGGTTTTAAAGAAAGGCTGTGTTTACTTCAATAGTGTGTCCTTCTACCTACATATCGACATTTCTGGTGATTCTTATTCCGTTCTGTAGGTCTAGACTTTATCTTCTTTAATTGACCTCCAGCTGGTCAGCTTCTCCCAGCTGGATCTGCTGACACATTCCTCGTTGATCAGAAGATGCCTTTTTCCCCCCGCTTTATTTATGAAAGTAATTTGGATATAAAGTTCTAGATCTAGCTCTTTTCAGTTTACGTTTTTTTCTTTATGCTTCACTTTGAATGACTTTTCCAAGTTCATTGATCCTTCTGTTGTATATAGTCTGCTGTGATTTCTAGCCAGTAAATTGACTTCACATAATTGTTGTCACTTCTAGAATATTTTCTTTTCTACGATGCCCTAATCGCTCCTGAAATCTCCCCATTTTCTACTCACCTTTTCTTGTTGCATTTTTATTTGTAAGAATTATCTTAAACTCCTTGTCATAATTCCAAAAGATGAGCCCCTATAGATCTATCTTAGGGACCAATTTCTTTCATTTAGCATGGTTAAGATTCTTTGATCATTGCATACATTTTTTTTTTTTTTTTGCCTAATATTGTGTCTAAAAAAATACCAGATGGAGTGTGTGTGTTTGCATGTTCACTCACTTGAGAAGGATTCCGCCCTCTTTTAGGAAGCCACGACATGTGTGATCACATTGAAACCTTCACAAGTTGAGACATTTGTGGGAATAGATGTCTTTCATTCTTCCAGATAGCCTTGGGTTGGAAGCACCAGGAATCTAGGATATCTCTTTGCCTTTGTAACCCTACCTCCAAACAGCTAATGTGCACTGCACCTCCTCACAGGCTTTGAAATGCCCTGTCTGCAACGTAAGAGGGATAGGACATAAATGACTCAAACCTAGCCTAGTAAGGATGAATACATCAAAACTGGCTAATGATTGGAACACAGTTTATAAGTAGGCATTCATATGCCTCTTAAAGATTAAAAAAGATGTTCAATCATATACCCGAAAAGCAAGTTAAGACTATGCTGAGGTTCTCTTTAATGAATCACCTTTGTAACAATCAAAATCCTGGTGAAAGCAGTCTAGATGCACTGTCATAATTTGTCCTTCCTAGTTGTTCTAGCAACGTCCATTTCCAATGGCGGCTTTAGCAGTAGCTAAACAGCTTTAGTGTTTTACTGAACCTGGACACTCAATTTTTAATAATTTTCTTGCAGACATATAAATGTGAGACTATTATATAAATATTCATATTTCGTATTTTTTCCATAAGATCAAATGTTTTAAATCAATACAAATGTATATAAAGTGGCTGGTTGAAAGAATCATTAGAGGGAAACACAGAGCCTAAAATAATTGTATTAAAAATAAGTTAACATTAGTGGCTAGGTTTCCACTGAGATATTGTAGAATAGACAAAGTAGAAATCATAAGTCAGTGGCATAGGACTCAAGTATGCACTTTAGAGAATTCACAAGAATGTAACCACAATGAATTGTGTTTTTTTAAGTTTATTTATTTTAGTAATCTCTACACTCAATGTGGGGCAGGAACTCACAACCCTGAGGTCAAACATTGCATACTCCTCCGACTGAGCCCACCAGGCTCCCCAAAGAATTCTTTGTAACGTCTAGAGAATATTGATGAAATGCTGCCACAAAATGATGAAATGTAATTTACACTTATGTTTCCTATTTTTATAAATATAATTATATATAATTATATATATAATATACACACAAACACGTGATGCAAATGGAAGTACAACTAATATTAAAGGATCTGAAAATTGCAGTTGATTCAGGATCCTAAAGAATAGAGAACACCTACTAAAAGCATTAATTCAGCTGTGTGACTTTGTTGCAGAAATTGGACAAAAGCACCACAATGGAAGATTGTGTGAAGGTGTGTACATGTAGATTTGAGGACATGTACCTTTTTCCCAGTGTCTTCAATCTAGAAGAAGGGTTGATGGGGGTATCAGTAGATAAGGTTATGGAGGTTGAGAGACCTGAAGGATGAATAATAAGCTATACCAGGCTGAGAGATTTGGAATTCACTCTGAACGTTGGGGTCTTCTCTACGTTCAGGGCCACCAATAAAATTTGGGGACACATATCTTAACATATGAGTCTGTCTTTATACATTATCTCCCTGCATTCCTGTATAATCCTTGAATATTACACCTAGTAAAGTGTACATGAATGCTGTTCATACATACGTGAATATGCTGAAGAAGATAGGATAGATTGGTCAATGAAAGGCTTTTAGAGTACAATGATCAGAATTGGATTCTAGAGAGAGTAGAGTGGTGGCGCTGCAGAATATGGAAACTTGATGGGTGAGCTGGATAACAGGAGGACTTGGTTGTTTCATGAATGGTCTCATACTGATGTCATCAGTTTAGGCACAGAGAAGAAAACCGGTAAGACACAAGATTGGAAGTGTTTGGATCTTCTCTCTAGCACTTGCTGACCAATGGAGACTGCTGAGCTCTTGGAGAAGCCCAAGAATGAGCAATAAAAATGGTAGCGGGGAAACCAGCATTTCTTTGGAGAAATACCTGATCCTACCACCAGAATAAGAAATATGCGACATCTTGTCATGCCAGAAAATAAGGACTTACTCCCAATGGCCCACGTTGAAACGATCTGATCAACCACAGTAGGGTCGCCTTTGTAGCAAATGATTACATAAACATCCATTAGTGCATACTGGCATAAATACATGATTGAGAAAATTCAGTGATGGAGAATATAGACCCATCTCCTTTACAGAAGAATTCTGAATAATTTATGCAGATACGGCATCACAAAGGAGGTGGATTCCTTTTCACTCCTTACATGTGAGCTGCATGGGGACTTCCTTCCAAAGAACATTGTGCAGAAAGTGAGGGAAAGCATTCACTTTGTAGTAGAGAATCCTGACAAACACAACCTCAAGCCAGTTGACCAAAGGCAACATTATCCGTCGGTCAAGTCCAGGGTATGTACCTTTGATGTGATGTGATGAAAATGGAATTTTACTTCTGTGGTCTCTCTTGCAACCTATAACCCTAGTCTAATCATGAGAAACATCAGACAAATCCCTATGGAAGGGCATGCTACAAACAGTTGTATACCTCGCAACTGTCAAGGTCATCAAAAACATATCAAGTCTGAGAAGCTGTCTGGAGAAATCCAAGGATACATGACAACTGACTGTAATGGAGGGTTCTAGAACTCACATTAAAAAAAAAAGACATTACCGGGGCGCCTGGGTGGCGCAGTCGGTTAAGCGTCTGACTTCAGCCAGGTCACGATCTCGCGGTCCGTGGGTTCGAGCCCCGCGTCAGGCTCTGGGCTGATGGCTCGGAGCCTGGAGCCTGTTTCCGATTCTGGGTCTCCCTCTCTCTCTGCCTCTCCCCCGTTCATGCTCTGTCTCTCTCTGTCCCAAAAATAAATAAACGTTGGAAAAAAAAAATTAAAAAAAAAAAAGACATTACATAAAAACTTTACCAAGGACTAAATAATGTATGGAGTTTAGTTAAGAATAATGCATCAAAATTGTTTCATTCATTGTGACAAGTGTTCAATATGAAGGTAATAGCAGAAACTGGGTTTAGGGTAGACAAGCCTATCTGTACTATTTTCATGTCTCTTTTTTTAAATCTAAAACTTCTCAAGTAATAATAACAATAATAATAATAATAATAATAATAATAATAATAATGTTTATCTAAAAACAATGGTAGTAAGATAACCTAGGCAGATATGACAGATGTGATAGGAAGAGTGAATTTCAGGAGGGGAGAAGTCACCTTTGAACATCATTGCAGATAAATCAACCCAAAAAGGGACAGATTTTACATTTTATTAAAAGAAAAATCATTAAGGACCACTATGAGACCAATTAAAAGAGATTCTGAGATTTTATTAAGCAATGTATTACTATAAGATAGATCTTAAAAGCCATTTTTCCTCTGCTAATTGTTATCAATAATATTTTAAGTGTTTCAGGTACTTAAATTATTTTAGAGAGATCTATTATGATATTTCTGAGTTTGGGAATTTTTCACATGGATGCTTGTTAAGTTATTCTATTTACCAAACATCTAATTTTCCTTTCAAAGTCTTTCCCCAAAGTTGACTAATCCTGGGGTCACTAAGTTTCCTTTTGTCACAAAGGCTGTTTCTTTATGAATGGCTATTACTAAGTCTGTCTACCAAAATTATTTTAAATCTCATATTCCTTAAGGCTTAGTACTACCGACACCTACTTTTTCATTTGTGTGATGTTATTTAAAGAGATTAGAAAATGTCAGAAGCTGCCAAATTAGGGTCACCTATCCAATTTATTACTCAATTTGCCCGTGGGCAATTAGGTGAGTACGTTAAAGCTGATGTTGGAGGCCAGATACGAGTTCAGTCCCTGCGTTCTGACTGCGCATAGATCAATAGCGGAGGAGGATGGGTGGGGTAATGGGGGGAGAGGTATGAACGGACCCAGGTATGGTTCCTCGTCTGAGCTCCACTCTTAGAGACCGTGAATCTGAGCACTGGTTTCTTCACCAACCCCGAGGGAATAAATAAAGATAGATCAAGATATTAAGTGGAGTACGCTGGTCCTGAAATTGCTGATTATTAGCATTATTGCTTGTTGTTGTGTGTGTTTTTTTAAGTTTATTTCTTTATTTTGACATTTCAAAAATACTATAGAAGTATAACACATTTGAAGGGGGGGTGCCTTGTCATTGCCTCTCTTGGGTGGGGTGAAGCCATAACATTCCATGATTCTCTGAAAGTATTGTCTTGATCACCTTGTCTTTTCCTGGTCCTCTGACTAGAGAGAGGAGGCTTTGGGGGACTTTTTTTCTTTTTTTTTAATGAGCTACTATTGACTTTTCTGAATTGCTACCTGCTTCAGCTCCCCGTCTGGGCTATAGAATGAGAAAAGAGAAAAGAAAGGAGAAAGGGAAAGGGAAAGGGAAGGAAAGGAAAGACAAACAACACAGACTCACCACCTTAACTTCCAAGTCACCTCTATGATCTGCCTTCTCTGTGCATTTCAGAGTCTTTGTATGTTCTGTATACTGTCCCGTGGTTTTCATAGCATTTAGTGACAGAAAATGGAACACTCCACCTTCTCCATCTTCCCGGAGGCAGGTGCCCTCCTCAGTACTTTAATGCGAAGAAATATGTCCTTATTTTATTTTTCAGGAGCTCTACTATGAGCACGCGGATGATGGAATGCCTACCCACAGACTACTAGGCTTTATTGAGACCGTACCGAGCACGTGCTTTGAAATGTGCAGGTAATGTCACCCCATAGTGTTAAAAGACACTTTGGCAGCCTGAACTTGTATTAGTTGACAGGAGACCTCCAGGGAATTGTTGCACAAAGACAGCTACAGACAGTCTATAATTATAATCGTGCAAGATTGCAACCTGCCTAATGAGATGATCGTATAAACAGTAGAAATACTGGAGAAAAAAAGTATAAAAGCCTACATGTGCAGCAGGAAAGTCTAACTTCTAATGATGAAACCCGGGGATTTTATTTATAATTATTCTGTCTATGGGTGCCCGGGTGGCTCAGTTGGTTGGGTGTCTGACTCTTGATTTCGGCTCAGGTCATGGCCCCAGAGTCGTTGAGCTCAGTGTTGAGGGTGGAGCCTGCTTAAGATTCTCTCTCTCCCTCTCCCTCTGCCCCTCTCCTCTGCTTGTATTCTCTCTGTCTCTAAAATAAAAAATAAATATAATTATTGTCTATAAAAACAGGTGAAAAGAAACGAAACCAACTAAACACAGGAAACAGAGACAAGATTATAGGACCCAGTGGGGGCATAGCACTAGAAATTCTGGACAGTAACCCAGCCACAAGACCATCAGGGGACACAAGCTTGATACTCTCAGGTAGCGCGTGAAATTCTCCAGAAGGAGGAGCTTCCTGACTTGGTGTATGTCAAGTCTGGTGTATTCTGGATGAGATTTAGGGTTTTCCTTCATCCTGCACAGCATCACAGAAGGGAAGGTGAGCTTGTAAAGGAAATGCAAACTTGGGCTTTTCAATGTGTTGAGGTTGAAGAGACGAGGTGAGCCAGACTTTGGTCTATTCTGGCTAACTAAAATGACCAGCAATCTAACCCTTCATTGCTCCGTGAAAAATCCAGGCGATTCCTCTCCCCAGAGACATAGGGAATAGAAAGAATATAAAAATGAGATAAGGAAAGAAAACATCGTAGAAAATAAATCATTATAAAAAGAAACACCATATTTAAATACTGAATCAAAATAATTACACTGCGTCCCCTGGGAGCAAGAAGTCAGTAAAAGGAATGCAAGCACAAATACATGAGGAAAAACTGAACTGCCTGGAAAGATATTTAAAAAGATAAAGACAATTGATCCTTGAACCACATGTATCTGAACTGTGAAGTCCACTTACATGCATATTTCTTTTGATAAATATGAGACAGTGCTGTAAATACATTTACTCTTCCTTAGGGTTTCTTTTTTTTTTTTAAGTTTATTTATTTATTTTGAGACAGCACAAACTGGGGAGGGGCAGAGAGAAGGAGAGACAGAATCCCAAGCAGGCTCTGTGCCATCAGCTCAGAGCCCGATGCGGGGCTTGAACTCACATACTGTGAGATTGTGACCTGACCTGAGACCAAGACTCACACGTAATGGACTGTGCCATCCAGGTGCTCCTATGGGTTCTGTTAATCTGCTTTCTTTCCTCCAGCTTACTTTAGTTGTAAGAATACAATATGTAATACATATACCAAACAAAGTGTGTGAATCAACTTTATTAAGTTGTAAGACTTCCAGTCAACAGAAGGTTATTATTAAGTTTTGGGGGAGTCAAAAGGCATAAGCAGATTTCCAGCTATAGGGTGGTAACACTGTTGAAGGGCCATCTGTATACTAAAGACTTAAAAAAAAACATGTAGCTACAGAAAACATATTATGAAAAACGCAAGGATGTGAAAAAATTCAGTAAATACAGCAAAAGCACATTTGCATAAACTTAAAATATTTTAAAAGTAACACATTTGACTCATATAATTTTTAAACATCTCATGGAACAAAGAGAAACTTGAATCTCTATACTGATTTACACCATATTTCAAGGGATATTCCATTACTGTAGAGATGTGTTTGTCCAACGGTCCCTTAGGTTTTATAAATCATTTTCTATTAAAATTTTTAAAAATGGGGTCTACTTTATAAGTCATAGATTGAATAAAGTAAAGAGCACTTTTTATTCACATATAATTTTTAAAACTTTTCACAGAACAAAGAGGACCTTCAATCCCTAGACTGATGATTTATATCCTATTTCAAGGGATATTCGATTATCACAGTGATCTGTGATATCAGTTGATCACAGAGATCAGTTATCAAAGAGTATTTTCCCCTTTCATTTTTCATATGATTTGTTTTATATATGCTAGTGCTGTGGTATTTGGTGGCCAGATACAATTAAAGCTTTATGGTGGAATCTATTTTCGGTAATCAGAAAGGAACATTCTTTCTGTTGCTGGCTAGTGTTTGTTTGATTTTTTTCACTAAATTAACCTTCTCTCAAAATTCATAACAGAAGCTCCTTTCTTTTGTTTTTTCCATTTTTCTTGTTGGCTTTTGCCCATTCTTTTCATTTCATTATTTGAGTCCCTTTGGATTTCATCTGGGTAACATTTGTGTGTGTGTGTGTGTGTGACAGTAGATAAAATTGGATGCCTTGCAGGTGTTTATATGATGAGCATATTGTGCATCTATTTCCCTAATGTGTATAACTGTATATTTATATTTTCCTTAATCTTCTATTTTCAACTTCCTATTAAATCACTGCCATGAAGAATGACTAAGAAAATTCTACTTCCTTTGCCTTTTCACACATCTCACCATCTGATTTTTGTTGATTGTATTATTTTCCTAATTGAAACTAAGTCACCTATTTGAACCCCAGTATAGCCAAACACATCTAAAATAGGCTGCAAATACATAATCACGATCCCCAGCTGTTAAGAACAAAAAAAGGAAATCATATTACTTAGATATTTATAGACATTTTTGTATAGTTAGCTGAGGATGTTTGCAAGCAAAAGATCAAATGTTCTACCTGGTTTATTTCTTTTGCTAATAGTAAAATTGGATAGAAAGAGATCAATTAAGAACTATTAAACAGGGGTGCCTGGGTGGTTCAGTCAGTTAAGCGTCCTACTTCAGCTCAGGTCATGATCTCACAGTTTGTGAGTTCGAGCCCCGCATCAGGCTCTGTGCTAATAGACAGCTCAGAGCCTGAAGCCTGCTTCAGATTCTGTGTCTTCCTCTCTCTCTGCCCCTCCCCTGCTCATGCTCTCTCTCTCTCTCTCTCTCTGTCTCAAAAATAAATAAAAACATTAAAAAAAAAAGAACTATTAAAATGGAACCACACATCAATGGTGTGAGGAATTCTTTGCCTATCTAGAGGGCTAGAGGTCACAAAAGGCTAAGTTTTTACACAAAGGGCCCTTTGAAGAGACTGAGGAAGGGACTCTTACATTCCCCCTTTAAAACCAAAGAGTACCTAGAAACCTTAAGAGCATTATCTCATCAAGCTTTCAGTAGAAGCCAAAAACAGACAATAAATCATCTTGGAAAGGTGTGGTATGAGCCTCAGGGCTCTGTTAGCTCTGAGCTAACAGAGTCAATCCTTATGACATACACTGGAGACCCACGAAGTTCTTGAGAATTGGGTATCAGTAGAATGCCTGTTTGGACTCTGTAGGGACAGAGACTGAGAAAGGAAAGACGGTGGCCCAGAAGGTAGAGCTGAGAACCAGAGTGTTATTCCCAGGCCTTGAAACCTAATGGAGTTTGCTTGCTTGGATTTCTAAACTCATCTGGTCCAAGGACCCCCAGTAAACTTTCCGTTTCTCTCCTCCCCACTGATTGAACCAGAATGTCTATACTCCTTATTCTGTGCACAGCCCATCAATCCATGTTGGGAGCAGACAAATTGTGTTTCTTTTTTCCATTTTACGGGACCATGGACTTGCAGAATTGTGCCCCAGGATGTATTATGACATGTAGGAATTTCTTCCATCCCTGAACTAGATGATAACATTTGGGAGTTCTGAGCTGATGTGTTATAAAAGAGACTTTGCATTTTGCAGCTAGTGAAATAGTATAAGACTTCTAAGGATCTTCGCGTGGGGTGAATGTGTTTTCGTTTTGAGAGGGACATGAATCTTTGGGGCCAGAAGGTAAACTGTGGTAGACAGAATTCTAAAAACATATGCACAAGATTTGTATCCCGTAGTTCTTCAACCAACCACTAATCTAGGAACCATTGTGAAGGTACCTTGATGTTTTAGTTATGATATAAATCAACTGGTCTTGCGATAGGGGAATTATGTGTATTCCCTGCATGGACCCAACGTAAAATCACAAGGGTACTTGAATGGGAAATAAACACTAAAACAGTCAGAGAGATGGGATACATTCAAAGCAGGAGAGAGCCTGATTTCTTGGGGGTAGCTTTGTAAATTGAGGAACGACAGCACGAGTGAAGAAACACAGCTTCTGAGATGCCTGGGTGGCTCTGTCAGTTAGGCATCTGACTTTGGCTCAGATCATGATCTTGCAGTTCGTGGGTGACCCTAAAAAGAAAACCAACTAAGCCACACAACGTTCATACATCTGACCCATGGAACTGCAAGATAATAGATGGGTGTGTTTACAGATGACAAAATTTTAGTCGTTTGTGATGGCAGCATTAGAAAATACTATAATCCTGCAGGAATTGTAATATATAATATATAATTTAGTATATAATATAATCCTGTAGGATTATAATATAATCCTTAATATAATTTAATCCTTAATATAATCCTTAAATAAATAAAATCCTTAAAATAATAATATAATCCTTAACATAATATAATTATATTATAATCCTATAATATAATTATAATCCTGCAGGATTATAATATAATCCTGCAGGGGGCACCTGGGTGGCTCAGCTGGTTGAGTGTCTGACTCTTGATTTCCACTCAGGTCATGATCTCACAGTCTTGGGATTAAGACCCATATTAAACTCTGAGCCTGCTCAAGATTCTCTCTCTCTCTCTGTCTCTCCTTCTCTCTCTCTCTCTCCATCCCTCTGCCCCAGTCCACTGCTCATGCTCTCTTGCTCTCAAATATATATATTTATTCCTGCAGGAATTTTTTTTCCAGCAGGGTTCAAACAAACTACGGTGCCTAAAGCCATAAATATGTCTGCATTTCCTCCCATGTGGACCTACATTTGAATGACAGTGTGACCATTTTTTAGGCCATTTGGATCACATGTGTTCCTTCAGTTCTTTCCATGCATTGTTGTTACACGGTCTTCCAACGTTGAGCATTTCTGCGTTGAAAACTGAAGTCTGCCATCATGCCCAATCTTCACATAGCTGAGCTGATCATGTGACATGCTCTTGTAAGGATTCTATCTTTGGAACATATGGAATTTTCAGGAAATATTTCAGCTTGACGTTTCTTCTGGGGATAATATGATTTGTCAGTCTGAAGAAATAACTCTTATTTCTGGGAAGTTTTCTCTATATAATCTTTAACATTTATGTATGCCTTTATTTCCTTTATTTTATTTGGGCACAGCATGGTGTACGTGTTGGGTAAGGACCAGTGGTTTTAGGAAGGAAAGACTGATCATCTTTCCTCTTAATTAGATGGTAAGCGAAATAATAAATACAAGTTTTTATTATTTATTTTTGCACACTTTTACAAGCTTCATCATAATACTCAAGTCTGCAAGAATTTGGGGAAGACTGGCATTCAGATATCTTCATATATCGTTTACATTTTGAAGGAAACACAGTTAATAAAACTTTTTTGAAGACAATGTAGGAAAACATGCTTAGTTTCACAAACCCTCAACCCAGCAGTTAGAACCCAGCTGGGATTGAAGGGCGCCTGGATGGCTCAGTCAGTTAAGGGTCTGACTTTGGCTCAGGTCATGATCTCAGGTTCATGGGTTTGAGCCGCACGTAGGGGTCTGTGCTGACAGCGGAGGGCCTAGAACCTGCTTCAGATTCTTTGCTTCCCTCTCTCTCTGCCCCTCCCCCGCTCATGCTCTGTGCATGTCTCTCTCTCTCTCTCAAAAATAAATAAATATTTTAAAAAAGAATGCTGGGATTAAGTATATTGATGATTGCATGGGCAAAAAGAGTATATACAGGGACGCCTGGGTGGCTCAGTTGGTTGAGCGTCTGACTTCGGCTCAGGTCATGATCTCGTGGTTCATGGGTTCTGGCCCCGCATCAGGCTCTGGGCTGACCGCTAGGGGACTGGAGCCTGCTTTGGGTTCTGTGTCTCCCGCTGTCTCTGCCCCTCCCTTACTCATGCTCTGTCTCTCTGTGTCTCTGTCTGTCTGTCTCTCTCTCTCTCTCAGAAATAAATCAGGATTAAAAACATAAAAAAAAAGAATATATACAAAAATATTTTCTAAAAATGTTTTTAAGTTTATTTACTTATTTTTTGAGAGAGAGACAACAGGGGAAGGGCAGAGAGAGGGAGGGAGAGAGAGAATCCCAAGCAGGCTCCATGCTGTCAGTGCAGAGCCTGATATGGGGCTTGAACTCACAAACCATGAGATCATGACCTGAGCTGAAATCAAAACTCAGACACTTAACCAACTGAGCCACCCAGGCACCCCTTATAAAACATTTGCACTAAAAACTGGAAACTGTTGTCCATATGTATAAGCTCAATTAAATGAGGTTATATCGGGACAGGGAGATACAATTACAATTCAGAAGAATGGGATAGATTTGTATCAGTTGACAGGAAAGATCGCAAAGTTATCTTTTTCCATAAAAACAGACGGATAGAATAATACATATAATCAAATTCTGTAGAGTTAAAAATATATATTTCACAAAAGGCTGTATTTTCATGTTTCAAAATTATTTCTCAATATTCACGTATTATCAATAAATGTTTTTTGAAAGACTGTTTCATGATACATACTGTTCTAGTTTTTTGGCTACTATTGGGGTAAGGGACAAATTCCATCTGGTGTGTCTGTTTATATATAACTTGTACATATCTGCCCAGTACCCAGGTTTTCCAAAATCACTATCTACAGAGACATTTCTGTACTTATGTTCTAGAAATCAATAAGCCAATTCACAGGAGAAAATGTGCATCCATGCATATGAAATTACATGGTCAGTTTTAAAGCATTGGTATTTTTCCAGAGATTCTTTTTTGGAGAGTCTTGATGATAAACATTGTGTGCAGACAGCTTTAAAACTGTATTTTTTAGCAAACATATTTAGCTAGTACTATTTTCTTCTCCTTTAGTTTAAACATGATCCCTTATTTTGTTTTGCCTTTAAATCATTGGTTCTATCTCTGCTGTTATGTGGTCTTGTGACATCGATGAAGTGCCTAAATGACTAAACATACAAGATACTGAAATAATGGGGACTTTGGATTATACAAAGTCCTGCATTTAATAATCCTGTTTGTTTTCCCTTGTGTAATTGTTGAAAAGACTTTAAAAACGTTTTTTTTAACGTTTATTTATTTTTGAGACAGAGAGAGACAAGGCATGAATGGGGGAGGGTCAGAGAGAGGGAGACACAGAATCTGAAATAGGCTCCAGGCTCTGAGCTGTCAGCCCAGAGCCCAACGCGGGGCTCGAACTCACGGAGCACAAGATCATGACCTGAGCCGAAGTCGGCCACTTAATTGACTGAGCCACCCAGGCGCCCCTAAAAACATTTTTTTAATGTTTATTTATTTTGAGAGAGAGAAAGAGAACATGAGTGTGGGAGGGGCAGAGAGAGAGGGAGACACAGAATCCAAAGCAGGCTGCAGGCTCTGAGCTGTCAGCGCACAGCCCGATGCAGGGGTTGAACCCACAAACTGTGAGATCGTGACCTGAGAAGAAGTTGGACACTCAACACAGGGAGCCGTCCAGGTGCCCCATTGAAAAGATTTTTAAGTTCTGTAAATTTATTTCTGATTTGCAAAATAGGTCGAGGTATGTGTCATGGGCTGAAATTGGGTCCCTCCAATATTTGTAACTCGAAGCCTTAGAATGTGGCCGTATGTAGCAATGGGGTCTTCAAAGATGTGGTTAAGGTAAAGTGAGGTCAGTAGGGTGGACCCCAATCTAACAGGGCTGGTGTCCTTGTAAAAAGAAGAGGTGAGGACCTAAACATGCACAGAGGGACAACCCTGTGAGGACACAGGGAGGAATAATAAATACTTTTCTGACACTTGGAAAATACTTCATGTGTTAAGTTTCCTTTCTTTTTTTAAAAGTTTTTTTGTTTTTATCAAAGAACGGTTGACACACAATGTTACATTAGTTTTAGGTGTACAACATAGTGATTCAACAGGTGTGTGCATCATTCTGTTCTCACCACACCTGCAGCTACTGTCTTTCATGACACAACACTATTACGATTCCACTGACCATATTCCCTATGCTGTATCTTCTGCCCCTGTGACTTACTCGTTCCGTAACTGGAAGCCCGTGTCTCCCTCTCCCCTTCACCCATTTTGCCCATCCCCCAATCTTTCTCCCTTCTGAAACCCACCAGTTTGTTCTCTGTGTTTATGGGTCTATTCCTCCTTTATTGTTTGTTTCCTGCATTCCACATGAGTGAAATCATATGCTATTTGTCTTTCTCTGACTGACTTATTTCCCTTATTTCATACTCTCTAGGTCTTTCCATGTTGTTATAAGTGGCAAGATTTCTTTCTTTTTTATGGCTGTGTAATATTCCATTGTATATATCCCACATCTTCTTTATCCATTCATCTATCCATGAACACTGGGACTGCCTCTATAATTTGGCTATTTTAAATAATGCTGCTATAAACATCAGGGTGCATGAATCTTTTCAACTTAGTGTTTTCATTTTCTTTGGGTAAATGGCCAAAGTAGTGGAGTTACTGGATTATATGGTATTTCTAGTTTTAATTTTTTGAAGAACCTGCATACTGTTCTCCACAGCGGCTGTCCCAGTTTGCATTCCTACCAGCAGTGCATGGAGGTTCCTCTTTCTCCACATCCTTGCCAACATGTGTTGTTTGTTGTGTTGTTGATTTTAGCTGTTCTGACAGGTGTGAGGTTGTATCTCAGTGTCATTTTGATTTGCATTTCCCTGATGATGAGCAATGTTGAGCATCTTCTCATGTGTCTATTGGCCATCTGGATGTCTTCTTTGGAAAAATATCTATTCACATCCTCTGCCCATTTTTAATCAGATTATTTGGTTTTTACATATTGAGTTGTATAAATTCTGTGTACCTGTGGGTTTGCTGTATATATATATACATATATATATGTATATATATATACATATATATGCTGTATATATGCATACATATATATGTATATACATATACATATATGTATACGTATATGTGTATGTATATATATACATATATATATGCTGTATATATATATATATAGCAAACCCATATATATATATATACACACACACACACATACATAAATATATATATAAAAATATATATATATATATTTATGTAACTGTATATATAGATAGATAGATAGATAGGTTATGTCATTTGCAAACAGCTTGTCCCACTCAGTAGGTTACCTTTGCCTTTTGATTTTGTTGATGGTTCCCTCTCAAAATAATTATCTTCATAGAAGCGATATGGTTATTGTTGGAAATTGACAGTTTTTACTTTTGGTCTTTTATAAGTTACTGAACCACACTGGGAAGAATCCCTTTCTCTCCAGGGACAATATTGCATATTTGTATGCTTCTCACATGTAAATTCCATAAGCTATATTTAATGATCATTTGGCAGTGTGTCCCAAGGGAGTAGCGAGTAAGACCAAAAACAACAAAACAAAACCAAAACAAAACAAAAACTAAAACAAAAAACCTACACACATAAAAATAAAAATCAGAACATGTTATTTTATGTCTTCTATCTTATTTATTCTATGTAAATATTTTCAATTATCAGTATTCTGCTTTCTCTGACATGTTTGAAGAAAAGCTATCATTGTCTGTATTATTTTCACACTAAATCTCCTTGATTCGAGGATAATCATGAAGTAACTTAGAATCATTTTATTTTCACACGAAATCTTGATTCAAGGATAATCATGAAGTAACTTAGAAATCCTGTAATATTCAAATATTTAATATGGCTTCTGTTTTTATTGGATGAGACTGTACTTTGGAAGAAATATTCTGTTATCTCTCTGAGACTTTTATGTCTGCACCTTACCAGTGTCCAATTCTTTTCTCCCTTGGTGGAAATGTTTATCCGCCCCGCTCTGTTCCAACACGGTTCACATCTCTTATTGTCATTTATCTGTAGATTATCACAAGACCCTCTGTTCCTTATGGCTGAACCCATTCTCCCATATTTTCAGAGAATCTTCAACATGTAAGAACAGAACAGAACTCAGGTTTGAAAAGCTACATGCCTTGTGGTAGTGTGCTAAAAATTTGTGTAAATAGAAATAATAATAATTCCTGATGCAAAGTTTTGGAGTTTGGGGGGGGGGTTGTTTTGTTTAATGAAATCTTTACTGAGATGATACACATAAAACATATCAGGATTTCACCATTAGAACTTAATGATTTTTAGTTAGTGTGACCATAAAACCTAATTCAATTTATTATAATTGCCTAAGATACCCTAAATGTTCTTTCTTTTATCTGTAGTTTGGGGAAATCTCCTTCATGGCTCCCAAGGAGCAAAGCCTCCCATTTCCTTTATAATCCAATGTTCTAGATACTCATCCTTAATTTCTACAAAAATGATAAAGTCGGCCCATGGGGTTGCCTTACCTAAGCTAACTTCACCTTACCTCTTGCTTCTGAAATTGTGGGGATCTACCAAAATCCAGCTAATGTTGCAGGATTTTTTCACCTCAGTGTCCAGGATTTGTTGTCTGGCCACTGCAAAGAATTAAGAGCTGGACACAGAATGAGCAGCAGGCAAAAGTTTATCAGAGTGTAAGATCAGAAAGGAAGAAAATATGAAAGCTCTCTTCACAGAGAGGAGGCACTTGAAAGTGAATGCCCGTGGACTATGGGAAGGTTCCTTGTTTCATTAGGTTTTGGTCACCTCCTCCTCCCCTTCCCCCTTGTTCTTTCTCAGGTTCTACCCTTATTGGCTGCATTCCTTGTGGTCTTACATTTCACGGTCTACCACTTATTTTTAGTTAGGTCTTTAGTCATATTCCTGAGCGGAACCTGAGAGGGAGTACAGGGTGTCTGTTACATTCTTAAGACAAACCTTACACCTGAGGGGGTTTGCTGTAGTCAAAGCTCCCAGCATTGTTCCAAAATACGTGTTCCTCCCCACCCAGGGTCCGCAGGTCCTACCCTTTCCCTCTCTGCCTAGTTTATCCTTTATTTCCCTGTAATACTCAGGTTGCCCACATCTACCGTAAAGCTTTTTTTCTCCCACTTCCTTCTTGGAGATCCCCATCTTGTGAGAAATGCTTTATTCTCATATGGACTTTATAACACACTCATACACATTCATGTACTTCCTGCTGCTGTTATCGTAATCCTTAAGCATAAGATTTCCGAAAGGTTTTGTCTGTTGACATTTGGACATTTGACATTTGCTTAGTGAGACACCTGTTAGTGGATTGATTTTTCTTTTTTGAATCAATGATCATTTTTTAAATGTTCATCAGTATTCACACATGGGCTGAGCAAAAGTGGTGTGCAGTTAAGCTATTTGGCAAACTAATGCAGGGGAAAAAAAAAGTTTCCATACGTTCCAGAATTAAAATCAAGCTTGCCATATTCGCAGAAAAGCTAGCTTTTCAAGTTTTGGTCAGTGGTGGCTGCAGAGAAGAACATGAGTGTATTGCAAAAAATGGTTTCAGGAGACTTCGTCCATTGTGGAAAGAAGGCAAAATGTCTCGCTCTTGAAAGCGCTTGGTTCAAGAGCCAGTGGGAGAGTGTGGTCTGTTTATTTGAAATGAACGTGCCTCCGCTGTCTTCTCAAGCTGTCAGGTTTCGGTGTGGTAGAAAACCTAAAACGGGTGCTGTAGGAGCCCAAAGCTTCTCATCTGAATCCACGTGCGTTCTTTCTTCTGTAGTATTTAAAGGAGATCCCTAAAGTCCTTATCTAAACCACGTGAATGATAGCTGTCCATCTAACTTGATTTTCAAACCACCTCCTTCTTGCTTTGGAGTACCCCATTTGTTAAAAATAGGAATAAGAGAATTCAGAATTCACGGACAAAAAGAGAAAGCACAGCTTAATCTTATTTTGCTGGGAAATGGTTGGGATTTGCATAATCACCAACAAGGCCAACGTTATCTGCCAGCTAATACAATGATAATAATACCAGGGTTCTGCCCTTTCCAAATCTGCGCCTATGTAAATACTTGGTTTTGGTAAAGTTGGTGAAACGGAAGAAAAGAAAACTATGACAAAAGATTTCACATTTATTTAGAAATAACATAACTTCAGGTTATCTCAAATTTAACCTCCAGTATGCGTCTGGTTGGTTGTAAAACAAAATACACTGTGGGTAAAGAGTCAATATAATTAGTAGAAGCCAAAAAACACTAATATGCAATATGATTCCTTTTTTTTGCACACACAGAACGTTAAAACTCTAGCCGGTCAAAATTTGGTTCCTTCATAAAATGCAGTGAATCCCTTGATCTTAACTTTCCTTGTAAAGCTGGACAAGATGTGTTTAAATAATAGTGTTCACATCGACTATCAGATATATAAACGCACACGCTAAACATGTTTTAGGTTAAATATCCTAAGCAACTTCAACGGGTATAATTGTTACGAATTTATGACATAAACAAGATGTAGATATTTCGCTGCGTTTAGAGACTATGACGGGGACACAGAGTAGACATTCAAGTTGCGTTTCTTAGATTAAATAAGTAAGATAAACCAAATTGTATGTGGATGAGAGGAGAGAGAGAAAACGTGACCATGGGGAACTGAGTATTTCCAACGATGGCATAAATGTCTATGGCTGAGTATCTCCAGTTTTTCTCAATTTTTGATAAGATGTGATACTTTAATATGTGTGGAAAGGAAACACAGAAATGTCATCTTTTAGGGGCACCTCGCTGGCTCAGTCGGTACAGGATGTGAGTCTTAATCTTAGGGTTGTGAGTTCAAGCCCCACATTGGGCATGGAGCTTACTTAAAAATACAAAAACAACTTAAAAAATGTCATTGAATTAAGATAATGTTGTCTATGGACGTCCAATAATGGAACATGTCTCCTCTCTTCTCCGTGTTCGCATTGACCACACAAATTCAATATTGGCATTTTTGAATTAGCACGTGCAAGAGTCTATGTTGGAAGTGGATGTTCCAAAGTTTCTGCCATTTGGGTTTTTATTTGAACCAGAAGGATGCCTGGAATGACTATAGCATTGTGCTGCACGGATAATAATTACCACTTGTTTTCCATCCTGGAAAGCTCTCCACAAGGCATCTCTGACCCCTTATCTCCAGGACAAGCAGTGACAGTGATGGAGAGAGAAAGAAGAGGAACATTTGCTGGAGTCGCCTGGAGAGATTGAGCCCAACTGGGCTGCAGGGAGAACTTGTTTCCGTCTTAGGAAGTTTAAGAACAAAGCTTGACTTCGTTACCTTCATAGTTTGGGGAAAAAAAAAATTCAACAGGTGAAATGTCAGAAGTGGCCCCGACATAGTCACCAGTCACATAAACAAAGAGACTGTGAAGGAGCGACAACACTACTCATCAATATTTATAGTCTCCACAATAATTATTCTGAGAACGAACAGCCATGCAATTAAAAAAAAAAAAATCATTCCCTCTGTCTAAGCTGATGTTTGGATTTTATATATATCTATATCTTTATTTATATTATCTCTGTATTCTATATTTATATTTATTTTATATTTGTTATATATATTTTATATTTATATTATGTATATGTATTTTATATTTATATTGGTTATACATAATATCTATTTTCAATTTATATTTGTGTATATTATATACTTTATATTTATTTTACATTTATTATACATAATATATATTTTTCAATTTATATTTGTTATATATGTATTGTATATTTATATTTATTTTATATTGTACATATGTAATTTATATTTATTTATATTTATTAGACATGATATATTTTTTCAATTTATATTTGTTTATATTATATATGTAATTTATATTTATATTTATTAGACATAATATATATTTTTCAATTTATATTTGTTTATATCATATATAATATTTGTGTTTATTTTATATTTATTATACATAATATATATTTTATATTTATATTATATATGTATTTTATATTTATATTTATATTTGTTATACATAATATATGTTTTTAAATTTATATTTGTGTATATTATATATGTATTGTATATTTATATTTTGCATTTATTATACATATGTTTTTCAATTTATGTTTGTGTTATATATGTATTGTATATTTATATTTATTTTACATTTATTATATATATGTATTTTATATTTATTTATATTTATTAGACATAATATATATTTTTAAATTTATATTTGTTTATATTATATATGTATTTTATATTTGCGTTTATGTTTATTATACATAATATATGTTTTTCAATTTATATTTGTTTATTTTATATATGCAATTTATATTTATTTATATTTATTAGACATAATATATATTTTTAAATTTATATTTGTTTATATTATATATGTATTTTATATTTGTGTTTATTTTATGTTTATTATACATAATGTTTTTCAATTTATATTTGTTTATTTTATATATGCAGTTTATATTTATACTTATTAGACATAATATATATTTTTAAATTTATATTTGTTTATGTTGTATATGTAATTTTATATTTATTTATATTATATATATGTATTTTCTAGGTGGTTTGAAGGGTTACAAATACCCATAGAGACCAAATAAACATTCTAAAAACCTCACCACGGTGACTGACACATTTCTGGGGAAAGAGGGGGCTTTATATTTTTGTTACCATTCTCCAGCTCTGCTGAATGACAACATTTTAATGAATATATACCAACACATTTCTTTCTAGTTAAATATTTAAGATGGGAGCTTTGCAGAATGAAACTTCTACTCATCACCAAAATCCCTACACCCCTCTCTGTGGCCTATCTGGTAATACGATTGCAAATAATAGTTTGCTCTTGTCATTTTTAATAGCGAATGTACAGCCATTTATTCAAACGAGAATGTGCCATCAATTGTAATGTTTGCAAACAATGAAACAGCTTGCTTATGGCCCAGAAGCATTAAAATGCTAAAATGGTATATTAGATCATTTCCTCAGACATGGCCTATAACCTAGAATTTTATGTGCATATGGTTTTCTGTGGACATAAACTGGAAATAGGTGCTGGCGGTTACATCATGCACAATTAATGGGTGCCTTGTTATTTTATTTTTAATGTTTATCTGTGTTTGAGAGAGAGAGAGGCAGGGGAGGGCAGAGAGCGAGGGAGACACAGAATCCCAAGCAGGCTCCAGGCTCTGAGCTGTCAGCACAGAGCCCGACACAGGGCTTGAATTCACGACCCATGAGATCATGACCTGAGCCGAAGTCGGATGCTGACTCAGCCATCCAGATGCCCCAAATGAGTGTCATTTTAGATGGCAGCCATCCTTAAAAAAATGACTCTATGTTAAGAAAATAGAATGTGAATCTCTCTTGGTGTAACTTAAAACGATTCATTTTCCATCACCTGCAGAACTCTCATAAGGCTCTTTCTTTTCCCTTCTGGAACCAGGCAAAAGTATATCTAATAAAGTCATAATTTCTTCTGTAATGTGTGGTTTTCTATAATGATACACAATTTCTCATGCATAAATATATATATTTATGCATATATATATATGCATACATATGCATATATATATATATTTTTTTACAATCTTGGTAACTCTAAAGTCACCTGATACTTTATAATTGCTACAATAAACAGAAAATGTGATAGAAAATAATTTAAAAAGAAGATTGACTTGGGCTCAGGTCATGATCTCACAGTTTGTGAGTTTGAGCCCCGTGTTGGGCTCTGTGGTGACAGCTCAGAGCCTGGAGCCTGCTTCGGATTCTGTGTCTCCCTCTCTCTCTGCCCCTCCTCTGCTCACACTCTCTGTCTCTGTCAAAAATAAACAAACATTAAAAAATATCCTGTGATATTAATATATCCATTGACATTGGTGACTATTAGCTATTATTCCTTAAGTGGTTTTATTCCTTCTTATTGTTATCCTGACCACTTTCATATATATATCTTTTATATATAAAGTTCCTAATGATACTTACAATAAAACTAAGGTATAAATTAAACCCTCAAATATGCTTAAAGAGAAATAATTTAAGCAAGCCCTTCATAATAGGATTTATAGTATCTACATGAAAATTTATATTCGCATTGAACACACAAGAAATCACTTTAAATATCCCATGATGCCTTATTGTCTGTATAAAATACTTTTTAGCCTAACTGTAACATAAAAAATCGAAGGGACCCCATTCTTTGGCTTGTAGTACAAAAGAGATGACTTTTACAAATCACTATATTATATACACAAATTACTGTATTGTATACACACTCATGTATGTAATTACATGTAAAGAACTATTATGGGCAGAAATAGGCCACTGTTTTGTTTTTCGGTGTTTTTTTTTTTGTAATTAACTAATTTATTTTGAGAATGAGAGTGACCAGGGGAGGGACATAGAAAGAGAGAGAGAGAGAATCCCAGGCTATGGCATTTAAAATTCTGTGCTAAATTAAAAATCTTTGAGCATATTATAAAAGTTATTTTAATGGTGGAGCCTGGATGTCTCAGTCAGTTCAACGCCCATTTCTTGATTTTGGCTTAGGTTATGATCCCAGGGTCATGGGATCAAGCCCTGTGTTGGGCTCCACCCTGAGCGTCGAGCCTGCTTAAGAGTCTGTCTCCTCGGGGCACCTGGGTGGCTCAGTTAAACATCCAACTTCAGCTCAAGTCATGATCTCACAGTTCATGAGTTCAAGTCCCGCGTCAGGCTGTGTGCTTACAGTGCGGAGCCTGCTTGGGATTCTCTCTCCCCATCCCCTTCTCTGTCAAATAAATAAACTTTAAAAAATAAACAAAAAGTTACGAAATTTAAAAAAAAAATAAAGAGAATGGAAAGACCACCTGGAAAAATTCAGAGTGAATGGAAATCTAGGAAAAATATTTAGTTTCTCTTACTGTTTTAAAAGAAGATTCATTTAAGTCCTTTCTTGACTTTGAATGTTTTCCAGCTACAGCTTGACCTGGTTCCTGGCTCTGAAATACAGACAAAATACATGCTTTTCTTCAGATTAAATATAATCGATTCTTCCAACCGACCTTTTCTTAGTATTTAGGGGGACATTGCCCTTTTTCAGTGGCGATGTGATGACCAATTGAAAAGTCTGTTAGAGGGGCGCCTGGGTGGTGCAGTCGGTTAAGTGTCCGACTTCAGCCAGGTCACGATCTCGCGGTCTGTGAGTTCGAGCCCCGCGTCAGGCTCTGGGCTGATGGCTCAGAGCCTGGAGCCTGTTTCCGATTCTGTGTCTCCTTCTCTCTCTGCCCCTCCCCCGTTCATGCTCTGTCTCTCCCTGTCCCAAAAATGAATAAACGTTGAAAAAAAAAAATTTAGAAAAGTCTGTTAGAAATGGACATAAATTTGCAGAAAGGAGCCAAAGTCAAATATGTATTTCAACTCTACTTTTTAAATCACTTTAAGACTTTGCAAATTGAAATGTATTCTATAAAAGTGCACTTCTAAACATTTCGCTTCCTTCAAGTTTCCCAAATTTCATCAGTCCCTTGGGACTTTCCTTTGTAGCACGTGGCTATGGTTGTGTTTTGTTCTGCTCCAGATGCAACAAGGACATCTGATATTTTATTGGTACTGTTTACCTCTTGATCTTTCTGAAATACGATACTCACGACCATACATTTAATTTCCTTTTAGGTCTCATGGAGAAAATTATGTATCGACTCAATGCAGTCTCTTATTCTGAAGCCCACAGTGGAGAAACTGAAGCATCTTGCATTTTGCTTCCTATGCAGGTACAAAATTATTCTTTTTGCCTCCCTTAGGCAACCTTTGAAACTCATTTCTTGGGAAAACTATAGGATTTTTGAAAATATTTTTTTTAAAAGTTTAGCAAAAAAAGAGAAGAAAAGAGCATTGTTTTTCTGGGAATAAAATAGAATTTAGTAAGAATGAAGATATTTGATTATTTTAAGTTGATAGTTTTAAAATAGTAGGTGAGAATGGAAAGGTTACAAATTCTCTGTCTACGCAGTGGGGTTGTCTTCTCTCTGACATCGTCTCTTATTTTAGATGTAAAATTTGAGAATATCACTGGCACTTATGCTGCTTCTAGAAATATCACGGTTACTCTGAAATCAGTGACTTTCTCTCTTCTTTAAAAAATGTTTATTCATTTATTTTGAGAGAGAGATAGAGAGTGCAATTGGGGGAGGGGGAGAGAGAGAGGGAGAGAGGGAATCCCTGTCAGCACAGAGCCCGATGTAGGGCTCTATCCCATGAACTGTGAAATCACGACCTGAGTCAAAACCAAGAGTTGGATGCTTAACCGACTGAGCCACCCAGGCACCCTGGAAGGCAATGATTTTCTTAGTGCATGCAATAATGATGGTTAACTGATGGGATTGCCTTTCCTTGATGGAACTGTGTAGCCAGGCATGTGGCCTTGTTTGGAAATAGGGTCACCACAGATGTCTTTAGTTAAGATGAATAAGGTCATACTAGAGAAGGGTAAGAGGTAACCCAATATGACTCGTCTCCTGATAAAAATGCAAAATTTGGACTCATAGACACTCACACACCCAACTATGTCATGGGAAGACTGGATTTCTATGGCCCAAGCCAAGGAGGTACCAGCAATGTGGAGAGAGCCCTGGGGCACCTTCCTAGCACCTTCCCAGGGAGCATGGCCCGATCTACACCTTGATCTTGGACTTCTGATCTTTACAACATATTATAAAATGAATGCAGTCACCTTGGAAAACGGTAACTGTCACAACAGAAATTGTACGACATTGCGTACCTAAAATAGGCTTTCCGTAGCAGTCCCCATGGAGTGTCCTCTCTCTAGGGTTTCTTAACCACTAGTTGAGAACCATTGGGATAGACTGACATGCTGACAGACAGGCTCTTTCATGATAAGGCAAGTTTTTTCAATCTTAACTCTACTGACGTTTGGTTTGGATAATTTTTTGGTGCATCCTACGCTGTTCACAGCATCCCTGGCCTCGACCCACTCACTGCCAATGGCAAACCCTTGTCTCCAGATGTAACAACCAAAAAGTTCTCTAGACTCACCAAATGTCCTGGGGTGAAACGACTGCTATTTATTTCATAATGTAACACTTTTTTTTCTTTAATATATTCAAAGTTGGTCATTGGGAGTCTTTCAGAGCAAGCAACTTCTGATTCTTTGAGCTGTCTATGTAGCCACCCTTTGTTCTTTGTGGGCCAAATTTAGAATGATCTAAGGACCGTGTATTTGCCTCATGTGGACATTTTATGTAATGCCTTACTCTATTATACTAGATATAATATTAAAAAAGTATTTTATTTTATTTTTAATTTTTTTTAACATTTATTTATTTATTATTGAGAGACAGAAAGAGACAAAGCATGAGCAGGGGAGGGGCAGAGAGAGAGGGAGACACAGAATCTGAGGCAGGTTCCAGGTTCTGAGCTGTCAGCACATAACCCGACGTGGGGCTCGAACTCACAGACCACGAGACCTGAGCCAAAGTCAGACGCTTAACCGACTGAGCCACCCAGGCGCCCCAAAAAAGTATTTTAAAAATAAGAGTAATCGAAAACCCAATTGGGCCAACCAACAAATAAGAAAGTAATCATTTCTAAAACATGTATTAACTAGCTCATGCATGCCTCACCTGCTATCTTAATTTTAAAGGCTTAAATACCTCACATGATTTGAATTAAGTCAAATTTTTTTTTTTTAATTTTTTTTTCAACGTTTATTTATTTTTGGGACAGAGAGAGACAGAGCATGAACGGGGGAGGGGCAGAGAGAGAGGGAGACACAGAATCTGAAACAGGCTCCAGGCTCTGAGCCGTCAGCCCAGAGCCCGACGCGGGGCTCGAACTCACGGACCGTGAGATCGTGACCTGGCTGAAGTCGGACGCTTAACCGATTGCGCCACCCAGGCGCCCCGAATTAAGTCAAATTTTTAACGAAATGTTACCCAAAGTGACTACATCACAAGAGTTTACTTTGCTTGAGAAAATACCAATAACATCAAAATAACAGCTAGGACAAAGCAGTGACAAACAGGCCTGTGTGAACCCCAGGAAAAATAAAGTCACTTTAGTTTGATGGTAATGTGTGACTTACAGGATCCATTTCACTGGAGAACTCAGTTTCAAATTTCATGAAAGAAAGTTTTCTGCTCTCATGTCAAAGGCCATTACTAATCAAGGTATATGACAGCAAGTGGATATAGCGATTGGAATTTAGAAGGCATCACTTTCAACATCTGTGTTTAATTTAGATTCTCATTAATTGGAGGGTGAGCTGTAATTTTTGGTTTCAATTCATGCCAAAAGTATATGCTGCCTACATAATTATTGACACTTTTGCTACCCCATCAACTTCATGAACAGAAAGTCATCCGATAGTGTCCAATTTTCCCGTTGTTGTAATGGAGCATTGAGTCAAGGTTATAGTACCGACAAATACCAGTATCAAAAATAGAAGGAAAAGAAAACCTATCTTCTTGCAGACATGATTTCCCCCGCATTCCTGGGATAATAGGGATGGAATGACAGAGAGTTAAAAGTTGGTCTTCCTATCTGTTTTTGATGTACCAACAATCTGTGAGATTTCTACCAGGGGCAGGAAGGTTTTGTCACATATAGTCATGTATCTGCAAATTATAGAGCATCATCTGATACCTTTACTTTTTCTAACTTTTACATAGGTATGGTATTCTGTCTGCTGAACTATGATTATTCTGTGCCTAAAACACATCATCATTTAAGATGGCGGTAACAATATGTTTCCATGATTTTCATTCAATTGTTAACTCAAAGTTAACAACGTGTAAGATCACCTACATTAGTGAAATGATACATATTAAACATGGTAATCACGAAATATGACTTAGTTAAATGATGCTTTAAACCTGATAGACTAGTGAGGTGCCTAGGTGGCCCAGTTGCTTAAACGTCTGACCTCAGCTCAGGTCATGATCTCACAGTTCGTGAGTTCAAGCCCTGCATTGGGGCTCTGTGGTGACAGCTCAGAGCCTAGAACCTGCTTCAGATTCTGTGTCTCCCTCTCTCTGTTCCCATTCCCCACTCACACTCACTCACTCTCTCTCTCAAAAATAAATGAACATTAAAAATAAAACCTGATAGACTAGAAAATATGCATTTCCTAAGCAAAATCAATTCTTTAAAAGGTCAGTTTCATGCTGTATTCCTCTTTATATACTTCTAGAGATATCAGATGTGAATTCAATGTATATCTTTCCAATGTGTTAATTCAGTATAAAAAAATCTTTAGCTATAGGGGCATCTGGCTGGCTCAGTCAGTGCAGTGTGCAGCTATTGATCTCAGGGTTTTGAGTTCGAGTCCCATATTGGGTGTAGAGATTACTTAAGAATAAAATCTTAAAAAAAACTTACATATAATCATAACAGTCATGAGAGCAAAAGAAAAATAAGATATTTCCATTTTTTTCTGTTTCCGTTATTTCATTTAAGCCAGTGTTCTGATTTATTTTAAGAGCTGGTCTGCATGCTTAAAATTTGTTTTCACACTAAAGGCATTAACTGTGTAGATGTCTACAGTGTGCATGCAAAAGATAGCTCTCAAAAATCAGAACTTCAACTTACACCATTTTAAACCTTATTTATGTAAAACTTACGTGAGACGATGACTTCTCTATGGTCTAATGATTAATTTGCAAGGTGAGGAAGGGTTTTTGATTTTTAAGTATATTTTCTATTTTATCTGTTAGAAGTTCTGGGAAATGCCAAGTGAGCCCCTGAGAGAGCAAATCTGTTCCACGAGAACTTTTACATGAACTTGGCCCCAAAGGACACATCCTCACTTTTCTTGCTGAGCCCAATTGTTCAACCACCCTTTGCCAGTCTTGCAGCCCCTATGTCTGTAAGATGGTCCCACAGAGCCCAAGCTTCCACTGCCTTCTTGCTGCGTGAAACAAAGGGGGTCTGAATCCTCTGTGCTTTGTCTGGTTGTCCAACAAGATACCATGCTCTTTGTTTCATTTCTACTAATAAAAACGAGCAAAAATACGCATGTAGACTCCATGTGCTGGCTTGCTGGGAGGAAGAACTCACCTTTTTTTTTTTTTTTTTTTTATTAAATTTTTTTTTTCAGTGTTTATTTATTTTTGGGACAGAGAGAGACAGAGCATGAACGGGGGAGGGGCAGAGAGAGAGAGAGACACAGAATCGGAAACAGGCTCCAGGCTCTGAGCCGTCAGCCCAGAGCCCGACGCGGGGCTCGAACTCACGGACCGCGAGATCGTGACCTGGCTGAAGTCGGACGCCTAACCGACTGCGCCACCCAGGCGCCCCAGAACTCACCTTTAAGGTCATCTGCAAATCCCCTATAAGCGTTGCCATCCAGCAAATGTATTGTTACTTGCAGCATAACAGGTCACGGCACTGAGAGAGCTGTGGGACACCCCTATAGGTAATTATAGCGAAACCCTAGGGTTACGGAGCAGACATCATGCCATCTTTGCAAAACCTTCTCATTTTTGAGAAGTGCTTGTTATTTCACAAAGTGCTTGTAACACCCGAGGGTTCCCCTCGTGGTCCAATGATGATGCATCTTGAACTCTACGTATCAGAAACAAGATGTTCGCCAGCCCAGTGAGCGAAGGAGCCCAGAACACGGCATCCACATTGGGACATGTCTGTATAAACATTGGATGAAGCAGGTCGTATGGGTTCAAATCCTTCCCAGGAGAAAATTGTTCACATACCCAGGTGGTGGCCTCCTGGAGAAAAACCTATGAGCGGTTGACAAAGAATACTTGGGTGTTACAGATGCAGGACGCCGACCGACACGTGGAAACGATCTGCCTGTTCTGCTCCTTCTGGTCTCTTGGGTCCCGTTAGGATGCCAAGATAATAGGATATGAGATGAGATAATAGGTCTTCATGCAGGGTAGGAACAAAATGGATGTTCAGAAGCACAGGTGACTTGTTTACAGGGCTAAATTAAACCCACCTGCAACCAGGAAGAAAGGTGGATTCCCTTACAGAGAAGTAGCAAGTAGGCTTTGTATCCAGGTTCCCACTGGTCACACAAAGGAGCCACAAAATCCGAGGCATGAGAGAGAACAGAGAACTCTATAATCCCTGATGCCTGTGTTTCAAAAGTATGGACTGCATAAGTTCACATTTAATTTACCCTGAAGTACCTCGTTGTAGTCAGAGAAAAGATACAGGACACAAAACCACGGAACACAGAATGAGCAAAATAAATTTGCAAAATGAATAAACGTAGTATTTGCTGATGTTGCTGTTCTGCATGAAAATGTGTTAAATGCGATCTTCTGAAACCTGTGTAGTTGACACACACTGTTTTTCACCCTTCATGTTTGCCTTCATTCATTCGTTCGACCATCATTGTTGCACATAGACCAGACACTGCTCCTTCTGCCCTCAAGATGTCTTTCCAACAGTTGGGAATTGGGATACACAGCTTGGCTAGCCATATGTCCCATGTACCTGGGATAACACTGCCTTATAGCTGTTCTTTCAGTGTAAGAAGTGATACACCCTCTTTGTCTTGCACAGATATTCTGGTGCGTCCAATAGATTGTAGGTTCATTCTGTAGGGAAAAACCCAGAGGACTAACTCCTTCATTCCAACTACTTAAAATTGAATGCGTTTAGTTTGTCTGAAGCCCACCCCAAAATTTCATAGCCTTTCAGACTTACTCTCTCATGCAAGCTATAATCCCTCCTTCTGTTGGACATAAAACAGAATGTGTGTGCATTCACATATTCAAATATGTGACACACATATTTTGCTTCTCCCACCAAAAACCTTCCTCACCACCCATGTACTGAATAAACACACAGCTGCGTTACGAAGAAGAGGCCCTTGATGGTGTGACCATGCTGGTATGAGCTCTCTATTTTGAACAGAAGCTACCTATTGTCCCTCCAAACAAATGGATCTCAGTTGTGTTGGCTGTACTCAAAGGATCTCCGACTGCTGTACGCTTTTTAGGAATTCATCATTTTCTTTCCTTCACAAACCGAGACAGTACATTTCAAGTATTTTAGAGACAGGAGAGTGTTTTTAGTTTTGCCTTTTTTGTTGTTGTTGCAGGGACACAGTGGAAATGGGAGGCCGTATGTGAAATTATTTGTCTGAAGGGAGGTTTAATAAGACATGCTGCATTCACAACAGCAAGCATTTGGAAAGCTTTTGTGAGCAATTCTTGACAATTTAATACCAAATCCCGCTCTCCTTATTTCACTACGTAGCTTTGAAAGTGAGACGTGAATTGAGTGCTGGAAGCAATCATAGCAATTAGCCAAGTTCTGTGACATGGTTTATTCTCCTTCTTAGAAAAGAAATGGGACGCTGGGAATGGACCCTCACAAGGACACCACTGCCTTCTGCCCTGCTGCTAGTATTCATCCAGGTGGGCACGGACTTCAGTACGGTGTAGTCACTGCCAATCAATCCTTGTAGATTCCACATAAATGGCCTACTTTTGACCTAAATTATGGACTGTGCAGCAAAAATGTTAAGCATCCTCAAACCTCCAAATGGTGTTAACTGTACCAACTTAAATTCCTGCGCTTTGAATGGTAACCTGGTAGCTCCCACCATTGTTAGGATGAAGAGGGTTTGTACCGATGGGATTAATTTATAATGCATCAATGCTTACCTGAGTCTGTATAAAGATATGCAACTTGTCCCCGGGAGGTCCTTCCATGTCTCAGATTAAATGTTTGTAAGAGGGCCAGCTGGTATTTTTAGGTGTAGTTAATGAATATGATAGGAAAAACTTGGATTTTTTTCCCTACCTAATATATACTCATTATTAGACATTGTTAACACTGATGGGTAGCTTTATGGATGATAGATAATAGATAACAGGGATAGATACATAGATAGATACATAAATATGGATGGATGATGGATAGATATGATGGATGGATGGATGGATGGATGGGTAGATGATAGATAGATAGATAGATAGATAGATAGATACGATGGATGAATGGATGGATAGATGATAGATATGATGGATGGTAGAGAGATATGTTGGATGGATAGATAGATAGATAGATAGATAGATAGATAGATAGATAGATATGATGGGTGGGTGGATGGATGGATGGATAGATGATAGATAGATATGATGGATGATAGATATGATGGATGGATGATAGATATGATGGATAGGTAGGTAGAATGAATGTCTCCAATAATGGAATTCATTTTTTGTAATAGCTTTTGTAATACGAAAGCCAATGATTATGGTACAGTTGGAGGCATGGATGTTTTGCTGAATATTAACCTACATACCACTCAAGTGCATTCCTTGTGTGAAAGAACCCTGATGCAATAGAAGATCCCTGAACTCTGAATCCTGGGATGCAGAACACCCATGGTCCAAAGGCAAACTGAAGAGAAAGAGGGATTTTATATTTAGATATATAATATTGATTTTTTAAATGAAGCAATAAACTATAAATAAGCATTTATTTGGCTTTTTCTGTCCCTCTTGCGCACACTTTTCTCTTCGTTTGAAGAATTTGCCAAAAACTGACTACTTACTGGATGGTTTCACAAAACTTTTGTATCATGATAATGACATGTGAGAAAAACAGAAACACTTAGAACATTTATAGAGGTTCTACTGAGTTCGAGACGTTGCCCAGCAGCTAGGGGAAAACCCAAAACCCAAACCCATAGTGTGATGGGTTCTCTCAGCTCTGCTAACACAGCAACAGCACCCGAGGCATTAAAAAGGAGGGGTGAGGTACATGGGCATCCTGTAAGGAAACCATTCAGATTGTGGAACCACTGTCCCACGTCTTAGGAAAAATGACATTTCTATGGCCGCTCTGTCAGAAATGCTCCAAACAGATAATCTCATAAGCCTTTGCTTCAGATATGAGCATGTATTATCACAGAATTTAAAGGTTGCACTTGGGCACATTTAAACATGTTAGAAATACATGTAGATTCTGTTGCTGTTCCAAGTACCCATGGCCGAGTTTGTTTTTTATTTTTTGAGAGAGAGACAGAGTGCAATCAGGGGAGGGGCAGAAAGAGAGAGAGGGAGACACAGATTCTAAAGCAGGCTCCAGGGTCTGAGCTATCAGTACAGAGCCTGACACAGGGCTCAAACTCACGAACCACAAGATCATGGCCTGAGCCGAAGTTGGATGCTTAACCGACCAAGCCATCCAGGAGCCCCTTAAATTGGGTTTAAAGTGTGAGCCCAAAACAACCACTCAAAAGGCTCTAAATCATGAGCTGACATGGAAGAAATATCACTCAGATTTCTAATAAAATTGAACTTTAAAGTCTCCGTAGAGAGGTTTTATTTTTTATTTATTTAAAAAAAATTTACGTTTGTTTATTTATCAGAGGGATACCATGATGCTGGAGGAACAGAAAGAGAGGGAGACATAGAATCCAAAGCAGGCTCCAGGCTCTGAGCCATCAGTACAGAGCCTGATGCAGGGCTCAAACTCACAAAACTGCGAGATCATGACCTGAGCTGAAGTCAGATGCTTAACCGACTGAACCACCCAAGCGCCCCTCCAAAAACAGGATTTAACCATACAGTTATATTTGGGTAAAGTTTTAATGGTAGAAGATACCAAATAGAAGTAAAACCTGTACGTATTTTATGTATTTGTGCATGTACAGTATGTCTATTATCTATATAGAGTGAACAATGTGACTTTTTCATATTTCAGTGGGAAGTTTTTCTTAATATACACTGTGTTTTTACCAATATTCATTTTTAGATATATACAAGAAAGCTTGGAGAATTAAGGAATTAGGGTAAAGTATTAGAAATTATTATTATTTTTTTTTTTAATTTTTTTTTCAACGTTTATTTTTGGGACAGAGAGAGACAGAGCATGAACGGGGGAGGGGCAGAGAGAGAGGGAGACACAGAATCGGAAACAGGCTCCAGGCTCTGAGCCATCAGCCCAGAGCCCGACGCGGGGCTCGAACCCATGGACCGTGAGATCGTGACCTGGCTGAAGTCAGACGCTTAACCGACTGCGCCACCCAGGCGCCCCAAAATTATTATTTTTTAAAGTGTGTTTATTTTGAGAGAGACAGAGATAGCACAAGCAGGGGAGGGGCAGAGAGAGAGAGAGAGAGAGAGAGAGAGAGAGAGAATCTCAAGCAGGCTCCACACTGTCAGTACAGAGCCACACGTGGGGCTGTAACTCACAAAACTGTGAGATCGTGACCTGAGCTGAAACCAAGAGTCAGACACTTAACCGACTGAGCCTCCCAGGTGCCCCAGAAATTATTGACAGGTTTTTGTTTGTTTAAAACACATCTGTTAAACATTTTGGAATTCGTTTAGTATTTTTTGTTAGAGTTTATATATTTATTTTTGAGAGAAAGTTCACAAGCGGGAGAGGGACAGACAGAATCCCAAGCAGGCTCCACACTGTCAGCATAGAGCCCAACATGGGGATTGATCTCACGACTGTCAGATCATTACTTGAGCCAAAATCAGGATTCAGATGCTCAAGTGACTGAGCCACCCAGGCGCCCCGTCTTTAGTATTTTTAAAACCACTTTATTGAGGTATGATCGACATACAAAAAGCTGTACGTGGTGTGTACAAACTGATGAGTTTGGAGCTACGTACATCCTCATGAAACCTTCCCCACAATGTTTGTCATGAATATTTCCAACACTTCCAAAAGCTTTCTCCTACCCAATTTATTATTAGTTTTTATTCTATTTTGTGATAAGATAAATAGTTAATTCTATTTTGTGATATAAAGCAATTAGCACAGGATCTACCAAGCTTAGTAAATTTGTTGAAATAAGCCAGACACGGAAGGACCAGAACTAAATGATGCTGCTTACATGAGGAATCTAGAATACTCAACCTCATAGAACAGGGTGGAGGGATATGGAAGCAGGAGGCATTGATTAAAGGGCAAAGACCTCCATTTATGCAACCTGATCAGGTCCCCAAAGCCTCCTAAGTATAGACCGTGTACTTAACTGTGTTGTATTGTGTGCTTAAACGTTTACCAGTAACTGTTTTCTTCGTTGCAATCATTTTTCTCCCTTCTGGCCATTGAAACCAATGAATGTCAGTTCATTGATTTAGGAAGGGAAAACAGTTTATGGCACATTATTGAAAAATGATGTCGGGATGAGGGGTCACTTCAAGAGCACTTTTTTTTTTTTTTTTTTGCCTTGAATTAGCGAAAGGTGGGATGTGATTTTTCAGTGATGAATGGTATGGTTGGACGAGTTCAGATACGTTTCCCAGCATGACAGCAGCTGCAAGTTGTTTTGCAAAGTATGATAATGAATTCAACCACGTTAAAGGGGGAAACATATCTTTCCCTGCTGTATACAGCGTGAAGGAGAACTCCAACCGTGATTTGTTATGTCACGAAATAATCTACTTACAGTTAATTCTCATCTTTTCGCATAGATTTTCGGTGTTTTATACTTCCTGTTCGCAGAAACAAAATCCTTACTGCCAGTTTATTTTTAGTTGCTTTGCATTAAGCACTCAAAAATTTATTTTATCCTTAAGAAATACATTTCCCAAAATTTATTGGGTTAATAATATTTTAAAACATAAATATGCATTGTGTTGTACTGATCACTTTGCTACCACTATTAAATAATTAAATCACTTAATTATTAAAGAAGTATGCATAGTAACTCTATGGATATCATTTCCACTAAAGACATATCATTATTTATTGCAGTAAAACAATGTGGAAAGAACTTCTCTTTTTTCCAAGTTTTTATTTAAATTCCAGCTAGTTAACATACAGTCCAATATTAGTTTCAGGTGTGGCATTTAGTGATTGCAAAAGAACATTTTATCTGTTTTTTTTTTTTTAAGTTTATTTATTCTTGAGAGAGAGCATGCATGCAAGTGTAAGCAGGGGAGGGGTGGAGAGAGAGGGAGAGCAAGCAGGGGAGGGGCAGAGAGAGAGAGAAGGAAAGAGAGGATCCCAAAAAGGCTCTGTGCTGTCACTGTGGAGCCCAACTCCAGGCTTGAGCTCACAAATTGTGAGATCATGACCTGAACCAAAAATCGAAAGCTTAAGCGACTGAGCCACCCAGGTGCCCTAAAAGAACATTTTTCAACAAAGCACCTTATTGTCACAGCAAATAAAACACACATAAACACTGTGATCTGTAATGTTTCTGTTAAGAATTAAGGTGGTCGCTCGGGGCACCTGGGTGGCTCAGTTGGTTAAGCATCCAACTCTTGGTTTCAGCTCAGGTCATGATGTCACGGTTCATGGGTTCAAGTCCCACCTCGGGCTCTGTGCTGATGGCACGGAGCCTGCTTGGGATTCTGTCTCCCTCTCTCTCTGCCCCTCCCCTGCTCGCCCTCTAGCTATCTCTCTGTCAACAATAAATAAATAAACATTAAAAAAAAGTTTTAAAGAATTAAGGTGGTAGCTCTCGCTGCTTGTGATCTCATTCCGTGAATCCACCTGAGCCCCGTGTACCCACCTGCTGGGTGTAATCAGGTGTGTGTTACTATCCCCTGGGAGTCAGATGGCCAGCTCTACGGTATCACACATTATCATGTGGCAAATTGATAGGCTATCAATAACTTCCATCTACGATAGCTGCAAATTAACTCTGGTAAGTAGACAACATAAACCTAACGTTTCTTACTGCCTTAGCTGCACTCACCAGTTTTGTAGCAAACTTATCGTAGTATTACTTTCCTGAGTAGCTACTATATAAAGCTTTCCGTGAAACTCTCTGTGAAGCACATTTATCATTCTGCTACTTTCCTCATTGATGCATTCTGGCGCTCAGGCATGTTTATTTCCCATATGTCTACACACCTTTCAACATTTTTGAAAGTTGTATTTTAAAAGCGATGCTATATTTCACTCAAACATGTTGGCAGATAATTGGAATGGGCTCTTGTCTATAATTTTACTGCATGGTGAGAATTTAATGTATTTAGTTAATATGTTGCATATGAATGATGATATTTAATTATTTGGTTATGAATGCTAAACTTTGTTAATTTTTTGAAAATTTTTGAGAAAGGGGGAGAGAGAGACAGAGCATGAGCAGGGAAGGGGCAGAGAGAGAGGGAGACACAGAATCTGAACCAGTCTCCAGGCTCTGAGCTGTCAGCACAGAGCCTCATGTGGGGTTTGAACCCATGAACTGCTAGATCGTGACTTAAGCTGAAGTCAGACGCTCAACCAACTAAGCCACCCGGACACCCTATTAATGTTTTAATAAAAGCATTTGGTACTTATCCCTGTGCTATAACGAATACTATGCATAAATGCAATAGTCTTTGATTTTTAGAAGGTTAAAAAAAAAACCTTTTTTTTAGTACAGTTGACACAGAAGCTTTTTTTTTTCATTAAAAAACAAACATTAGGGGCGCCTGGGTGGCGCAGTCGGTTAAGCATCCGACTTCAGCCAGGTCACGATCTCGCGGTCCATGAGTTCGAGCCCCGCGTCAGGCTCTGGGCTGATGGCTCAGAGCCTGGAGCCTGTTTCCGATTCTGTGTCTCCCTCTCTCTCTGCCCCTCCCCCGTTCATGCTCTGTCTCTCTCTGTCCCAAAAATAAATTAACGTTGAAAAAAACAAACAAACAAACATTAGAGGAAAATAATCTGAATGCAATGTGTTCATTGTATTCTGTTGTTTTTCCCTTTTTTCCCTTCTGTTATTATGAAATCAGCATATCCTCGAATCAGGCAACCTGAAACACATTTTAAGAATAAAAATGAAGTAAAGATAACATCACAAAAGTTCCGTGTGAAATTTGGATTCAAGTTTCTATTCAACTTTTACTATTGGAGTTACTAGGAGTTTGGAATTTGAATGAAGTACAAACTGGTAAGTACTATCGTCAGTACAATAATTAATATATCACAATATATCAGTAAGTGCAATAAACTTTAAAGATTGTTTATATATGCAGTAGATTTGACATTTAAACTAATAAGTTTTAACTAGCGACATTTAAACTAGTCTGTAAACTAGTAAGTTCATTTTCAGAGTTATTTAGACTATGACATTTGAAAGAACATTGAAATAAAAAGTTGTACGGATAGTTATTTTGAACATGCACATATGAACACACCCATGTTTGTTAATGGAGTTACATACATTTCAAATGTAGATGGGTATATTAGCAGATAAGTGTTATGAGCAATCGAGACTATTAAGTGCACGGATGCTCACAAGGAGACATTTTGAGGGGTGCCTGGGTGGCTCAGTCAGTTAAGCGTCCAGCTTCGGCTCAGGTCATTATCTCATGGTTTGTGACTTGGAGCCCCACGTTGGGATATGTGCTGACAGCTCAGAGCCTGGAGCCTGCGTGGGATTCTGTGCCTCCCTCTCTCTCTGCCCCTCCCCTGCTCACACTCTGTCTCTTCTCTGTCCCTAAAAAATAAATAAAGATTAAAAAAAACAAAAAACCAAGGAGACATTTTGATTTTTGATTTTGAACAAATAACGACACAGGAAATATTTGCCGTTTGAGCTAAACTATATGGACTAGAGCTTGTATTAGGAGCACCTTTCTAGTTGAGTTGAAATTGCAACTAAGTTCATTTGTGGGTTTTTTTTTTTAATTAATCAAAAAAGAACATGGTGTTATTTGGAAATCCGAATACGCGTTTTAATTTGCATCAGTAAGTACGCCATTGTGACTTGGAATTTGACCTCTTCCTGTCTCACTGCTTGTTTTAGGGGGTATTAGTTTAAAAATTTTGAACAAATAAAAATAATGGTTTTATAGGGAGTGTTAAATAATAAGCATACCAGTATTTGTTATGCTAGTTATTTGGATTTTGGAAGTTGAATCATAATTTGAATTCATGAATAAAGCAGTGTTATTTGGGATTAGAATTTTTAGATAAATGATTGTTATTTGAAAATTTGAATAAGCGCATCAGAGTTATTTGGGATTTGAATTAATAAGTACAGCAGTGCTTTTACCAGATATATTTGAATATTGGAATTTTATTTGAAATATGAGCTAATAAGTAAACCAATGTTATTTGGAATTGGAATTAATATACGTAACAATCCTTCTTACGGTCTTCTTTATGTGTTTGATTTTTAATTTGGAATTCAACTAACAAATGTACTAGTGTTATTTAGAAATGAGAATTTGCTTTGTATTCGAGTTGACTTTAAATCTGTAAGTATACCCCTGTTATTTGAATTTGAGCCAGTAAGTGCATAAGTATGTGTTACTGGATTTATTTAGATTACCGAATTTGAGTTGAACTCTGAGTTTATAATTAATCACTGTTATTTGCACTTACAACTAATAAGTGTATGAGTACTTGTTATGGGTGTCATTTCTATTTTGAAATTTCCACTGGAAATTTCAGTTAGAAGCTCCAGTCTGTTAGCTGGAATTTGAACTTTATGTTATAATTGAGTCGATAAATACACCTGCATCAGTGGTAAGGAATCATTTGAAAGTTCAAGTAAATGCATACCATTGTTAATTGGAATTTAAAGGAATACATTCGTAGAACAGTGCTGGTTATTAAATTTATTTGAATTTGAAAATCGGTACTGGAATTAGACCCAGAAAGAAAATGAAGTCCTGTGGAAGTTCAGCTCATAAGTGCGCTGGTGACGTTGTTTTCGTTTTATTTTTGTCATTTGGAGAATTTGAATTAGGATTTGAATAACTAGACCACAATCGTTGGCTAATCAATGTACTCGTACATTTTGTCAAAATTAATTAGGAAGCAACTGATATTTTGAGTTTGATCTAAGAAGTTAACTGTTATCTGAAATGTGGATATATAGATCATACAAGTGTGTGTGTGTGTGTGTGTGTGTGTGTGTGTTATTTGGAATTTGAATAAGTGGAATAATGGTTGTTTTTGGAGAAACTCATATCCTGGAATTTTAAATGAAATTTGAATGGGTAATTACACCAGTGTGATTTGGTATTGGGAAAAGTGTCCATCCTTGCTATGGGTGTTATTTGGATTTGGGGATTTATTTTTTCATTTTTTATATTTGTATTACTCAATTTGGGATTTTAAATTGAATTTGAGTTGCCAGCAGCATTAAGAAGAATTTAAACAACAAAGTGTTCCCAGGACATTTCTGGGATTTGGAATTCTAACTGAATTTTAAACTAAAAAGTAGAGTACATCCTACTAACTACACCAGTGTTATTTTAAATATTTTTCATCTTTTCGCTTTTTATTATTTATCTTTTTGGAATTTTATTTGGAACTTCATTATACTCATGTTATTGGGAATTCGAACAGATACATTTACCAATACTCCTATATTCCTGTGATTTGGATTTTGGATAGTGAATTGGAAATTGAATTCATAAGGGCACGGGTGCCATGTACAATTTGAACCAATAATTATGGCATTGCTTGGAAATCTAGATATTTGGATCTTCCAACTGGAATGTGAACCAATAAGTAGCAGGGTTAATGCAAACTGAACCATATGTGTGCCCTGATGCTTGGGGTCAGATGTATTTACACTTTGAAACAGAAAGGGCATTTGAGATATAAGTTCACCTGACCTTGTTTTCAAAGTTGCCTCACTGTTGGCGCCTGATCTAAAATGTACATCAGCGTTATTGGAAATGGGAGGGAGTAAGCACATCAAGGCTTGTTATCAGTTTTATTTGCATTTTGGAATTGGATTGAGATAGGGATTAATAAGCAAATCTGTCTCATTTGAGCCTTGTAGTTCGGAATTTAAATTGGGATGTGTATGCATGGGTTATATGAAATTTAGATGAATAATTATCCCAGTACTCATAATTCAGATGCTTAGGTACTGGAATAAAATACGATGTATTAAGTGCATGGGTACTGATGAGGGAGCGCGGGGCAAGCTGAGGGGAGCATACAAGCTAGCATCCCCCCCCCCAACACGTGGCATCTGTGTAACGTTCCTCAAACACTCCCAGCTCCCAAGAACAAAGGAAAGGGGTATAAGTCCTTGCCATGGTAATGTTGGAAACTAAAGCAAATGGAAAATTAAGTTGCCTTACTGCCTACAGCCCATTGACAAGTCCTTGAGACCAGCAGAGTGATGTCTCTCTAGGAGCTCAGCTGCCTCGAAGAAGACACTTTGCTAAGGGGCAGGAGAAAACCTTGGCTTAACATTGTCCCAACCTCCAGGATCCTGTAAATCTACTTCCTTTATCTCAACTGCCCCAGGATACATGTGAAGGGTCTCTTGACCGAGGTTTTACTAAATGGTAATGAATGGAGTTTTCCTAAGGGCAGCTAACCCCTCAAGGTCCTGGAAATCTTGTTTCCAAAATTCCTTAGAAACTTACTCCTCTCCCTGACCCCCTGCCAACCTGAGAGTATATGATAAGAAGTTACCCATCATGACCCCAAGGCAGCTCTTCCTACCCACAGGTCCTGTCCCCGTGGTTTAATAAACCTTTTTGTACCAAAGACGTCTTCAAGAATCCTTTCTTGGCTGTCGGCTCTGAACCCCCCCACCGTCATCCCCAGAACTCCACCAGCTGCCACTCGGAATTTGAACACAAGGTCACTGATTGTTATCACAATTCTTTGACTGGTATATTGGGAACAAGGTAGACTCATGATTCCAACAGCATCTTTGGAATTCCAAGGAAGAAGTGAGCCAGGCTGTTTTCCAGTTCTACTTAGATTTTAGAATTTGGTTTTAAGTGAAGAAGAACCAATATGGACACCAGTGATTGTGAGAGGAGATAAGTGCCATACTGGATATGGAAATAGAATTTGAACCTGACTGTACATCAGCATTATTTTGAACTTGAGCTAATAAGTGTAACAGCACGTGTTATCACAGATATCAGATTTTAGGATTTCATTTGAAATATGAACTAATAATTACACCAGTGTTATTTGAAATTACAACTAATAAGAGTTTCCGTGCTTGGTGCAAATGCAATTTATATTTCAGAATTTGAATTGCAACATAAATGAAGAAGGCCACAGGTGCTATCTGCAATTTAAGTGAATAAATACATTTTCTAATTGGAAATTAGAGTCAGAATATAAGTTAATATGTACAACAGTTTGATTTGGAATTGAAATCGTATGAGTACCAGTATTTATTCTCACTGTTATTTGGATTCTGAAATTTGAAGTACAAACTGGAATAATAAATAACTAGTGTTATTGGAAATATTTAATTAGCATTATAATGTGATCCAGTAAGTACCCTGGTGTTATTTAGAATTTGAGCGAATAAATGTGTTGGTGCTCGCAAATTGGGTTATTCACGTTTTGAAATGTGAATAGAAATTTGAGATTAGTATTCTGATTTTACTTGGAATTTGAACAAATTAGTCCACTAATACTGGCTTTTAGATTTTTTTGTCATATGGACTTGGATTTGGAATTGTAGTTGTATGTGCATAATGTTATTAGGAATCTGCATGAAAACTACACTTTTGCATAGTATGGGGTACTACCATACATAGTATGGGGTATCATTTCATGTGATAATTCCCGAGTGTACTGGCTGCTTACAGAATTTTTACCTACTATAATTATGCTTATTTCTTTAGAGCATCAACTGTCCCAGAGCATCCATTGAACTGTTTCTGTCAGTTGACTTCTTTAGGACTGATAGGTGTCTAAATATTGACATCATATTACAAATCAATTTCAAGTCTTGCCCAAAACACCAGGATTTTGTTAAGACTTTAAAAGTGATCCAAGATAATTATTTTTAATACCATGCAGAATCATCAACAAACAAGAATCCTGGGAGTTCAATTACTAATTAATAATAGGAAATAAGGATGTGATTGAGCAGGACATTCAAATAGAAAGATGTGAATCCCAGGGCACTTGGGTGGCTCAGTCAGTTGAGTGTCCAACTTTGGCTTAGGTCATGATCTCACAGTTGGTGAGTTCAAGCCCTGCATTGGGCTCACTGCTGTCGGCACACAGCCTGCTTTGGATCCTCTGTCCCCCCTTGCCTCTGTCCATCGTATGATCATTCCTCTCTCTCTCTCTCTCTCTCTCTCTTTCAAATGAACAAAGATTAAAAATTTTTTTTTGAATATCAAAGGATGAAGAGACACTCTCGGAAAAGAATGAACAGCCCTTTTTCCCTTTGTGTTTCTACCAAACAGACTGTTACGTTGCCATGGAAATCCAAACATACATTGACATGGGGTTCATCATTCACCCCATTTGACACGACTAACAATGAAATCCTCATGTAAGCCATGTTGAGGCAATTAACATGACTTAAATGGTGTCAAGAATAAGGAAAAACAACACTTGTGTCCACACATACTTTTATTTTTGTGGAATATTCTCAATCTTTAAACAGGGTAACAGCAGGGTAACATTTCCAAAGGGTGCATTTTGAGTGCATTTTTATTGTTACAAATGATACTAGGGTAACAAGGATCACTCGTACTAGATTCTTTTGACATTTTCTGGGTAGCATTTAGTGTCAAAGGATAGTCACTGTGAGTAGCAAGAGATAATATACGTAATGATGATTATCAAAACAGTGGCTCTCCAATTCTGTATGTTACACGAGGAACATAACTATAAAAAAAAATCCAAAGAATATCTCCTTTTGCTTCTTAAACAGGATCTATGTGAATGCAGATAGCAATTAACACTTTGATATGAATGTTAAATTAAGATGAACACAGGGGCACCTGGGTGGCTCAGTTGGTTAAGTGTCTGGCTTCAGCTCAGGTCATGATCTCACGGTCCGTGGGTTCAAGCCCCGTGTTGGGCTCTGTCCTGACTGCTCAGAGCCTGGAGCCTGCTTCGGATTCTGTGTCCCCCTCTCTCTCTGCCCCCTCCCCTGCTCACACTCTGTCTCTCTCTGTCTCTCAAAGATAAAAAAATTTAAAAAAATTAAGATGAACACATAATATCTCAAAACATGCATACTAACTTAAGATCTTGTTGTGGGAAGGATAATCAGAATGTGTGTTTTGCAAAGCATTTGTCTACACAATTCATAATATAGTGTCTCCACATACTGGCCAACTGCTGAGTCAGGGATGTGGTACCACTAAGAAAATTAAACTTGGTTCACTGTGTAAATGGACTGTTCACATTTATCTCAACTGGCCAGTTTTATCACCAAGTCCCACATTAATTTCCCATTAATCATATATTTCTGCCTTTCTCAAAGCATATTTATTATTGGGACACCTGGGTGGCTCAGTTGGTTGAGCATCTGAATCTTGATTTCGGCTCAGGTCATGATCTCATGGTCTGTGGATTCGAGCCCCACATTGGGCTCTGTGCTGACAAGCAAGGAGCCTGCTTGGGGTTCGTTCTCTCTCTGTCTCTCTCTGTCTCTCTCTCTCTCTCTCTCTCAATAAACTTAAAAAAATAGGTTCTGCAAGGACAGGAGTAGTTTTGTTTTAATGTTTTCTCTCTCTCTCTCTCTGAGAAGTCATTTATGGATAGATTCATTTATTTAACACGTTTTGAGAAAAACAACAAGGAAGACACAATTGTTCCTGTCACAAAAGGCAAATCATGCATTCGACAATCATGCTAATGACTGCTGTCACCTAAAATCTTAACAATTGAACTTTCTTATCAGCTTGAGAATCTGTAGTGCTTTGCAGAAGGAAAACCTAATAAGCCAGTGAAACGTATTGAAGAATTTCCTGTAACAATCATAATGATGTTAGAATATGAGAAATATTAAATGCACCCAAAAGGATCAATAGTCACATTTACATATAAATTATCTTCTGTCTCCTTGTCTGGCTTTATTCCTGTGGTTTATTTGATCAAACTGATTATTTTATTTACTAAATATCTAGTGGATATCTAACAGGTGTCCAATACTGAGCTGAAAAAGCTGGAAAACCAAGAGAGATAAGACATGTTACCTGCCCCACACGACACCATCATCTACTGGGGCGTAAAATCATGGAGACCCATAGTCCCCATAGATTGTTTCTTCTATCTCAGTGTGTATGGAAACTTTGTAGAAAAGCTCCAAGAACGGACTAAATACCTCTGATGAGGGCACCGGCAAATGGAAAGAGCCAAGAAAGAACGAGATTATGACAGCGGAAAGAAAGTCAATTTTCCCCTTCAGATGGCTGCAGTTGTTTGCAGAATTACATCTAGTCACTCTCTGTGAAACTCAGCCTTCAGAGATGTGACCATACTCTTCCTTTCCCGAAGCAATGGAATAAAATTACGATTGAGATAAATAGTATCCTGTACACTCTCTAAAGTTGAATTGCAGATGTGTGGTGGGCACAATTTGATGTGCGTGTGTTTACCATTTCATGTCTTGATATGAAGTAAAAACAATCTCTGGTTTTGGTAAGAAAACACTTGGAAAAGTCAATAGATGATTAAAATTAGGCTGCATGTTTTAACCACTGTGTTTTACGGAGTTGGAAAATTGAGTGAAGGAAAACACTTTGTTGGATTAAAATGGAGTAACGTGTGAAAAAATAGCCACAGTTTGCTGCTTTTCCCCATTTTGAGAGAGGGAATAAATTGATGTAAGGAAACCAGTAACTTTTACTGTGTGCTCTAGACTTCAAACCACATGACATTTTCATCTGTCTACGTGAGAGGATTCTAGGAATGATGGCATGCACGTTTCCAAACTAGATGAGAGATGGTTAACTCATCAAGATAGCAATTCATTTACTCATCCTGATCAAAGGTACCTCTGCAGGACTCCAAGATCCACGTTTCTTGCTTTAGAAATGAGAACATATGAGCAAAGTTTTAAAGAGAACAAGGTAGGGGGCTACTTTTAAGGTCTATTAATATTTGAGATCTCAACAGTTTTGCTTGAGACATTTAGAACTCTGGTAAATCAATGAGAAACTCACTCCAATCCCACACGTCCCAAATATTATAAGGTTCCCTCACTAGAATCTGTTTTATTAAAGTGAGGCTTCATATGTACCCTCTGGGATGAATGCATTGGAAACACCAAAATTCCTAGCATAAGTTTTTGAGGTAATGTCTTTACAGTTAAATTTCTCTCCCTTATTGTGGGCATCGAAATTACTACAGAGTGGGCATCAGGAAACTACAGTCTGTGGTTAAAACAATCCTACTGCTTCTTTTTTTAAGGTTTTGTTGGAACCCAGACACGTCCGTGGAACATAGCCCTTCTAACTATTTATAAATTTCCAATGGCTAGTATTGTACTTTAATGGCTGAGTCGAATACGTAAAAAAGACAGAAATATCTATTATCTAGACCTTTAAAAAAAAAAAGACTTTGCAGGGCGTGTGGGTGGCTCAGTCGGTTGAGTGTCCGACTTCAGCTCAGGTCATGATCTCACAGTCCGTGAGTTCAACCCCCACGTCGGGCTCTGTGCTGACAGCTCAGAGCCTGGAGCCTGCTTCAGATTCTGTGTCTCCCTCTCTCTCTGCCCCTCCCCTGTTCATGCTCTGTCTCTCTCTGTCCAAATAAATAAATAAACGTTGGAAAAAAAAAAAAAAAAAAAGCTCAGGTTGCCTGGGTGGCTGAGTTGGTTGAGCATCCAATATCAACTCAGGTCATGATCTCACAGTTTGTGGGTTCGAGCCCCACGTCAGGCTCTGTACAGACAGCTCAGAGACTGGAGCCTGCTTCGGATTCTGTCTCCCTCTCTCTCTCCTCCTCCCCTGCTCATGCTCTGTCTCTCTCTATCTCAAAAATAAATAAAAACATTAAAAAAATTCAAAAAGATTTGCAAACTTGTGATACAAGCTAAGAGATACAATTTACAAGACTGAAAAATCCAATACATTCATCAGTAACGCAGGCCCACTGGGGTGTCTATACCCTAAAATCTTACCATCTAAAACAGTGTTGAATTTGATCAGTTTATTTTAATAAAATCTTACCATCTAAAACAGTGTTGAATTTGATCAGTTTATTTTAACATTGACATGCGTTTTTCCAAAAATGTACATGTGTGTCATTGGGGGAATGTGCCAAAAAACCACAACCAAAATAATAAGACTTTGGCCTTATTCCCACTTTTTCATGTAAGAATAATTTTATGATAGAAACTATTTAAAGCTACATTTATTGAAAAAATTCATGCCCATCATAGATCTGTATGTGCGTTGTTAGTGAGACGCATACATGACCCAGCAGTAAGGACCCCAAGTCATTGCTATCAGGAGCCCGAATGTGGTTACCTATTATGCACCGTATGTTTGAATAGAGAGATGTCCAGCTGCGAATGATGAAGTCCCTCACCAGACACAACGGATCTGCAGGCACATTGATCTTGGATGTCCAGCCTGTAAGGCTGTGAAAAGTAAGTGTCTGTGGTTTAGAAGCCAGCCACTCTCTGCTATTCTGTTACGGGAGCCCGACCAGACTAAACCATTACTGTAAAAATCATTTGAGGATGACAACTCAAGAATTTTTAGGAAATATTTGAGCGGCATGCTTTTCTCCCAAAAAGCTGTGCACAACTATGACACTGGGTGAGTTTCCCCCAAAAAAGACTCTTGCAAAAGGTCCCACAGACAAGACAGCTCCCGTCGCTGGCAAGTCAGTGAGCCCAGATAACTATGGTTACCGATTAAAGTCATTCTGATTTCTTTCCCACATCACCTGTTCCTTTCATCCATGCCTCCCTCAAGAAGTCCCTCAAATGGATTGTTTCTTTCCTTGGTGGAGTGAGTTCAAATTCTCCAAAACTTTGTGGCATTTCATTCAGTGATTTCTTTGAGAAACGATTTCCTCTGGGATGACCGAGCCTGCTAACCTTACATGAAAGGCTGTTTGACGTGTGGAACATTCATTACACATGTGACCCTTTTCTGTGAATCAGATCGATTACTCATATTTGCTGCGTCTTTCTGCTCCTAATTCCATTTGATGACATCGTTCTGATGTGTTTCTAAGTTACATGGTCTCTCAGTTGTTCCCTGGCAGACTCAAGACTCCTGATCTTAGCAGAGGAAAAGGTATGGAGTTTGTGGTTCTATACAATAATCTACAGTGGTTCAGATGGATAGTAACTTAGGTTCCATAAATGTTACTTGTAAGGAGATTCACATGTTCAGCAGGCAGGCTACACCGCTTTTCTTCCCACTTCTCCTTGGATGGTGTGTCACAGACTTTCGGCAATTTGGATGGAGAAGATGAGGCTATGTTAACATGGGTAGAGAACACAGTGGGTTATGATTCCAAATCAGCCTTCCTGGAAACCCTGGGAAGGAGCCAAGAAGGACTTAGTTATCACCAAATGGGAAGTTTCTTGCCCTTGCAAGAAGAGTGTCCTGGAGAGAAGAGTGTCTTCTCTTTCACGTAAAACCTGAGTAAAAATGCCCACGGCCCTGAGAGCCAATCAGAGCCATAATTGTATCCCGGACAAAATGGACATTCAACCCTCGAAGTGTTGACCACCCACATTGTTTCTTACTTAAGCCTTTTCAGGGAGATGCATTTGGGTTAGGTCGCTCCACAAAGCTTTCTCAACTCCCTTTCCAAATGTGCTACTTCGCAAAGATTTGTACACCTGGGCAACCACCATATTGTTTTTTGTTTTTGTTTTTGTTTGTTCAGGGAATATTTTCGCCAAATCTGTTTTGAGCTTCTAAAGCATCCACTCAGTTTGTATTCTTTTTTTTAAATATTAAAATAAAAATTTTTTTTGTTTATTTTTGACAGAGAAAGAGCACGAGTGGAGGAGGGGAAGAGAGAGGGAGACACAGAATACGAAGCAGGCTCTGGGCTCCGAGCTGTCAGCACAGAGCCGGATGTGGGGCTCAAACCCACGAACCGTGAGAGCATGACCTGAGCTGAAGTTGGTGCTCAACCGACTAAGCCACCCCAGTGCCCCTCTTTTTTTTATTTTTAAAAATTTTTATGTTTATTTTATTTTTGAGAGCGAGTTTATTTTTATTTCAGTATAATTTGTTTTATTATGCACAGCAGTACAGCACTATCTGAACTTCTCTAATTCAATTTGCTTCTTGTTCTGCTAAAGAATACGCAGAAGTACCACGAACTGAACGAAACCTCTCTTCCTGGCACGAAAGGCAGTGAGCCTCAAGCTTCAAACCATATGATTGACGTGGGGATACAACATATTACTGCGTAATAATAAGTCTGTAAATGTTGAGGAAATGCTGACATAAAATTATCAACCCTCATTGTGTTTAAGCCAAATCCATTCTAAAATTTTTTTTTTCAACGTTTATTTATTTTTGGGACAGAGAGAGTCAGAGTATGAACGGGGGAGGGGCAGAGAGAGAGGGAGACACAGAATCAGAAACAGGCTCCAGGCTCTGAGCCATCAGCCCAGAGCCCGACGTGGGGCTCGAACTCACGGACCACGAAATCGTGACCTGGCTGAAGTCGGACGCTTAACCGACTGCGCCACCCAGGCGCCCCAAAGCCAAATCCATTCTAAAACTACAGGGAAGACTGGACGTCCAAACTCCCATGAGCTCTCAGATACAGGATATCGCAGTAGAAATGAGGTTTCTCATAGGATGCCTATGATAGAATAGATTTCTCATCTAAACCAGTAAGAAATTCTAACTTCATTTATATCTTATAATTCCCTATATAGGGAATAGTCCTGATGGTTTTTAGAACAACGCTTATGTTTTTCTGTTTTTTTTTTTTTTTTTTTTTTTAATGCTTAAGTAAATCTGTTTATTGTTTCCACCTCTGGAAGACAGGGATGGATCTTGAAAGAATCCAAGTTAGCCTGGAGATGAAGAGACACTTTCGTAATAGAGTTGAAGGTGTTTTAATTCTGCAATGTGTATCTGGAGACACGTTGCTACTTTCAAGTTTTACTTGCTATTTTTTGAGTTGTTTTCTCTGGCATGATGCGTGTTTGCTGGAACCTTTATTTCTATCATTTTTCTGGTGCAATTTTCATCAATGAAGAGCTATGCAGTGGGGCGCCTGAGTGGCTCAGTCGGTTAAGCATATGACTTCGGCTCGGTCATGACCTCATAGTTCATGGGTTCAAGCCCTGCATCAGGCTCTTTGCTGATGGCTCAGAGCCTGGAGCCTAATTCGGATTCTTTGTTTCTCTCTGCCCCTCCCGTGCTCACACTGTGTCTTTGTCTCTCAAAAATTAATAAACTAAAAAAAAAATCTAAAAAAGAGCTATGCATTATTTTCTTTTTTTTTTTTTTTTCAAAAAATTAATACACATTAACCTGGATATTGGTTTCCTTCTTAACCAAAACTGTGTTTGGCTTCTCCTACTTCAGACTAACAAATTTCCTTCTCAGCAAAAGGTAAGCTCACAATGTAACAGTAACTTACAATGAATTTCAAAAGTACATCACCAGTGTTCAATAATAAGAAGTAAGGTGTTAATCTTTTCATAATCCATCCATCTTTCTGTTGGGATGGGAGGCAAGAGGAAGTTATCATGTTTTACAATCTCGTGTGTAACTCTGTGAGCCCATCAGCCTGTGTGAAACTTTCCAATTTTAACCTAAAAAAAATGGAACATAGTAAATTTGAGAGGTTTTGTGGTGATTTTGTACGATTACCTGAGTATTTCAGTTGCTAAAGGAGCCTCCTTCATAAATTAAAATGTGTATGTTCACTATATGAAAGTTGATGAACACACACGGATCTCATAGTTTTACCTGAAACAGTAGTAAAATATATACATCGAGGAATAGTGGAAATTGTCGCCAATGTGCTCGTGTGAAAATCAGTAAGACTGCTTTCATAGTTAGTCTCTGAACTCTCCACACTTTTCTTCAGTAGGATTCAGAGAGTCACGGTGCTGCTGTCCTGGTAACCGGAAGTTATCAGTAGGCGTTACACCAGAGGCCAACCATCCCTGAAAGCATATGTTTCCTATAGGACTCTGGAATTGCAAGTCTTTTGGGGTCACCATGTGTCTCCTAGCCTAGGCGACGGGCTCCGGCGTGTTTGAGCAGGGCACCCCCTGAGCCCCAGGTAGGCCTCCCACAGGCACCTGCTGGCACCCAGGAGCCTTGGCCTTGGCCCCCTGAGGGTCAAACCACTAACTCTGCCCATGTTCTTGAACCGGCCCTCACCCCAGTATGTTGCTGGATTTTTGGTACTAAATGGATGACTTCTTAAGTTGGAGGTAGAGTGGTAATTAGTTCTTGCAGGGGACCCAGCCACGATTGCATGCAGAAACCAGCGACCCAAAGCATGGAGGTGAGGACAGTGACCAGGGCAAGAAGGCAGAAGTAACTGGGCAGACAGGAAAGCTTGGGCGGTAATCGATATGCAGGACAGGTGCTGTGACAAGGGCCCCACAGTCCTGGGCCAGTAGTGTCTGGGGACCCCAGCTCCAAAATGGAGCGAGTCGAGCTCCCCACAGGCCCTGACCCACTGCAAACAAGTCTGACACCTTCACATTGGTGGGAATGTGATCCCCAGAGCCTGAGGACACAGCAGGTGGTGGTGTGTCCTTCTGGGACAGCTGGACCGCTGTGTGTAGCCTCCCCAAGGACACAGATGAGGGCTCAGAGCGGGACCACGGATTGCTGGGTTGGGAGTCACAGCCAGCACCCCCAAAACCATGCCCTGCTACCCCCCACAGCACCTTGGATCACCTGGAAAAGGCCCTTAAGTGAGACATAGAACCTGAGCCGTGTGGACCAAGTTTTAACGTTCCAACCACTCACATTTATTTAATTTCTCCTCCTGGGCATGAGCTAGGATTGTACTTACCCATGATTTTTCTTTCTTTTCTTTTTTTTTTTTAATTTTTTATGTTTATTTATTTTTAAGAGAGAGAGAGAGAGCACAAGCGGGGGAGGGACATAGAGAGAGGGAGATACAGGTCTCAAGCAGGCTCCAGGCTCCGAGCTGTCAGCACAGAGTCCGATGCAGGGCTTGAACCCACAAACCATGAGATCATGACCTGAGCCAAAGTTGGATGCATAACCAACTGAGCCACCCAGGCACCTCCCTTTCTTTTTTGAATTAACAGACTTTATTTTTGAGGAGTAGTTTTAGATTTATAGCAAACGTGGGAATAAGGTATAAAGATTTCCCGTATGTCCCCTGCCCGCCCTCACATGCAGCCTCCCCCATTTCCAACACCCTCCCCACCACCAGATGGTACATTTATTACACTTATTATACTGACACACCGTCATCACCCAGAGTTCATAGCTAACATCAGGGCTCACTCTTGACGTTGTACATTGTTTGGATTTGGGCAGATGTATAATGGCATGTATCTACCATTATACCATCATGCAGAATAGTTGAGCCGCCCTAAAAATCCTGTGTTCCACCTGTTCATGCCTCCCCCTCCCCCACCCATGGCAACCACTGATCTTTTTACTGTCTCCCTGCTTTTTCCAGAATATCGTAGAGATGGAATCACACAGGACATGTTCTTTTCACATTGGCTTCTTCCACCCAGTATGCATATGTCGGTTTCCTCCATGTGTTTTCAGGGCTCGAGAGCCCGTTTCTTTTTAGTGCCGAATAATATTCTGTTGCCAGCATGGGCCACAGTTTATTTATCCATCCACCTGATGGAAGACATCATAGTCCTTTCCAACTCTTGGCAATGATAACAAAGCTGCTATAAACGTCCATGTATGGGTTTTTGTGTGGACACAAGTTTACAATTCCCTTGTGCCAACTGCTGGGTTTCATGGGAAGGGTATGTATCGTTTTGTAAGAAATGGAAATGGTGTCTTCGACAGTGGCCGCACCCTGTCGCATTCCCACCAGCAACGAAGGAAGAATGTGAAATGGGAGCTATGGGTTGAGTCGGCTGCACCTTGTGGTCAGGGGAAGTATCCAAAACGAGTGTGGAAAAGCCTGGGTGCTGAAGAGGGCCATCTTCTCCTGGCGAGCCCACGTCAGAATCTAAGTTGTTACATCAGAGACCAACAATGTTCCAACAATGAGTTGAAGCCACCAAGTCTCAGACCTTCTGCGTTACAGCTAAGCATAGCCTATGGAAACACCAACAATGACAGCAAGCATTGAGGGTGGATGGCAGGTGGTTTAATCTACAAGTTCATATTGCAAACTTATTTTCTTCATGGAGAGCTTTTATTAAAGTGATCTCTCAAATATGTGGTTAAGTTCATCTCCGTTCATACACATCTTGACTGGCCATTGAATTGTCATCTTGGAGTAAATAAATGGTTTAAATGCCTACTTTTCTTTTATCGGTGATTTCTTTTTAGAACAAGAGCCATGGATGAATAAAATAGACATTTACATAATTACCACTTGCTAAGGTGAACATTATATACGAAACTCAATATCCCTTAACACTAAATAGCAAAAATGCTGCTAAATAGAAGTCATTTTCTTTTACCTTGAGTATAATTGTTGCCAACTTGATAACTGAATGGGTCACCTCTTTTGGGGACAGACAGCCATGTGCACGATCTAGAAGTGACCATTAAAACACCGGAGTTACTATCTTTGCAAATATAATGTGGGCATCCTATATTTACACACTACTCCAACTATTTAATGAGTGTCTAATACACTCCATTTTGAACATTTGCACGCTTACTTTTCTAATGATTAAATATATTTTTTGAGAGATGATGTTCCTTTATTATCTTGCGTGGGTGTCCTTTAAGAAACTAAGGCTATATATTTCCAACTAGAACAAAATAAGTTTGGGATAACTTTATCAAACGATGTAATTTCTGAAATAGGCATGCTGACCTCCACTTGTTTTAAATTAGTGTTACCCTTTCTTCTTACCTGTTCGTATATTTCTGTTTTCATTTTAATCACTGCTTGATCTAACTTTGTATATATGTTACACTTAAATTGTAGTGTACTTGTCTTTCCTACTGATTACCTCCATAAAGCCCTCGGGGGAAATGGGTTTCAATCTGGTAGTTTTTAGCATGATTCTGTTATTGCTCAATGCTAATTAAATGGAACAGGCATCAGATAATTTTTCTGTAAGGTGTTATTTCTTTGGTCATGGCATTTTTTTTTTTTTTGGTGTCTAAGCTGGAGATAACTGTGATTGAAATGTGTTTCTTTACAAAAATGTGTACTTTCAGCTTTCTCGATAACTTTGTGTGTATATGTATGTTTGTATACGTACTTATACATAAAACATAAAATTCTGATATATAGGAGTATGTGTCCCAATCTGCATCAACATCTGTAATTTTATCTATATAACAATAGATGGCCAGGGTCATGGGATAGGCTTATTTCCAACTTTTGTTAAGGGTGATAAAATATTTTGTATAATGGTTATTCTGATTGGAATGTAAAATGTAAGCATCATAGGGGGACCGTTATTCCAAGTTCTTATTATAGCCAGCCCTTGAGATTGTCAGTCTTTTAAAAAAAAAAAAAGTTTATTTTTGAGAAAGATAGAGCACAAGTGGAGGAGGGGCAGAGAGAGAAGGAGACACAGAATCTGAAGCAGGCTCCAGGCTCCGAGCTGTCAGCAGAGCCAGATGTGGGGCTCACATTCATGGACCGTGAGGTCATGACCTGAGCCAAAGTTGGATGCTTAAACAACTGAGCCACGCAGGCGCCCCTAGGTCGTCAGTCCTTTTAATTTCAGGCACTCTGGTATTGGTCTGAGTATGGCTTTCCTGTACAACACACAGGTGACTAAAATTGGCATTTTGACTCCTATTTAGTGAAGTGCCTACTTTATATTTTTGTCTTCAGTTGCATTTTTATAATTGATATAAAATAGTACATTTTCCTAAATGCTGGATATGAGCCCTTTGCGGACACTATTCAACATTAGATATTATTGCAAATATAATCTATTTTTCAGTATTTTTTTAGTGTTCTCATTATTTAACAGTGTGGATTGAAAACCAAGCATTTCACATGTTAAAAGTAATAGTCCCAGGTGTCACTGTTTTCTGTAAAAGCACTTTTAAAGTTGTGGCCAAAAAAAAAAAAAAATGCATGAAATCTACCTGATTCCCAAAATGTTAGGTATAAAGTGCAGTATTTTTAACTGTAAACAATGTTGTACGGCAGACCTCTAGAACGCATTCATCTTGCACAACAGGACCTCTACACCTGTTTGAAAATCAACTCCCCAAAGCCTTTCTGTGTGTGTTCCTTTGATAAATCTTTGTCTAATCCTTGTGGGAGGAAACCCCACTCAGTAATACCTTCTACAATAATACGGTGTTACCTTTCCTGTGTACATCCAAAAAGCAGTTTCTTCCCCTCTGTGGTTTGAGGGAGAGCTTTTGTTTATTTGTTTGTTCCTTTGTGGTTTTCTGTAGGGGCACACCATTTTCTTCTGATTTACTAAATCAGCTTGTGTTCTTTGATCTGTCTCCAATCTTTTTCCTTTGATGTGTCTCCAATCTTTGTCATACATTAGTTTTCCACATATGTTTTTCCTTGCATTTTTTTTTCTGCCTCTGAGTCTAAAATTCACTATCTTACTGAGAAATTCATGTCTTACGATTTTCCTCTGAATATAACATTGTTTCCCCCAGATGGCATCTTTACAACTTGTCTTTTTGTTAACTTGTTTTTTATTATGGGTTTTGTGTATCTTTATCTTTCCCAGGGTTCACGTGGCTTCTCAAGATGTGCATTTGATTTCACTTAACAGTGTTGACAAATTCTGAGATTATCTTTTCCAGTTGGATTGTCCCCCTCCCCATTTCCATATATATATGGAATATATATATATAATCTATAATATATATATATACAGTCTATATATATAATTTATATATATATTAATTCCATAGATATATTCCATATATATATTCCATATATGTATTCCACATATATATATATATTCCACATATATATTCCACATATACATATATATTCCATATATATATTCCATATATACATATATATTTTTTTTCTTTTTCCGCCCTATTATGCTTTCACGTGTTTTGTTTCTGGATGCTTCTTTCCAGTAATAATTCTGTCTTCTACCATAACTAATCATGTATCAATGCTTTAGTTTTGTTTTCAGTTCTAGAATTTATACCTAATATGTTATGCTCTCCATTGCTGTTGACATTCCTTACCATTTAAGTTTTTGAATATATTAATCATAGACATTGACAACTCTCATCTGACAAGTGTGATAGCTGGATTTTTTTTTTTTTTGGCAATTTTGTTTCTTCTCCATTTATCTAGGCTTTCAGCCATTTGATATTGTTTCCTCTTACTTTTAGTACTTACCTAAGTACCTTTAGTACTTAAAATTTTTAAAAAATGTTTATGTAGTTTTGAGAGAGAGAGACAGAGTGTGAGCAGGGTAGGGACAGAGAGACAGGGAGACACAGAATCTGAAGCAGGCTCCAGGCTCTGAGCTGTCAGTACAGAGCCCGACACAAAACTCAAACTCATGAACTGTGAGATCGTGACCTGACACAAAACTCAAACTCATGAACTGTGAGATCGTGACCTGAGCCGAAGTCGGACGCTTAACTGACCGAGCCACCCAGGCACCCCTTACCTCTGCTACTTTTTGATAAAAAGCTGGCAATGGTAAAAATTTTGAGAAATAAAATGGAGAAATAAAATAACGGATGGTGGTAGCATCCTTCAAAGAGGGTTTATTTTTTTCTTGACCTAATTGCATCATATAGACAGATTTAAAGCTGGTTTTCATCCATTGCCAAGACTCACTTGTCTACGTATTCTGGTTCACCCCTACTCCTGTGATCTAGCCCATCAGGGCTCCGAAATGCAGCTTGGGATTTTTACCAGACCCCTGCTTCAAGGCAGGCTCTTATGTTGTTTTTGTCTTCCAGCAAAAGGGTAGATGTCAGTGGCTTTGCTCGGGTCTTCAGACTCTCAAGGAGAGCTCATTTTAACTGCCACTGGCGAATCATTAATGCTTTGAGGGTTGAATTTGTGCCAGATCATGAGCTAACCTCTATTGGTCACTCTAAGCCTCACCATCTTACTACTTGTCAGATATTTCAAATGGGAGTCTTTTAGAATTTCTCCCTTCTTCTGTGGTTGCTCAACAGAAAAGCTCCTTATATATAACTCAAGGCTTAATGCAAAGTAACAATACCAACAATGCTCAGAAAGAATAATTTTTAAAAATCCCTATGCTCCTGGACATGTGGGCTGAACTCCCTGTGTGGAAGTGAGGTCTCGACTTCTACCTGTTAACAACTGTATATATTGTCCATTCCTCCCATGACTTTTTTGCTTCAGTTCAGTCTTACAGCTTTGGCTTAGAGTTCTCTGGATGTCTAACAATGACAGATTTTCCTTCCATGATATTGAATTGATGACAGATCTATTTTTTTCAGTCTTTCTGTTTGAAAGGAGAGCAAATACTCTCTGATCATTTCAGTTCACCATATTGATCAGAAGTTATCAATATGATTATATTCAATTTGTTGGACTCAAGTGTATCTTGAATTCATTTTAATTTGAACATGAATAAATGTAAGTACTTTGAGCTTACTTCTCCAATGGAAACCTCAGTAATTAAATTACACATTTTTCATCCCAGAGCTAATTAGATTCAATCAAGAAAAGGAGATTTTGCACCAATGTTCTGAGCCATAAACATCCCCATGGATTTCTGATACCTTTTTATTTCTTTATTACACACACACACACACTAATGCATTTATAGCTTTGCAAAATGGACAGAAAAATCGTGTTTACAACTGGGTGAATCTATTTAGGAAGAAAACTGGTCACAGACAAGCAAATAGTAACACTAGTAAGAATCTAGTAAGAAAAAAATATTTGAGGAATAGCTGATTATTAAAGTAACTAAAAGTGTATAAAAACATAGGAAAGTCTGGGGTAGGGGGAGTCAACAGACTTTCCTATGTTTTTATACATTTTTAGTTACTTTAATAATCAGCTATTCCTCAAATATTTCATGCCCATGTTACATAATATAATCATGGTAGGCAGCCGGAAGAGGTGCATAGATCTCTGCCTCCCACATCTTAATGACTTAGAATTTGCTCAGTATATTACTTAGAATAGTTTTGTGAATGACTTCACTTTCTTTTTAAAAGCTTGCAAAAGACAAAAGATAGTTTAATGGGTGGCATGATGCTATATAATATGGGCATAATGGTCATGCTTGTTACTGTTTAATCACCCTTCAGTTTTTGATTTTTGGTTTCATGCCACAAATTTCTACAACTTGAGGGGCACCTGGGGGCTCAGTCAGTTAAGTGTACAACTTTGGCTCAGGTCGTGATCTCATGGGTCATGGGTTCAAGCCCCACATCGCGCTCTGTGCTGACAGCTTAGAGCCTGGAACCTGCTTTGGATTCTGTGTCTTTCTCTCTGTCCTCCTCCCCAGCTCATGGTCTGTCTCTCTCTCTCTCTCAAAAAGGGTTAGTCTCCAAAATGTATAAAGGACTTATCAAACTCAACACCCAAAAAACAAATAATCCAGTGAAGAAATGGGCAAAAGACATGAATAGACACTTTTCCAAAGAAGACATCCAGATGGCAAACAGGCACATGAAAAAATGCTCAACACTGCTCATCATCATCAGGGAAATAAAATCAAAACCACAATGAGATACCACCTCACATCTGTCAGAATGGCTAACAACAACTCAGGCAACAACAGATGTTGGCGAGGATGCGGAGAAAGAGGATCTCTTTTGCATTGTTGGTGGGAATGCCAGCTGGTGCAGCCACTCTGGAAAACAGTATGGAGGTTCCTCAAAAAACTAAAAATAGAACTACCCTACAACCCAGCAATTGCACTACTAGGCATTTATCCATGGGATACAGGTGTGCTGTTTCGAAGGGGCACATGCACCCCAATGTTTATAGCAGCACTAGCAACAATAGCCAAAGTATGGAAAGAGCCCGAATGTCCATCGATGAATGAGTGGATAAAGAAGATGTTGTATATATATGTACAATGGAGTATTACTCGGTAATCAAAAAGAATGAAATCTTGCCATTTGCAACTACGTGGATGGAACTGGAGGGTATTATGCTAAGTGAAATTAGTCAGCCAAAGACGAAAATCATGACTTCACTCATATGAGGACTTTAGAGACAAAACAGATGAACATAAGGGAAGGGAAACAAAAATAATATAAAAATGGGGACAAAACATAAGAGACTATTAAATATGGAGAACAAACAGAGTATTACGGCGGGGGGGGGGTTTGGGGGGGATGGGCTAAATTGGGAAGGGGCATTAAGGAATCTACTTCTGAAATCATTGTTGCACCATATGCTAATTAACTTGGATGTAAATTAAAAAAATAAAAATAAAAACATTTTATAAAATTAAGAAAAAATTTTCTACAACTTGAAATGTTGAATATTTGTATGTTCCCCCTAGGTGAGAACTTGAAACCACAGTTTAGTTTTTAAGCAGCAAGTAAGATTTCATCACAAGGGGGAAAAAAAGCATTGTTTTCCTTTTATCTGTATGTGATGATGGATGCTAACTTAATTGTGATAATCATCTCACGACAAATGTAAGTCAAGTCCCTATGCTCTATACCGTGAACTTATGTACCACTCTATGTTGATCATATCAATAAAACTGAAAGAAAAATTTCCCCAACACGGATCTCTTACCTTATCTTGGTACATTCTGTAGCTTTATTATTATCATACAGATAACATAACTAAACATTTCCCAGTGCTTCCCTAAACTGGGAGTACCTATGCTGCATCTAATATTTCCTTTCTGTTTCATTTTAAGCTTTTGGCATAAAATACCCAGAAGTAGAACTGTTGGATTGTAGGCAGTTCTGTTTTTAATTTTTTGAGGAAGGTCCAGTATACCCTGGAGGATGGAGGTATGGACAGTGTAAAAGGGGAAGATCCAAAACAATTAATAAATCATGAGAAGGTGAAAAAGAACATAAATGTGGACCAAACGTTTGAATCTCTGAGCAAAAAAGGGAAGGAAGGGAAGATCTTTGAAGTTCAGCTGACCCTCATCATTGACCTAAAAGACGCCAAGGAGCCCAAGACATTGGGTTCAGGAAATAAAACGGAGGTATTAGCTTTCAAGTCTCTACAGTTGAGACAAGGTAACAAAAGCCATTTCCACGCATCCCTCCTTTGGTAAACTTTAAAGTCACTGAGCACAAAACAGTTGCAACTTGCTGGGAATCTTTCAAGTTCAAATAGCTTTATTTGCAGAGATGAGAACCCCTCTAGGCCATGAAGCTAGGCAAACGCATCCTCAAGTGCTCCTGAAAATGGAAAAATACATACAAAACCCACATTGTTTAATTGTGAGTGTGTGTGTGTGTGTGTGTGTGTGTGTGGTTCCCTCCCCCTCCAGTAAAAAAACTCTTCCTTACGACGCCTTTGTGTCCACAAATGAAACAAAATTAATGCATGTGCACTTGATAAACTTACCAGGGCTTGTAGCTGCAAAATATTTCCTTTGTTTTTTCCCCCACAATCTTGAAACTTATTGTATCTGCTGAAATAAAGAAACCACAGCTAATTAAAAAAGCAACTGCCAAAGGCTCCTTGAGCAATCAGTATTGACTACTGAGGGATCCAGTTAGGATTCAAGTTTGTTCTGATCCCCTTTGCACACAACCTGAATACAGCAGTTTCAGAACGAAACCAATGGTAAGTCTGTTATTACAATTCACTTCCCCTGGGACTTGCGAATCACTGGAACCAGCTGCTCATTGACTTGTTATCTTCATGAATGGAAACTGGGAGAGTCTATACTTGGAGAGATCCTGGAAGTCTTTCCAGTGTGTGGAGCACACACACGCGGACTAGTGTTTAGAATTACTGTGTTAAAAGAAGAAAATGGGGTGCCTGAGGGGCTCAGTTGGTTAAGCGTCCGACTTTGGCTGAGGTCATGAACTCAGTCTTCTGGGTTCAAGCCCCACATCAGGTTCTGTGCCGACCATGTGAAGCCTGCTTGGGATCCTCTGTATCCCTCTCTCTGCCCTCGCTTGGTTGTGTGCGCTCTCTCTCAAAATAAAAAAAAAAAAAAAAAAAAAAGGGAAATAGAGGGAATCGTGAACTTTAAGGTGGTTATGGAAGATTGAAAAGCAAATTTTTGGCAGATTTCCACATGTATAAATGCAAGAGTGTCCAATACTGTTCATTCAAACTCTGAAAAAATCATGAGTTGATACTGAGAAGAAATAATGAGAAGGATTAAGTAAAACAATGTATTCAACTCAATCACACATTTCTCAGATCTCTCCACACTCCAGCAATGTTACAATTTTTTATTCTATATGTGTCATTTTGTCAGTTACCCCTGCACTTCTATATATTGATTTTCCTATATTTTTCACTTAGCAGCTTTTATAATATAAATGTGCTGACATGTCGGTGATTAATGTGTAGATATCATTTCTCTATAGGTTATTTAAGATACAATATGTAATCTACCATAGAGGTGATCTATGTAATATAGAGATTATTATATGTATATATAGCATCAAATATGATTTTCTCAGTGTATACAGCACATTATTTTATCTGAACACTTATAATTTCTACTTGCTGTTTCTTCTTTTTTTTCTTAACCTTTCATTACCTTCTCAAATATAATGAATTAGCTTCATCCAGATTCCCAGCCAAATTGATATAAAGTAGGACCTTCAAAGGTAGGGCCTTAGGTATTTTGGCATACTACATCTATAAATTACTAGGTGCTCAAAAAAGGACTGTACAATATTCTCACATTTGTCTGCCAAATGTCTCATTTGACTTCACGTTCATGCAACAGATGTTAATTGAACACCTTCTAAGAGTGTTAAATTAATGCAGAATACTGCAGTGAGCAGTAAGAAAAATCCTTTCCAAAGTTAACTTAAAAATATTTTTTTTTAACATTCGTTTTTGAGAGACAGAAACAGAGCGTGAGTGGGGGAGGGGCAGAGAGAGAGGGAGGCACAGAATCTGAAGCAGGTTCCAGGCTCTGAGCTGTCAGCACAGAGGCCGACACGGGGCTCGAACTCACAAACCTGAGCTGAAGTCGGACGCTTAACCAACTGAGCCTCCCAGGCGCCCCCACATTAACTTCTTAGATGGGAGTGGGGAACATTAGATGAGTGGGGAACATTATTTCTATTTGAGAAGGTCCATTCTCGCCAAGTATTGGCTATTTTCCCTTTCGTATTGAAATTACTCTTCTGTATACTGGACCTGTTCACTTGGCTCAGAGACTTGCATCTCACGATCAACATACACACATTTTCAGCAATCAGCTGCCCCCAAAACTAGCTTCTGTTCCTTCACTCCTTTCTTCTCCACCCAATGGAAAGCCACTGGGATCATTGGTGAGTCTTGTTTTGACAAATATGTTTTGTTCAGTAACGAGACAAATCGACCAAGTCTTGCTCATTTGTGTCTCCATAGTCCCACCTTCTCTGTCCTTATCCTTGAACATACACTTAAACTGCAACACATCTTGCCTAGAGGACAAATTATAGCCAGCTAATGCGTGTCTCTACCTCGGCAAGACAATTTGTTCAAATCCGAGATAGCCTGCTACACACAGGCTCATACGCTTGTTGAAAATGGACCACGGTGCTCTGTTTATGAAGGAACACGTATGTCGCTGCTGACATGGAAATGCTTTCTCATCAGCACATTGCTCCTCTCCCTGCACTACAGATCCACCTGAAAAAAATTAATGCCTCCTGATGTCTGCCCATTACCACCTGGCATACCTGTGAATTTGAAACAGATGTTGTCAGTGGCTGGAAAGTTCTTCCTGCATTTTCCTGTTGAAGGGAGTCATGCCCATCATTTAGAATCAGGCCATTTTTCATCCCCTCTTCTGCTAAACATTCCCACGTACATATGCCCAAGCAAGTCCTACCTTCCTTCTCTTCTGTTCCTATGACAACGTATCTATTTCTCCTTTTTGTACTAATTATCACATGTTAACTGCTTATGTACTTGCTCTTTTTAAAAATTTTTTTAGTTTATTTATTTTTGAGACAGACAGAGACGTTGCCAGCAGAGGAGGGGCAAAGGGAGAGGGATAGAGAGAATCCCAAGCAGGCGTTTTGCTGCCAGTGAAGAGCCAGGCACGGTCTCGAACGCAGGAAACTGTGAGATCACGACCTGAGCCGAAACCAAGGGTCGGGCGCTCAACCAACTGAACCACCCACGTGCCCATTATTCTGTCTCTTAACTGCACCACACCTGTTCCTCGAGGTCCTGGGTTGCTCACTTGCACCTGGAGATACTTGGTCTGCAATACCATGTCTAGTCCAAGATACAGAATAACTGAGTCAGCAGATGGACGACATCCGTGAGCACCATACACACCCCGGCATTTCCATCTTCCCTGACCTCCCGCTTCATCATTGTCCTCAATTTAACTTAGAGCAATCAAAGACTTTGGAAAATATTTCGATTATTTGCATGTGGGGTATTTAACAACAAAACACACGGGCAAGAATTGACATCATAGTTAATAATACACGCGTGAATTCTGAGCAGCCCTGTTTAGAAACAACCAGCGCTTTGGGTGCCCCGTTGTACATTGAATTCTATGGCGAACCCAGCTCATCCCCTTGACAAACACGCTTTGCTGTTTTCCCCAGATTAGTGTCCTGATACCTGACAATCCTCATGGGCTCTTTTGCTCGCACGTATACAGCCTTTCTTCTTGTGTTAGAAAAAGCAGGGGGAAAATACTGCGCTGCGCCTTTAAGGCAGGTGTTTAAAAAGGTTAGTTTCCTGCGAGGCTGACCAGGAGCATCCCTCAGGGCTCAGGTTGGGTGGAGACCCGAGCTGGACCACTTTCCCGGGAGGAGCCGGGTCTCACGAGAGCTCACGGCGGCCTCACGGGATCTGAGGGGTCTCGCAGAATCTCGCGTGACCTCGGGAAGACGGAATCCGGCAGGGATTTCTGGGAGGGAGCTGAAGGGCCTGGCGTCCCGCGTGCTTCTCAGTCTGTCCCGGGGCTGTTTTTGAGGGAGGAGCCTGGCTCATCGCGGTCTAGGACATGAATCCGCATCCTGGCGGGATGCCCCAGCCCCGCTGAGAGACAAAGGCCGGGCCAGGCGTCCAGGCCGGGGACAGGGCGAGCCCACGGGCGGTGCGGGGCAAAGCTCCGTGGAGCAAGAGGTGAGAACTCTGAGGCTGTGAATATGGGCCTTCCAGGAACCCTGGGGCCGGGCCGTGTCCTCCTGGGCAAGGTCCAGAGTCACCGCCAGTGAGCCCGCATAGACCGGGAGCCCTGGGGCCAGTCCCTGCCCCCGTGTGCAACGTCCAGAGTCTCCGCCAGTGACCCTGCATAGACTAGGAGCCCTGGGGCCGGGCTGTATCCTCCTGTGCAACGTCCAGAGTCACCGCCAGTGAGCCTGCGTAGACCGCGAGCCCTGGGGCCGAGCCTGTCCTCTTGTGCAACGTCCAGAGTCACCACCAGTGAGCCTGTATAGACCGGGAGTCCTGGGGCCGGGCCGTGTCCTCCTGTGCAACGTCCAGAGTCACCACCAGTGAGCCTGTATAGACCGCGAGCCCTGGGGCCGAGCCCTGTCCTCCTGTGCAACGTCCAGAGTCACCACCAGTGAGCCTGTATAGACCGGGAGTCCTGGGGCCGGGCCGTGTCCTCCTGTGCAACGTCCAGAGTCACTGCCAGTGAGCCTGCATAGACCGCGAGCCCTGGGGCCGAGCCCTGTCCTCCTGTGCAACGTCCAGAGTCACCGCCAGGAACCTGCATAGACCGGGGGCCCTGGGGCCGGGCTGTATCCTCCTGTGCAACGTCCAGAGTCACCGCCAGTGAGCCTGTATAGACCGGGAGTCCTGGGGCCGGGCCGTGTCCTCCTGTGCAACGTCCAGAGTCACCGCCAGTGAGCCTGTATAGACCGGGAGTCCTGGGGCCGGGCCGTGTCCTCCTGTGCAACGTCCAGAGTCACCACCAGTGAGCCTGTATAGACCGGGAGTCCTGGGGCCAGGCCGTGTCCTCCTGTGCAACGTCCAGAGTCACCGCCAGGAACCTGCATAGAGCGGGGGCCCTGGGGCCGGGCTGTATCCTCCTGTGCAACGTCCAGAGTCACTGCCAGTGAGCCCGCATAGACCGGGAGCCCTGGGGCCGGGCCCTGTCCTCCTGTGCAACGTCCAGAGTCACCGCCAGTGAGCCTGTATAGACCGGGAGTCCTGGGGCCGGGCTGTATCCTCCTGTGCAACGTCCAGAGTCACCACCAGTGAGCCTGTATAGACCGGGAGTCCTGGGGCCGAGCCCTGTCCTCCTGTGCAACGTCCAGAGTCACCACCAGGAACCTGCATAGACCGGGGGCCCTGGGGCCGGGCCCTGTCCCCCTGTGCAAGGTGCAGAGTCACCGATAGTGAGCCTGCAGCCACTAGGTGTCTGAAATGTGTCCCAGCACACCTTTGCACCTGCCTCCTGAGCCTTTCAGCAGCGGGAAATCCTCCCACAGGCCGGTAATTACCTCTCCAGTCCTCAGGGCTCCTAGGGATGGTTCCTGGCATGCCTCTGATATTGTGCTCGGGGTCTTGTACCTGGTAGGGGCTCCATCAGTGGTTGTCTCCCTAAACATTTCCCTCAGAGTCAGTTCCTGGTGATACTTTGCTTTATGAATTCTAGGCACAATGTGGCATGCCCCCCTTCCCCCTCACAGCTCACTGGGGGTGGGGAAGGAACTCCGAGCGATGCCTTTGGAATATTAATGTGTGGTGTTCCTTCGGATACACTGTATCATACGATATCAATTACTCATCTTCGGTCTCATCCTAGAAGTAAAACAGGGGTGAGTTAAAAAAAAAAAAAAAAAGATCCAAAAATGAGTTCGGGTGCAAGCCTAGAATTTCATGGCTGGTCAAGTTTCAGTTTGAGTTGGGTCGGGAGCTTTATGCTGTTATTATCCTTAAGGTCATTTTCATCACAGAGCAGTAAAGTTTGATTTGGTCGTGTTTCACAGTAAAACCATTGATCTTACAAATGGGAAGATGTTCCTGCGAAGGCCAGAAGAAAACATGATTTCTGCTTGCAGCAAGGATGGCCGGCAGGAGAGGCACTAAATGTGATAGTAAAATACTTGATGTGGAGAATAATTCATTAAACTTTGCTATTCCCAAATAGAAGGGGAAGGGAACATTTTAATTTCATGCTATTATGTGCAGTAACAGACGAGCTTTACGATTTGACTTGAAATGTGCTTCTTTATTCTTATCTACTGAGTTAAGGAAACATGAATGGAAAATAATTCACATTCCAAAAGGGCTATAAATTTCCCTTTAAGGCTGGAACATTTAAGTGTTTAAAAGACTTGAAAGTTAGCTGTGGGAGCAAACTCACATTCACCTTACTTACAGCCATTTATGAAACCCGTAAGAATAAAAACCAGAAAAGAAGAAAGCTTCATCTCCAGTGGAATCCCGGATGGACCTTAAGTTCCAGTGTCAGGGCGTGAAACAGACTTAAGCATTAAGATTTGGAGAAAGTCAAAGTAGGGGTGACCTATGTCTCCCACTTTCTAGGGGTCTGAGAAATGATCACTGCCTAAGCTCGTCGAGAAAATCCTGACCATGTGGTAGGTACTTGTCCTGAAAGGCCAAAGATTCTGTCTTGTGGGTGGAACAGAATATGAGTGGAGGGATAGCCAGAAAACATGCAATTCAGTCATTCCTGTGTTTCTCTTACTCCTTTACCCTACATGCATTAATTCCTTTTTATTTTTAAATGTTTTTTATTATTTAAAATTTTCGTGTTAATTTTTGAGACACACAGAGAGAGCACAAGTGAGGGAGAGGAAGAGAGAGAAGGAGACACAGAACCCGAAGCAGGCTCCAGGCTCTGAGCTGTCAGCACAGCGCCTGACACAGGACTCGAACTCATGGACCGTTGATCATGACCTCAGCTGAAGCTGGACGCTCAACCGACTGAGCCACCCAGGCGCCCCCTTATTTATTTATTTTGAGAGAGAGTGAGAGCGAGCAGGAGAGGGGCAGAGAGAGAGAGGGGACAGGATTCGAAGCAGGCTTTGCTTGTGGGTCTTAAAATCACAAACTGTGAGATCATGACCTGAGGCGAAGTCGGTCGGTCGCTCAACCCACTGATCCATCCAGGCGCCCCTGTTTCCCCCCCCCCCCCCCCCCCCCCCGAACACTCATTTACCATGGGTTAGGCTTTGAAGGATCCAGCCAGCGGGCCGTCAGATGGACATAGTGAACAAAACATGTCAAACCCGAAGCTTGTTTTTCCCAGGCTTCTCCATCCCTCGACGTGGCCCCATTATTGGCCAGCTTACCTAGATCAGAACAAGACTCTATGTATCCACTGCTTCCCTCCTTGCTGTTGGCTCGACCATGCAGAATCACCCTGAACCACACCGCTTCCCACGAGGCCCACAGCTTTCGTCTTGCCCACGTAGCAGTAGGTTCTCTGACACTTTGCAAAACACCTCCTGGGGCGCCTCTGTGGTTCTGACTCTTGATTCCAGCTCAGGTCGTGATCTCACACTTCAGCAGTTCAACTCCCGCATCAGGCTCTGCATTGATGCACCCTTCTTGGGACTCTGTCTCTCTCCCTCTCTCTCCAAATAAGTAAACTTAAAAAGAAAAACAAAAAGCAAAAATCAAAACAACTCCTAAAGACCCCGTTTATTGTCACTAATGGCATCTCTTCCATCACTTCTCCGTCTTCTAACAAGCCCTGAATTCCTCACCTACCCCATTAACCAGTTACACTGACCCGGTGTGTGTTCAATGTTTACCTCATTCACGTGTGTTTTTATTGCCCATGCAGGTGGTAAATTGGCCAGATTGACCCTGCACATGTGGCCCTGAAACTCTGCTAGGTGGCCAGGGCTGAAGTCATCAAGGGACAGTCATTGGAGAGTTGTGACATCTGAACGCTTGCAGCCGTGACCGCACGTCACCTGAGGTAGGTTTACCAAAGGCACACTGTGTGCAGACGGCACCTACATACTGTTTCACGGACACTCACACACGGACTCGGGAAGCGAGTCAGTGCTTTTGTGCGGCCTTTGGAGCCCAGTGCGGGTTTTCCAGTTGTTAACGTCAGAGCCTGTTTGTAGGCTAATGACTGTGATTTGAGCGAGTGGTAAAAATTGAAAATGCAGGGCAAAGAGAGATGGGCCGGCAAAGAGAGGACAGGAGTGTGTACGTAGATGGACGCTGGCTGCCGTCCGGGCCACCAGCCGACCTATGTAAGTATCCACCTTTCTTTACTCAAATTCGTGCGCCTTGAATGTCTGGCCACCTTGTTGTTCATTTTCACGTCAAGGGACTGAGCGCCTCGGCTTCGGGTTGTGAGTCTGATTGTCGGGCACACGGATTCCTGGATGTGATCTCTGTTGGCGTCTAGGACTGGTCGTAGGCGTCGGAGGGAAACGCCTTCGGTTGGTTTGCTGTGTCGTTTTGGCTCCCGAGGATTACGTGGCTGATGAACATCATAGAGAATGCGCAGTTTTGTTTGTGTGCACTTGGCATTTCTCTTTGCCTTGAGGATTTGGGCGTTTCCTGGCGTTTGGGACTCGAAGTTGTGACTCCTTTGTCTTGGTGACCACGTGGCCCTGCGTGTTTGTGTCTGCGACTCGGGTGTGAGTTCCTCTCATGCGGACTCATAGATCCGGTTCCCTCCTTAAGTCTTCCTTTCCATGGGTCCTCATTCTGGCCTCAGCGATTAACATCTGCAAGACGGTATTCCTCTACCAAGGATGGTCTTTTTAAAATTTTTCTTTTCATGTCCACTTATTGTTGAGAGAGCACTCAAAGGCACCAGCAAGGGGCAGAGAGAGTGGGAGACACAGAATGGGAAGCAGGCTCCAGGCTCTGAGCTATCAGCACAGAGACCGACACGGGGCTCGAACTCATGGATCGTGAGATCATGACCTGAGCCGAAGTCTGACATTCAGCCGACTGAGCCATCCAGGCGCCCAAGGATGGTCTCCATATGCAGTCAGCTCCAGAAGGCGCTTTCCATTCTAATAAACTAGCACGCCTATGGGGAGCCCTACACGCAAGGAAATCCAGATCTCTGACATTCAGTGAATGATCTCTGAGAAGTGTAGTGAGTCATCTGAACGATTGACTTCTTAGAAACCAAGGTCATGCCGTAGACCTGGAAATAAGGCCCTGGAAATGAAAGATGAGAAACCAGTGTCTTTAGAAGTTACATAAATAATTCTTAGAATACGGGGTCTGACAGCTAATTAAACCGGCTTTTAATAACTTCCCCACATCCAAGTCAATTAAGCCCTTTATAGAAAGGTATGAAAACAAGCGTCATGGTTTTAATGGTCACAGTCCGAAGAGAATGGCCTGCCAGCTTCAGAAAGTCACCGTAAAGGGACTCTCAGTGACGCTGGATTGTATGTGTTAGTTTCTTCAATTAATGAGCGTTTCTCCTGGATACGAGCGCATGTAGTTCCAACCTGCTGTGCTGGTCCATCCAGATGTCTTCCCAGCTGCTGTTGGGATTTGGGAAAGCGGGATTCAGCCTATTACTCTGAAATATTTTGGGGAAAATTCCATATTTAGAATCATTCTGAAAATAATGAATTAGGTACGTTTTCTTAAAATTTAATCGGGTACTTGGCTTCTAGAGATGAATAAGGGCTTACACACTTGAACAAGAAAAATTCTGTCTATTAGAAAAAAATCTTTTATTCGTACACTTTATATATGTTTTCTCTTTTTTATATATTATACATATCAGTATGTATTGAATATATATAATGTATATTAAATATATATTGCATATACAAATATATATTACACATATAATGTATATTATATACATAATATATAAGTTTACAACATTAAATGTATATTAAACATAATATATAAGTTTATATTAAATGCATAGTGTAAATATATTAGGTATATGTAACATATAATATGCACACATATATATGTGTATATAGTGTGTTTATTTTCTTTGAGTGAACCTGTAACTTACAAAGAAAAGTAGTTTAAAATTTTTTTTTTTCAACGTTTATTTATTTTTGGGACAGAGAGAGACAGAGCATGAACGGGGGAGGGGCAGAGAGAGAGGGAGACACAGAATCGGAAACAGGCTCCAGGCTCCGGGCCATCAGCCCAGAGCCTGACGCGGGGCTCGAACTCACGGACCGCGAGATCGTGACCTGGCTGAAGTCGGCTGAAGTCGGACGCTTAACCGACTGCGCCACCCAGGCGCCCCAAGAAAAGTAGTTTAAATACGAGTTTACTTAATATACTTGGTAGGTAGTTTATAAGAAACAATTAAAAATTTCACATCAATATTTTGTACTTTTACATTTTAAAATATTTAATATGTATTACAGAGAAAATACATTTCATGGAATATCTTTAACCCAGATGCTTCTTGTGAAAATTAGACCTGTGTAATAATTCTGTTTTAAAAATTGTCACTGGCCTGATATTTGTCTCATTATAATATTACTTGAATGTTTATCTCAAATAATATTACCGTAACCCTCTCATTTATACGGGTCTTCACATTATTCTTTTCACGAGAACCTAAATAATTCGACTTGCCAACTTTTCTTTATTGGTCTAGTCCTAATAATACACTAACATTAACTTTGTTGGTTTACTCTGAAGATCTACTCACATAACAGTAAACATTAAGATTGCAAAATGATGAAAGTTTACAAAAACGAAATTATGGTAGGCCATATGTATATAGTAGGGAATTGTTATATCTCCAAAGAGAAATATCATTATGTAAAACCATAACGATGCAAAACAAAAAGCAAAATTACATGAAAAATACTTAAAATGAGACTTTGAAATAATGAACATTTAATTTCTTCACTCTTTGTAAGACATGGTATTTTATTTCTCATTTCAATAAATATAAAAGTGAAATTTTAAAGTCTGTAGCTAAACAACTTAAAATTTTAAATGTTTATTTTTGAGAGAGAGAGAGACAGAGTGCAAGTGGGGGAGGGGCAGAGAGAGAGGGAGACACAGAATCGGAAGCAGGCTCCAGACTCCGAGCTCTTAGCACAGAGCCCGACGCGGGGCTCGAACTCACGGACCGCGAGATCGTGACCTGAGCCGAAGTTGGACGCTGAACCGACTGAGCCACCCAGACGCCCCTAAAAAACTAACTTTTAAGTGAGCTAAAAGAGAGTCAGCCTGTTGCTTTACCAAAGCAAATGCAATGGAGCAAAATTAAAGGAAGAAAACAGGAGAAAAATAAAGTGATGGGTAAGGAGCATGAAAGTATCCACATAAACAACTTGAAATAAAACAGACAAACCCTTTAAAGGAGCAAAAATGGGGCAAAACCAATAGAACCTGTCACTTACCAAAATAAATATCAATGCGGTAGAAACACTTAAGAGAGAAATTGTTGGGCCAATGTTTTGCTGTCTGTCCAAGACACAAATCTGCTAAGTATTCAAGCTGTAGATTTAAGGAGTTAAGCGGTGAGTGGATTGTGAAGCTTAAGCTTGAGAAAAGCCACCAGTGTTTAGATGATTCTGGAAATGATTGAAGCCAGCTTCCCAATGAGGCTGGGTTTGAACAAGACAGGACTAGGAATGTATCGGCATCTATGAAGAACAGGGAATTTTGAGAGCTGGGCAGAGAAAGAGTAGCCTACTTTGGAGTCCCAACGCGAACTAACTATCTAGAAATCTCAGAGAAAAACAAACATTGTTACCTAACATGGGCAGTGGACTCATGTCATAGGGATAAGTCCTCTGAAAAAGTAAATTTTCTTGGAACCAGCATAGGCTAACTGAATCCCATGGATAGTCTCTCTCTCTCTCTCTGTTAAATTCTGGTAAGTCATCTGCAGATCAGTTTTTCCTGATACATACCATATAGTCTTTCAAGATTTTAAAGATCTAATTTCTGGGGTTTTCTTAAATTTCTGGGCACTGGCTTGGGTCTGGGAAGAATTTCAGCCGAACCCACGAAACCCTATTACATTTGCTTCTTTCCATATGGATTAATTTCTTCTGAATCCCCTTTCTGGGTTCTTTCCTGAGAGTGGATGTTTTTCCAGGGGATTTCTTTCTTCTTTGCATGCTCTGTCCATGCTGGGCTCCTCTTGGAAACTTTGGGTAGAGCAAGGTTAGATGCTAAGTTCCCTGCTCCGTAAAATTGACTACTATTTAACGTGCAAATATCTTGCAAGCTGATGAGGAACCTACAACTGCTATTCACATGTACCGCGTAAGGCACGTGACAGAGACGTGTAGAAATTAAAAGTCACCGTATAACTTCATGTTGCAATTCCATTTCCACATCAGTGTCTGGAGCTCTAGAGCCGTAACTAGCCAAGATTTGAAATACAGATCTCTCCCAGTAATGCTCGAAATGCATGTTGGCAGAATGCTCATTTAATTCATATACGGTATAAAAAATAGCATAACTTCCTTTTGGTGGTCTAGGGTTTCAGTCCTGTTGAGTTATTAGAAACGATGCACGCCCGAGCCAGCGGGTTGAGTCCCACGACATAAAATCGGCATTGCTGACGTCTATCAAGAGTAAACAAATAAAATGAGAAGGGAGAGTTCAGAACATCGCGTGAATATTTATGAAGCTTGAAAGAGAGAGAATTGATTATTCTTTTCACTGACAAACAAGCACAAATCTTAATGTAGATAAAAGGTGGCATCCTGAAATTCTATTCTGTTTTATATATTGGCATAGTTCCTCAAGGAATTAACTCCTATTTGCTGCAAAATTGAGTTGCGTTATCTAATCAAACTTTAATTCTTAAGACATAATGTGAATTTAATACATTTTTCAAATGATGAGTTACCTAGAAATTGTAAAGCTATTTTATGCAGTTTTTGCCATCACTACAGCCCTAATATTAAAGGCTCACTTAAATAAATTTCGTAATTCTTAAAATGTCAACGCGCATTTGTCAAGAAGTCACTAAGTGACTGTAAACTTTTACTGGAACACTTAATGACCATAGTTTTTTTGTTGTTTGTTTGGTGGAATGAGACGTAAATCTAGAGAGAAAGTGTAGACTTATAGGTATTCTAGGTTTTTGATACTAATACTGCTTATTATTCACACAAAAGTATCTGTTGTCTCTGGAAATTGACAGGTCATTGGTCTAGACGAGTATTTATCAGTGGTGGTCGAGGAAGCTCTCATAATATCCTGGGTCGTCTTTTTTTTTTTTTAAATATTTTTGTAAGTTTATTTATTTATTTTGGGAGAGAGTGGGGGAGAAGGGGCAGGGAAAGGGGGAGAGAGAATCCCAAGCATGCTCTGTGCTCTGAGCACAGAGCCCCATGTGGGGTTCCAACTCACGAACCATGACATCATGACGTGAGCCAAAGTTGGACACTTAACCAACTGAGCCAAAAGGCCCCCTGGGTCTTTTTAACATGTGCCAAATTCATTCCAGGGCACATAGGAACTTAACTAATGGCCAATCAACTATGTAACGTACATACGTTAAAATAATTCAGAATATAGAGTATATCATTCATGATTCGTGCCCTTCCCCCACCAACCAGCTAGTTTAAGACGGGAATGTTTGGCCAAAGTATTGAAAGAGCTGGAGAAAGACATGGGATGGTGAGTCTCCGAAGGCACAAACCACTCCAGAGAAACATTCCCATGCGCCAGCCCCAAATGGCAAACGTTGGCACCATGCAAGGGACAGAGAGCCAGTCTTGAGATGTTTGGACCACTTCTGTAGATTTACAAAGACGCCATGTGGAATTTGACTGCACCTACGTGAGATCAAGGGTCACTCTAGTGACTAAGCCAGCGAGGCGTCCTTCCTTTTTTTTTTTTTTTTTTTAAGTTTATTTATTTCTGACAGAGACAGAGACAGCATGAGCAGGAGAGGGGCAGAAAAACAGAGAATCAGTACAGAGCCTGACATGGGGCTTGAACCCACAGAACCGTGACATCATGACCTGAGCCAAAACCAAGAGTAGGACGCTTGACTGAGCCCCCAAGGCCCTCCTCCTTACGAGTTTCTTAATCATGTTTTGTTTTTTCTAGCTTTCTTCATTGTAAGAATACACTGTATAATGCATACAACATACAGAGTATGTGCAACACATAAAGTTTATGTTATTGGTCAGGCATATGTGTATTTATGATATTGTGCAATATGATATCTTATTTTCCTTAAATTATTTTATCTCATCTGTTGGCTGTATTGTATACACTCATATGTGCATGCATTAATATCCACACATAATGTGTTTCCCCAAGTGCATAAACACATGTAGATGATACATAAATAGTTTTGACAGAGAAAGACAGAGTGTGAGCGGGGGAGGGGCAGGGAAAGAGGGAGACACAGAATCCAAAGCAGGCTCCAGGCTCTGAGCTGTCGGCACAGAGCCCGACGTGGGGCTCGAACCCACAAGCCGTGAGATCATGACCAGAGCCAAAGTTGGACACTTAACCAAATAAGCCACCCAGGCGACCCATATAGGTAGCTATGTATTTGATGCTAATGCAAATTATAACTTTTGAAAAATTAACACATGCAGTTTCTTTTTGAAATTATGCATTTTACGGGCGCTTGGGTGGCTCAGAGTGCAGAGTGTGTGACTCTTGATTTAGGCTCAGGTCATGATCCCAGGGTCGTGGGGTTGAGCCCCGTGTTGGGCTCCATGCTGACCATGGGGCCTGCTTAGGATTCTGTCTTTCCCCCTCTGCACCTCTCCCCCACTTGCACTGTCTCTGAAATTAAAAAAAAAAAATAACGATAACAAGATGAATGCATTTTAAATCTGTTGCTGGCGTAGAAATGTTTAGTTTGTAAGATTCAAGAGTTCTAAAGAAATGAAAACGGTGTAGCTGGGCTAATAAAAACCTGCCTCCTACAGTGAAATCCCAGAAAAACTGCTGAAGAATCAGGGGACAGAGACAGCGCCACAAATGTTTTGCCCTGCAAGATAAAATGACTTGTTGCAGAGTGACCAGATCACCAGTAGTTGGGGTTGTTTAAGTGGAAAAGGAATGACGATTGGAGGGTTGACTGTGCTGATGTAAAGTCTAAGGAGCTCTCTGGAAAAGCATAGGGGTTGAACTTGGGAGGCTTTCAGAGAGCTTTGGTTTCCATGCACACGTCCATCTGTGTTCCAAATAAATCTTTAGCAGGGCTACGCGTGACTGAACGCAGTGGCGTGAGGGAACTCGGGTCACTTTGTCCTGCTGCTTAACTCAGTACTGTAGACTGGCCGTTTTTATTCTGAGGATTGCTTTTATTAGCTCCCTAAACATCACTTGAATAACTTATTCCTCCTCAAGACCACAAAACAGGACAGAGAGGCGGTAAGACCTTTCTAAGAGTGTGGTGGAAAACAGTGAATCTTTGGTTGGGAAGGAAAATAAACATGTGGGCACCTTAATCATGGAGATCAGGTCTCTAAAGGCAAATACTTGTCTCCAGCATTTGGAGGCTGCATTCTGAGCTGCAGATTGTGAAACACACTTACTTTTAGCAAGAAATGCTTAAAAAAAAAATCCAAATGTGGATGGTTCTGTTTCGTTGGTTGTGGGGCATTTGGCTGAGAATTTGCATTCCTGAGGAAGAAGTTTTTGTTTTATTTTATCCTTTCTTCGATCATGTGTGGGCTCTCTGTGTTTAACTCGTTAATTGGGTGACAAATTCTTGGAAATCGTGTTTTTAAAAATCTGTACTTATAGGGGCACCTGGGTGGCTCAGTTGGTTAAGCATCCCAGTCTTGATTTCAGCTCAGGTCATGATCTCATGGTTCGTGAGTTCAACCCCTGCATCAGGCTCTGTGCTGGCAGTGCAGACTCTGCTTGGGATTCTCTCTCCCTCTCTGTCTGCCCCTCCTCCACTCATGTTTTCTCTCTCTCTCTCAAAATATAGAAATATACCTAAAAAAAGTAAAAATCCTTCCTTATATAGACATGTTAAAACAATTCTGTCTTATTATATTAATATCTTGGTACCGACCACCTTCATTTCTTCACCGACCTTGAGAAATTGAAGAGTTGCAGTGTTTCTGCATAATTTGCACTGGAACTTTTCTCTCCACGTGAACATCGTCTTTCCCTCTTTCTTCAATGGTATGTTAAAATACATTTAACTAGAAAGTAGTGTCTAATATGTGGTTGACGAGTTGACTTGAATCACTGCTGTCATTGGACATTACGAATTACAGGAGTTTGGGAAGATTTTCTCCGTCGCGCTTTTATGTAACAGTTACGGCATACTGCCGAACTTAACGTGACAGGTTTGTATCTTCCCTCCCCGCCACAGAATTGACTCAGTGCTTCAATATTGCTTATCATTGCTGGTGACACTTGGATATTTTTTGTCTTTGTTTTTGATACTTTTTTTTAAAGTTTTTGAGAGAGTGAGAGTGTGAGTGAGGGGCAGAGAGTGAGGGGCAGGGAAGATCCAAAGCTGTCAGCACAGAGCCTGACGTGAGGCTTGAACTCACGAACTGAGAGATCACGATCTGAGCCAAAGTTGGCAACTCAACCCAGTGAACCACCCAGGTGCCCCTTGGTTTTGTTTTCAGAGACAGAGTATGTGTGAGAAGGACAGGGGCACAGGGACAGGGAGAGAGAGCATCCCAAGCAGGCTCTATGCCCAGCTGGGCACAAGGCTTAGTCTCACAACCATGAGATCATGTCCTGAGCTGAAACCGAGAGTCAGACACTTAACTGAATCAGCCACCGAGGCGCCCTGAAGTTGGAGGTGTTTTTTTTTTTTTTTAAGTTATTTGTTTATTTTGAGAAAGCATGCACAAGTGGGGCAGGTGCAGACAGAGAGGAAGAGACAGAATCCCAAGCAGGCTCCGTGCTGTCAGCACAGAGCCTGACTCCGAGCTTGAACCCACAAGCCACGAGACTGTGACCTGAGCCGAAACCAAGAGTCAGACGTTTAGCTGACTGAGCCACCCAGGTGCCCCAAACTTGGAGGTTTTTAATACAATTAAGCCATTGGGACTTTAGCAAGAGCATAGCTGTTTAACATGCATGTGTGTTGGAGGTTGCATGGCATGAACCCATGTTCTAAACATGAGCTTCACAGCCCTGCGTGATGGGTGTTAATAGTATTAAAGGCAGACTGTTCAGAGAGATGCAGGTGTTATTTTGATGGACACCCAGAAGTACTAAAGAGCGCGAGCCCTCTCAGGTATGTTTTCACCAGGCTGTGTCTCCCCGTATGTTCTTTAGAACACTGAAATCCAACAGAATGAAACATGGCAGTCCGTGTAGAAGAGGATAGAAAAATATGGTGCATCCCTTCAAGTTCCCCTTCCTCTTCTGATTGGGGAAGCATGTTTCCTTCTCTGCGCAGGGTGTATGAGATGAGTAGATAGGAGCTGGATTCCGAATTCTTGGAAGATTCCTCTTTGCAGATCTGCCTAGTGGAATCATTCTGCTTCTTCTTTAGCTGTGTCAGGCATCATCCTGTGTGTGTGCGTGTGTGTCTTGAAATTTTGGTAATATGGCAAAGATGTATGTTTTCACGCCCAAGAGAGCCTGACGGTTGTCTGTATCACCACTTAAGACACGTCATATGTGCACGAAACGTTCTGGGCAGTTCACTCAGTAAATACAGGGAAGGGCAGGCTGAAGACAGTCTCCCCACATCCACGTGGCACTTAGATGGAAGGCGGTGCCTTGCCTGTGTGTCAAGCCTGCAGAGAGATTTCAAAGAGGCATTTCTACACATGGCGAGTGCTCGATATGCAAGCCCTGTGTAGTCTGAGATGGGAGGGAAGCCAGTAATACAGGCTTCCCTGTACTGGGAAGGCTTGGATAGGCTTAGAAAGTACGGCGAGCCTATGGTTACAAATAGCTGTGAAAGGGGCAGCCTGATCTCGCACGTGGGCATCTAGGTGTAATGGACAGACGTAGGGCCGAGAAAGGAATCTGGGGAACAGGATGGGAGGCAGAGAGATACACATTCTAGAAAGCATCGCTGGATCTGAGATTCAAGATAAGCCTCCCGCTGTTTGTCTTATCTGTTAGCTATTAAGGAGTTTCACCTAGAAAATGTTAAGTACTTGAGATACAATTAGATTAATTCTTAGGGTGAGGAACAATAGGTTAATAGCTTAATTATAGGCCCTGTGTTTAGTAAGTGACTAGTATGCTTTTTCTTTCTTGTAAAGTCATTTTAAAATTCTGTTTAACCTGTGCTCTATTGTTTATAAATAATTAAAAGGTCCTTCTCTTTATATAACCAAGTGGAGGGGGCACCTGGGTGGCTCAGTCGGTTGAGCCTCCGACTTCGGCTCAGGTCGTGATCTCGAGGTTCATGAGTTTGAGCCCTGCGTCAGGTTCTGTACTGACAGCTCAGAGCCTGGAGCCTGCTTTGGATTCTGTGTTTCCCTCTCTCTCTGCCCCTAACCCACTCGCATTCTGTCTCTGTCTCTCTGCCTCTCAAAAATAAACATTAAAAAAAAAAAAGAAAATAATCAAGTGGAGGAGGAGGTTCTGTCGAAGAATATCCTTCAGCGAGGTGCCAAGTTTACAAATCAAATCTAGCAAAGTAAAAAAAAAAAAAAAAAAAAAAGGACAAGAGGTCATTCCCAAGTGCATGTTGTCCGTAAATGTAAGGTGGGTTTAACACTGAAAATCAGTCCGTGTTTATCTTTAATTCTGTTACCAGAATAAAGATGGAAATCTATATAATCCACTTAGTAGATGGAAGAAAGCATTTTCAATAAACTCAAGAAAATTCACCAGGAGAGTGGATAAGCAAATTGCGGTATATTTGCTCAATGGGGTACTATGTACCAAGCAGAGAAAAATCAGGTACCTATGCAGGCATGGTATGGGTCACCCTCATAGACGTGAGGTTGAGTAGAAATAACAACACAGCTGGGGGTGTATTTGTACGTGGAACTTAACATTTGTAGGATGCTCAACGAGAAGTAACGAGCATGCTAATGCAAGATGAACAGTGGTTTTCCATCCTGGAAAGAGCTTGAGGACGTTTTCCGGTGATGAACATACTCAGCATTGTGACTGAGCTGGTAGACTCAAAAACCAAAGTATTTGATTATTTAAAGAGAAGAACCCTTTTAATTATTTACAAACAATAGATTACAGGTTTAAAAAAAATTTTAAATGACTTTATAAGAAAGAAAAAGCGTGTTAGACACTAAACACAGCATTTCGCTTTTGGTAATTTTCATCTCAGTAAATTGAGGGGGGAAACAGACACCCCCACACACCCACACACACAATTATGGGCACAGTAGACGTAAGAAAAAATTGGAAGGAACACCAGCAGCCATAACCCAAAGATGCTCTCCTCAAACATAAAGATCTTTGAGGCCTTCTCTTTTCGGCCATAAAACCAATATCTGTTTCCTCCAGTGATAACTGTTTAATGACATTTAAAACTGTCTGCCATTGGGCATGCCTGGGTGACTCAGTCAGTTGAGTGTCCCAACTCTTGATCTCGGCCCAGGTCACGATGTCACGGTTCGTGAGTTGGAGCCCCGCATGGGGCTCCGTGCTCACAGTGCAGAGCCTGTTTGGGACTCCTTGGGATTCTTTCTCCCTCTCTCTCTGCCCCTCCCCCACTTGCTCTCTGAAAATAAATGAGTCAACCTTAAAAACAAACTCTCATGGGCTACAATGATGCTTGAGGGTGTGGTATGTTTTTTCCCCTGTCCTTGAGGTCAAGCCTTCACACATTCCTATAAGCTGCAGATTGTCAAAGTGTGGAATCACACGTGTTTCCCTAAACGTGGGGTTCGGGATTCCAGGGCAGTGAGATGATGGGGCATCTCTATGCCTTCGGTTTGTCGGTGGCTGGATTTGATCCTTCTGGGGCCACTGTCATTTGATCATGGAAATTGCCAGCCTCCCAATCTCTTACTTAGACTCTGCTTCTGTTTCTACCCATAAACCTCATCAGTGCCCCCATGGGGAGGTTCATCAGTGCCAGTGGGAACAATCTAATTAGTGTGCTCTGTCCGATACGGTTACCTTAACAAATGGATCCTTTCCAGGACTGAAGGTTCTGTGAAATGACATTAGGTGTCACATGAACTTCTCATGCATCATGAGAAGCTGGCACGGCCCACAGGGAGTCTGGACAGTGTCTTTACTCCATTGTGACCAGTCCCAGTTAATGAGGAAGGTCACCGCTTATGCATAAAGCCGTGACATTTGAATTATTCCACCAAGGCCAACCTTCTGGTGGTCTTTCTTCCTGATGGTGACTCATCTCTTCTACAGGTCAGCGTTCGTGGCTCCCTTGTTTCATGAGAGTGCCCACATCAAAACGTAGAGAAGGTGGGCAAATTTTAGACATTAAAAAAAAATTATTTATTTTGAGAGAGACAGCAAGTGGGGTAGGGTCAGAGAGAGAGAGAGGGAGAGAGAGAATCCCAAGCAGGTTCTGTGCTGTCAGCACATCCGCGGATGTGGGGCTCAAACTCATGAACCGTGAGATCATGACCTGAGCTGAAACCAAGAGCCAGATGCTTAACCGACTAAGTCACCCAGGTGCCCGTAGACATTTACTCTTTTTCTTTTTTTAATGTTTATTTTTCAGAGAGAGAGAGAGAGAGAGAGAGACAGAGAGGGAGGCAGAGAGAGAGGGAGACACAGTATATGAAGCAGGCTCCAGGCTCTGGGCTGTGAGCACTGAGCCCAATGCAGGGCTTGAACCCATGAACTGTGAGATCATGACCTGAGCCAAAGTCAGAGACTCCACCGACTGAGCCACCCAGGTGCCCTGTTAGAATGCCTTTTAAAATTTGTTGGTTGGGCATCTGACTCCGGCTCAAGTCGTGATCTCACGATTTGTGGGTTCAAGCCCCGCGTCGGGCTCTGTGCTGACAGCTGGGAGCCTGGAGCCTGCCTTGGATTCTGTGTCTCCCTCTCTCTCTGACCCTCCCCCTGCTCATTCTCTGTCTCTGTCTCTCTCAAGTAAATAAGTAAATAAACATTGGGGCACCTGGGTGGCTCAGTCGGTTGAGCGTCCGACTTCGGCTCAGGTCATGATCTCACAGTTTGTGGGTTCGAGCCCCGCGTCGGGCTCTGTGCTGACAGCTCGGAGCCTGGAGCCTGCTTCGGATTCTGTGTCTCCCTCTCTCTCTGCCCCTCCCCCATGCACTCTCTCTCTTGCTCTCTCTCTCTGAAAAATAAACATTAAAAACATAAAAATTTGCTCGACACACTAAGGTTTTGAGAGCATGCAGCATTTCCTCTTGGCTAAGTGATTGCAGGTGGAGGGAAATGACTACTGTTTATGGCCCGCAATTTATTTCAAGTAAAATAAAAATTAGTTTACATTCTACTTTTCGCTTTGGTCTCAGGCAGTTTTTTTTTTTTTTTAACCTTTGTGTCAACGGGCTTATTTTTCTTTCTTCGTGATTCTTAAAATCTGTTTATTTTATCCATGGTGAAATGCACACCGAAAAGGTGGTTTTGTTTATTTCATATGTTGACTGAATTGCACGCTACCTGAACCCACGTATGCATAGTAACGTGTTTTAGAACATTTTTGAAAATATTTATTTTCCATTCTCTATGATCATAACCTTGTTGACAGGCTTTAAATTTTGGAAGGAGATCTTGGAGTTTTAGTGAACAGAATACAGATGAAATGTCACAGTGCCTCAAGGACATAGCGTGCCTATATATTTTCTATGGGGGAAAAGAAAGACATAGCTAGCATTAATCAAACTAAGTTTTTTGAACTCTGAATGGTTCTGACATATGTTCTCTTTTATTTTTCATTGGAAATGTAATCTCTGCAAAATGTATGAATTTTGCTTAACTTTTGGAATGAATTTTATTTTTTTTTTGGTTGCTCCATTTTATTGACCTTGATGGAGTGTGAAATAAAATGTTGTTTTCAGAGATAAAAACACAGAATAATTGCAGATTTCTAGTATTAAATCTGAAACTGTGGCTTCACAGAAGGTAATGAAATTATTCCAGTCAAAACTATTATTGAAGAAAAATACTCCACATAGAGATTTTTCATTGTATTTACGAGAAATATTTTTGTTAAAGTATTTCTGACTGAAGTACATTATGGTTTTTAAATTACATGGATATTTACCCTACAGATTTCCAGTTTTTACAGTAAGAACATCAGTACAAAAAGAAATACAACTTGTAGTTTTTGTTTGGAGAAAATGAACTGTTATATTCCTATGTATGCGTGTTTCTTTGATTCAGTTTCATCTATCTGCAAGTAGAAGTGATAACATTTACAGCTTTTAATCGTAAAGCAATTATTACCTCTTTTCTTTATGCCATGTGAAATCATTCTCACCAATTTTTGCAGTTACTGTAGAATTCTCAAATAATGTAAATGTGCATGTCACTTTACAGTAAAGATACACAGAAAAAAATAAAGGTCTATGTGCATAGAAAGATTACTATCTTTTACACAGATTTTCAGTCCACCAACTGGGGGGACACAACATGGGGGTGGAAACAGGAAAGTAACCAAGAGTGGTTCCAACCATTCTCAGCTCTTAGTAAGGTCCCATCACTAGACAATGGTTTTTTTTTTTTTTTAATTTTTTTTTTTTTCAACGTTTATTTATTTTTGGGACAGAGAGAGACAGAGCATGAACGGGGGAGGGGCAGAGAGAGAGGGAGACACAGAATCAGAAACAGGCTCCAGGCTCCGAGCCATCAGCCCAGAGCCTGACGCGGGGCTCGAACTCACGGACCGCGAGATCGTGACCTGGCTGAAGTCGGACGCTTAACCGACTGCGCCACCCAGGCGCCCTGTAGACAATGGTTTTTAAAAGAAGAAACAAAAATTGTATTGTTGTTGTTTTTAAGTATGGCACGAATGGACTGATTCATCCGACAATTATGTGATACCCACTGTTTGCCAAACACAGGTCCAGGCTCTAGATCAACACGTCTTGGCTTGAACCCAACCAGAATTTCCAGTCATTGCAGGTTTTAACTTTTTGTGGTGTGACGCAGGCAAGAGGTAGTAGAAACAATAAATAAATGATATGTTAGAATACATCCTGTACATCACAAGGGGCAGGCATGGTATGCACTTAACCATTGTGAGGATAGTACATTTTATGTGTATTTTACCCCATAAAAAAATCAGAGGGAGGTGACATTCAAAACAATTTTACTTGACCAGTCCAATCTCAGACTGAAGTCTCCTGGACCTCCTCCCAGCGATGTTTAAAAATAAGGCTTGACATGAACAACTGTTCCCAAGTTACCTAAGAGTCATCCAGAGCAAAGGTCAGGTGTCAACATTTACAAAGGCCAGTATCTAGTGAAATATTAACTGACGTGCCAAAGAACAGAAAAGTATGATCATGTGGAGGAAACGAAAGTACAGTAGAGGGAAATGGACCAAGAACTAACACAGATCATACAATTAGTAGATCGGGTCATTAAACAATCCTTTATAAATATTCCTCATCAGTTTAAAGTACCAGAGAGAGAGTCAAGGAAAATACAAAAACCAAGTTAATCTCCTAGAGTCAAAAGATACAGTGTCTGGGATAAAGATGATGCCCACAGTGGGGCGCCTGGGTGGCTCAGTCGGTTAAGCGTCCCACTTCGGCTCAGGTCATGAGCTCACGGTTCTTGGGTTGGAGCCCCACGTCGGGCTCTGTGCTGACAGCTCGGAGCCTGGAGCCTGCTTCAGATTCTGTATCTCCCTCTGTCTCTGCCCCTCCCCCTCTTGTGCTCTGTCTCTCTCTCTATCTGTCTCTCAAAAATAAAAGCGTTTAAAAAAATAAAAGATGATATCCAACGGAATTAACAGCAGACTGCAAAAGAAAAGCGAAATTTAAAAAATTATGCAAAATGAAACATCAAGATTACAAAGGATGGTGAGGAAGAAAACAGGGATCAAGTGAACTTTGAGATGACACCACGCGGAATAATATGCTTGTGGCTGCAATTCCAGAGAGAGTGGGGGGGAAAAATGTTTAAATAATGACACCTCCACCCCTCCACCCCAAATTTAATCCAGCTACCATCAGCCGGTGATAGAGACCCTTTCAAAGGGAACTGGGGTAAACTAATGTTATCTGCAGAGGGGCAAGCATAAGCATGGCCACATTGTCTCATCAGAAACCTCACACCCCCGGGCATAGGGCAGTGTTAGCTTTCCAGAATTGAAAAGCCCTTTTCATCCTAGAATTCTGAGCTGAGCGAAAGTACCTCTTGAAGATGAAATTGAAATACCGACTTGTTCAGACACACAGTCTGAAAAAGTCATCACCAGCAGACAAAACGCAGTAAGAAATGCAAAAGATTCCTAGGGACAGCAGGACAGTTGTACGTAATGGAAATCGGGATCCACTCAAAGGAATGTAGCATGTTGGAAATGATATCTATGAAAGTACATGCAAATGTATGCACATTTCCCAACACTCGGGACAGGATAGCAGAGTAAAAAACCTTTCTGTGGTTAATGACACAGGTGGAATTAAAAGTACGACACCCCAGCACAAAGTTTGAAAATAGGACATAGGATGCTTCTATGTGGCTAGGACAAGTTAAGTTTGTATGATATGAACATTAAGGAAAACTCTGAAGACAAAACAAAAAAGTTACGTTTATGGCCCAAACGTGCACAGAGAGAAAAGATCTAAAAGAAGGCAGCAAAAATTAAAAGAAAAAAAAATTGGAAAGTAATAAAGAACAGTTGAGACAGAGAAAACAGATAGCAAGGTGTATGGGGTGTTACGTTTAAAACCTGCACATCACTACTCAAATATACATGATTTCTGGAGGCACCTGGGTGGCTCAGTCATTTGGGCATCCGACTTCAGCTCGGGTCATGATCTCGTGGTTTGTGAGTTCGAGCCCCATGGAGGGCTCTGTGCTGACAGCTCGGAGCCTGGAGCCCGCTTTGGATTCTGTGTCTCCCTCTCTCTGCCCCTTCCCCGCTCATGCTCTGTCTCTCAAAAATGAATAAACGTTAAAACAATTTTAAATGCTTTCTGCACACCTCAGCTAAAAGGCAGAGAGATTAAGCCAGCAAGGTCCCATTGTGAGCTGCCCACAAACACACTGGAGCTGACTTTCAGAGAACATAACTGTCCTCAGGGTTACGGACTTAATAGCAGAACTTGAAATACATGAAGCAAAAAAAAAAAAAAAAAATGTGAAAAGAATCAACAAATTCATAATTGTACTCAGTTTTCAAAACAAATTTTTAATGAAACAAGTACACAGAAAATCAGGAAGAATAAAGAGCTGAAGAATACAGTTAGCCTTTATAGAACACTCAACATCACAATATATATTGTCTTTGCACACTGCGTGTTTATGAACATGGACAATATGTGGGTCATAAATGAAGTTTCAGTAGATTTGAGATGGTTTAAATCCTACATGTTCTCTGGAGACCGTGGAATTGAGTTAACAACTGAGGACAGTATCTGAATATTCCAAACATTTGAAAAAGAAGCAGGAGGCTTCTAAATAATGTATGTGTCGGGGCGCGTGGGTGGCTCAGTCGGTTAAGCGTCCGACTTTGGCTCAGGTCATGATCTCGCAGTCTGTGGTTTCGAGCCCCGCGTCGGGCTCTGTGCGGAGAGCTCAGAGCCTGGAGCCTGCTTCCGATTCTGTGTCTCCCTCTTTCTCTGCCCCTCCCCTGTTCATGCTCTGTGTCTGTCTCAAAAATAAATAAATGTTAAAAAAAAATAAATAATATATGTGTCAATAAGGAAATTACAGAGAAATCAGTGTTGTGCACTGAACAAACATATAAACATGATGTATCAGGACGTGACGGATGTATGTGTTTCCTGGATTGTGGTGCTGGGAACATGAGTTTATACATATGTCCAGACTCAGCAGATTGTATACATTAGGCAGGTGCAGTTTTCATGTACTTATTATACCTCAAGAAAGCTGGGAAAAACCTTTCAGTTTCACTATGAAAAAATACGTAGTTTGTAACTAAAGAAGTGCTTGTAGGGTTATTTATACTATGAACACTTATTTCCAAGGAAATAATGCCTTACATCAATGACTTAATCTTACACTTGAGGAGAGGAGAAAATAAACCCAACGTAAGTAAGAGGAGGAAAATAATAATAAAGCAGAAACCGTGATGTATGAAGCAGATCAAGCCACAGAACGTTTGATATCCATGAAAGCAAAGATGGTTCTTTGAGGACATTATGAAATTCTTAAGCCTTTATCCAAATCTTTAGCCCAACTGGAGTCAATTGATTGTGTTTTTAAAGGCTTTTCCACCGGGAAATCACCAGCCTCAGGTGGCTTCAGTGGAGATTATTCTAAACATTTAAAAGGTTTAAACAAAATACTAATTCTACACAAATTGTTTTGGGAACTGAAACTAGAGGGGAGTTTTAAAAATCTATTCAATGAGGGACACTTGGGTAGCTCAGTCAGTGAACCATCTGACTTTAGCTTGGGTCATGATCTCGTGGTTCGTGAGTTCGAGTCCCGCGTTGCGTTCTGTGCTGACAGCTCAGAGTCTGGAGCCTGCTTTCGATTCTCTGTGTCCCTCTCTCTCTGCCCCTCCCCTGCTTGCACTCTTTCAAAAATGAATAAACGTTAAAAAAGAAAAAGTCTGTTTGATGAGGTTAAACATACCCTGATACAAAAACAAAGAGGAAAATATCCCTTTTCATAATCGCAGAATTCTTTAAACATATTATCCAGATGAACCTAGCACCATGTATATGTCAATGGTGTGTGTGTCTGTGTGTGTGCGCGCGCGCGCGCTATTCCAGCATGACAAAGTGTGTTACAGGACTTGTGATAAACATCCTTTTTCATAGTGAAAACCTAAATTTTCTCAGGTAAGGCCATAAAGTTGTTCAATAATTTTTTTTAGTTTTAGTGTTCCTTTATTATGCTTTGAGTGTCTATAGTTTTTTTTTTTTTCTTAGTGGTAATATCACTATTTAAAAAAAATTTTTTTTAATGTTTATGTATTTTTGCAAGAGAGACAGATTGCAAGCAGGGGGGCAGGAGAGAGAGGGAGACACAGGATCTGAAGCAGGCTCCAGGCTCTGAGCGGTCAGCACAGAGCCTGATGCGGGGCTTGAAGTCTTGAAGTAAGAGATCATGACTTGAGCTGAAGACAGTCGCTTAACCGATTGAGCCACCCAGGCGCCTCAACATCTCTGTTGAGTGAAATCCTATGGTATTTGTCTTTCCCTAATTTCTCTCAGCATAATTCCCTCCAGCTCCATCCACATGGTCACAAATGGCAACATTTCATTCTTTTTCGTCACTGAGTGACACTCCATTGTGTATATATATCCCATCTTCTTTATCCATTCATCAGCCCATGGACATTGGGCTGCTCCCCTAGTTTGATTATTGTAGAAAATGCTGCTATAAATATAGGAGTGCATGCATCTTTCTGAACTAGGGTTTTCCTGTCCTTTGGCTGAATATGATTCCTGGATCATAGGGTAGTTCTGCTTTTAACTGTTTGAGGAACCTCATACTGTTTTCCAGAGTGGCTGGACCCATTTGTATTCTTACCAACAGTGCACGAGGGTTCCCCTTTCTCGACATCCTTGCCAACATCTGTTGTTTCTTCTCTGCTCCTTATTTTTTTTAAAAAAGTTTTTAACGTGTATTTATTTTTGAGAGAGACAGAGCATGAGCAGAGAAGGAGAGGAGAGAGAGGGAGACACAAAATCCAAAACAGGCTCCAGGCCCTGAGCTGTCAGCACAGAGCCCAATGTGGGGCTCAGACTCACGGATTGTGAGATCATGACCTGAGCCGAAGGCGGACACCTAACCCACTGAGTCACCCAGATGCCCCTGTGTTTCTTATTTTTAAACTGGAAGCTGAGATCATTGATTTGAGACTTTTATTCTTTTCTAATATAGGGATTTGGTGGTATACAATCTCCAGTAATAATAGCCACACGTAATACATCTCACACATTTGTTTAAGTTGTGCTCCTCCTGGCACTCAGTTCAAAATAGATACTATTTCCCTTTTGATTTTTGTCTTTACCCATAGGATATTTAGGATACTGTTCTCAAATGCTTTTGGGTTTACCAGATGGCTTTCTGGTTATGATTTCAAAGTTCTTCCATATGGTCAGAGAACATCTTGCTTATGACTTCAATACATTGGGCCCAGGATCTGGTCTACCTTGGCCAATGTTCTTGAAGTTCACCACAGTAAGCTATAATCTCCTGTTTGGCCCAAGATATGGTCTGTTGTAGACCTTACGTTCTTGCCTCAGTTCACCAGGATAAACTGTATAATCTGCTACTGTGGGCTACCTCTTCTCTAAAGACATCCTAGGTCTCATGGGTGAACTATGTGGTTCCTGCCATTTTGTTTTGTTGAAGTCTTTCTGGACCTTCTGTAGACTGTATTATCGTTGTGGGTTTGTCTTTTTCTCCTTGTAGTTCACTTGAGTGTTCTTCATGTGTTGTGAGGCTGTTTAAGTGCATGGATTTTGAGGAGTGTTATAACAACTGTTAAGGAAATGATCCCTATATCATTATGAAGTGACCTTCTTTATCCCTGCTAATTGGTGTGGAATTTACTCTGATATTTTTTTTTTATCTATTATTTATTTCTTTTGATTGATGTTATCAGGGTTACCCATTTCCTTTCTTCTTCTTGTAGCCTATTTGAGCTTTTATACTTCACACGGTTTCTGGAGGAACCATCTAATTGAGTCTTGCTTTTTTATCCAATATCTGCTTTTTTATTGGGGGTATTTAGGTCACCCACACATAATGTGATTGTTTTGAATTTAAACCTTGTTTCTTGAAGCGATAGTCTACCACTTTTGTACGTTGGAAAAGATTACGATGGTATAAGGCCATTTCTCTCCTCTTCTGATTATTGTAAATTTTACTTGTGTATGTTACGACACTCACAATACATTGTTGTTACCATTGCTTTTAAATTTCTGTTACCAATTAAGGACATTTAAATTATAGGGAAGAGGTCTTTAGATCTACCCAGTTGTCATTTTCACTGCTCTTTATTCTTTGGGTGGATGAGAATTCCTTGCTATATCATCTGCTTGAATGGATATCCTTCATCTTATAGGGCAGGTGTGAGACGAATGAATGGTTTTGTCTTTTCTAGGTCTGGCATAGTATTGAATCTTCCTTTCGTTTATTTCAGGTACTGTATTTTACATTTCTGTACGTTTACATCTGCTTTTTAAATTATCTTCTGATTCTTCGGCTCAGAATTTCTCCCTAGTTTGTTGGAAGTGTGTCATTGCTGGCTGAAGAAAGTTTATGTTTATTGCTTTGAAATCCTTGTCCGATAATTCCGTCTCAGTGTTGGTGTCTCACGATTATCTTTTCTCATTCAAGTTGTGATATTCCAGGTTCTTTCTATGGGCAAGTGTTTTCTTCAGTCACATCACGGACATTTTGTGTCTTCTGAGCCCCTAGATCCTATTTAAATGGTAATCATGCTGTTTAGAAGTGTGTAGGTCCCGGCTTACTTTTGTGTTCCATGAATCTGGTCATCTTGGTGTGTTATCCAATGTCTCCTCTAAATCCTAGGGACGCCTGGGTAGCTCAGTCGGTTGAGCGTCCAACTTTGGCTCAGGTCATGATCTCAGTGTTCATTAGTTCGAGCCCCGTGTCGGGCTCTGCGCTGACAGCTCGGAGCCTGGAGCTGCTTTGGCTTCTGTGTCTCCCTCTCTCTCTGCCCCTCCCCTGCTCATGCTCTGTGTCTCTGTCTCTCAAAAACCAATAAACATTAAAAAAACAAAACAAACCCTGGCATTCTGTTCCACACTGTAATCTGGTTTCCCAGCATGCTTCTATATTTAAAACTAATACCCAACACTATTCTGCTTATGACACATTTAGGCAAGAGAGGTGAAGGTCCTCCTCCAATCTGCTTATAACAGATTTAAGCAAGAAAAGTAAAAGTCCTCCTTCAACACCATCTCTGTCATCCCTCTCTGATCTCTTCTCCTTGTGTTTACTCTCCTGCAAGCTTACTTTCCTGCTTCACGAGGTATCTAGGAGAACATGTGACGTCTGAGCCTATATATTTGCACGCATTGTCTAGGACACAGTGCATTGAGAGTAGGAATATGCCCTGTGACCGTTTGACCATTCCCTTAAAGCTCTGTCCTTGGCAGAGCTCCACGTTCTTACCCATCTGGAGGCAAGGGAATTCATCCCTCCTACGTGGATACCCCAGGATATGGAGGACAGAGATTTGGGAGCACCTAAGCGTGACCAGTGGAGGCGATTTGATTCAGAAGTGCCTTCATCATAGAGGGTATAATTTGTGAGTGGAATCTCTGGACAAAACGGTTCCTGCAAAGGCAGACACAGGAAAAGAACACTGAATTGACAGATCGTCCTAGGAAGTGTTGGTCATCGCCGACACCTGTTATATCCTGAAGCTGCTGCCCACACACTCTGACGATGATCACTGGGAAGAGGGGTTTATCCCGACTTGTGACAATTCCCAAAGAACGGTCGTCGACAGGTTTCTTTTTTGATAACCTGTGTCTGATTATTCCCACTCTTCTGATAAATCCATTTTTCTCTCATATTATAAAAATGTCAAAGGAAAAGAAAAACAGGCTGAAAGCATGCGTGTGATATTCAAATTATGTCGCTGAAGTGTTGTTGAAGTTTTTCCCTTTAGAAATAATGACTTTACAAAGAAAGCCGCAA